>NW_018743196.1:776035-1095274 GCF_001683475.1 Chenopodium quinoa | reverse complement strand
GGATTTTTCAACCTTGCCGAGGACTTTCTCTAACGGCTGATCAGTTAGAACCGCTATTTGATGAGAATCAAAATAGGGTCGCAACTTCCGAGCAGCCACCACCACTGCATAAGCCACTTTTTCTAACAATGGGTAGCGCGTCTCGGCATCCGTCAGGGTGTGGCTGACGAAGTAGATCGGCTGTTGAACTTTTTCTTCTTCCCTTAGCAGCACCGCGCTTACCGTGGCTGGACTGACCGCCACGTATAAGTATAGGATGTCTCCTACAACTGGCCTTGCCAGTGTTGGGAGTTGAGCCAGGTGTTCACGGAGCTGCTGAAAGGCTGACTTTTGTTCGTCTCCCCATTCAATGCCTTTTGAATTTTGGAGCTTCAGCGCCTTGAAGAAAGGGAGCCCTTTGTCTGAGGCTCGTGAGATGAACCTGGACAAGGCAGCCATTCTCCCGGCTAGACGCTGAATATCCCTTTTTGTCTTCGGCTCGGGGAGGTCTAAAGCAGCTTGTACTTTGGCGGGGTTTGCATCAATCCCCCTCTTGCTGACCATGAAGCCGAGGAACTTGCCTGACTTCACGCCGAAGACACATTTCTTCGGATTCAGCTTCATTTTGTATTTTCTGAGGGTGGCGAAGGTTTCGGCTAGGTCCGTGACATGATCTTTTTCTTTTATGCTTTTGACGATTGAGTCGTCAACATAAACCTCCATGTTTCGGCCTTTTTGCTCGGCGAAAACCTGATCAACCAACCTCTGATATGTTGCCCCCGCATTTTTCAATCCGAAGGGCATCATTCTGTAATTGTACAACCCGGAACTTGTTATGAACGCTGTTTTAGCTCGGTCCTCGGGGTGCATGAAGATCTGATGGTATCCCGAGAATGCGTCCATGAAACTGAGCAGAGCATGCCCGCTTGTCGAGTCGACCAGTTGGTCGATCCTCGGCAGCGGATAGGAGTCCTTGGGACATGCCCTATTCAGGTCCGTGAAGTCAACGCACATCCTCCAGTTACCATTTGCCTTCTGAACCATTACAACATTGGCCAGCCACTCCGGATACTGACAGGGTTCAATGAACCCAGCATCTAGGAGCTTATCGACCTCAGCTGCGATGTTCTGGTTCTTTTCGGCGGAGTAGTTCCGCTTTTTCTGCTTAATGGGTCGACTGGAGGGGTCGACATTAAGCCTATGGGAGACGAAGTCCGGATCAATCCCGGGCATTTCTGCGGCTGAGAAGGCGAACACGTCTCCACTGGCCCGTAGGAGTTGGACGAGTGCCGCACGGGTGTCTGGCTCCAGTGACGACCCGATGCTAACACATCTGTTCGGATCTCCTACGGTCAGTTCTATTGACTCGGTCAGGTCATCCGTCTCCATGCTCTTAGAGTTGGATTCCTCGAATTCCGGCCTGCTATCAATATTAGCAGACTTTCCTGACCGCGGCTGGCCATCAGAGTCGTTCGGCTCTGAGGCGGAGTCAGCCTTTTGGCCCCCATCAGATTTCTCGTTGTCTGGGGCTTCATTAGCCGAAACGTCTGAGCCTCTCGGCTTTTTGGCGTTTCGGTCCCGGTGCTTTTCCTCCCCATCGCCACGGTCGCCTCGGCGAGACGTGGATGGCTTGAGGTGATTGCATCGGCGGGCTTCTTTTTGACTGCCCTTTATTTTCTCGGAGCGTCCCTCGTCTGAAACGTATATCATGATTTGATGATACGTGGAGACGACTCCTTGAATGCCGTGAATGAGGGGTCTCCCCATGATCACGTTGTATGCAGATGGAGCATCTACGACCAAAAATTCGGCCATGATATTCCTAGCTGCTCGGCCTTCGCCGATGGTGACAGGAAGTGTAATCTTCCCGTCAGGATACGAGGAAGAGCCGTTGAATCCAGACACCGGGTAGGGTGCGGGGGCCAGGTGCTCGGCTCCCGTCCTCAGCTGGTCGAACGCTCCTCGGAAGAGGATGTTCGCCCCGCTACCGCCGTCGACGAGGGTCCGCCAGACGTTGCGGTTGGCGATGCCCAGAATGATTACTAGTGGGTCATCGTGGGGGTATACCACCCCCTCACAGTCTTCGGCTGTGAACAGGATGTTCGGCGCCGGTGACTGGGACTGCCGAAGCTCAGCCTGATGAATCTGATGGGTTAGACCCCTCAGTTGGCGTTTGGCTGTGCCTCGCGAGATTCCCCCGGAAATAACCAGGATGTCGAGGGACTCCTTGCCCTGAGGTCCCTTATCCTTCTTCCGAGCGAAGTCGAGGTCCTGCCGAGAATCTTTTTCAGCTTTTTTCTCCTCGCGCCTGTCCGCGAGGTATCGGCTCAGGTACCCCTTGCGGACCAGATCCTCAATCTGGTCCTTCAGCTGGACGCAGTCCTCGGTGCGATGTCCGGGTGAGTCATGGAACTCGCACCACTGGTCCTTTCCCCTCGTCTGATGCCAGGGAGGCAACGGACGAGGTTTTTTGAATCTCCCCTCGTCCTTCGTCGTGCTGAAAATCTTAGCACGGGGAAGGGAGAGTGGAGTGTATGAATCGTACCTTCCCGTGTAGGGAAAGTGTCTTTCCTTCTTCGGCTCGGCAGCAGAGGACGGTTCTGAGGCCTTAGCCTTCCCTTTCCTCTGCGCCGAGACTTCGGGCTGCTGCCCTTTCGGCTTCTCAATTCTCGGACGAGACTGAGACCTGGATCTGTTCCACTCCTCGGCTCGGATGAACCTATCCGATGCTTCCAAGGCTTCCTCCAGGGTCTGCGGGGGATGCATGACCATGAAGTCCAGGAACTTTCCAGCTTGGAGGCCGTTCCGTAGCGCGAACACGGCCAGGCCTTGATCCAGGCTTGTGATTCCGGATGACTCGTTGCTGAAGCGAGTCAGATAGTCGCGGAGGCTCTCGTCCTCCGCCTGCTGCAGACTCATTAGCTCTGCAGTGGTCTTCTCTCGGCGGTTGGCCGTAGAGAATTTGCTCTTGAACTTGTTGGAGAGGTCGTTCCAACCGGTTATGGAGCCTTCCTTGAGCCCTTTGGTGATCCAGGATTGGGCAACACCTTTGAGGGTCGTAGGAAAGTATTTACACCAGGTAGCCTCAGACCTCGGGTTCAGATACATGTGCCCCTCGTAAGAGGCAATGTGATCCTTAGGATCTGAGGTACCATCGTAAGTAATATGTGCCGGGATTTTGACCGTTGGCACATGCTCTTCCAGAATCCACTTCTGGAAGGGCGAGTTCGATGGAACCATGACCGCCTTCCCCTTGTACCCGGCCTTAGGGACCTCGCTCCCTCCTCTCTCAGAGGTGGAAGTGGTTTTCGTCCCCGGCTGAGACAAGGTTGGGTGGGGTCCGGTATCCTCTGGGAAGGTGAGGCGGCTATGCACACTCACCTCCCTCGAACCCAAGCGTTCGTGAACGCTTTGGCGGGCGAATTCCGGGTCCTTGGAGGGCCCCATGGAATTCTGAGCTTCGGAGTGGTCAGAGGGTTGAGGGTTCCTCCTCCTCTCCTTACTGGAGTTTCGGGTGTCCCCTCGCCACCTCTGGCCGAGCTGTCTATGTGGTGGAACTTGTCCACCATCATCCTGACCGATCCTCCTTTTCAGGTTTCTCGGCTGGTGATCATCAGGCATCTGGATTGGAGCCCCTTGAGCTTTAAGGAACTCCATGCAGATGGCCACTGCTCTGGCCACTTCCTCGGTGGAGGGTCCGGAGGGAGGAGTCTCCCGCGGATGTGACCTGGATTGCACGCTATGGCGCGGCGGGGAGTTCCTCGCACCTGAGCCACTCGGTCTCGGGGATGGCCCCGGCTGCCGAGTGTGGTGCGAGGTGTTCTCCTCCTGGAGGCTAGGACCTCTTGAGGCTTCCCTTTCCGGAGAAATGGGGGCCTCCGATTCGGAAGAGGCTTGCTCCGGGGAGGGATAAACCGGCTGGCGTTCCCTCACCGTAATCCGGCCTCCTCCCTTCTTAGCCTTCTTGGAACTCTTTCCACTCTTAGTCATGGCGACTGCCGGAGTGTTTGATGACTGACGCGAAATTTAGTAGCGTTCCCCACAGACGGCGCCAAATTGTTTCGGATGAAAACAATCGAATCTCGGAAGATCCTTTTATCTTGAGGGAACTTGGTCTCGGTCCGAACGACGCAGGAGCCGAGGGTTTCCTGCACAACAAATACACGTAAACTAGCCTCGGGGGGGACGCCGAGGAAGGCCCCTCCGATGCTTAAGTCAGTATATTAGAGAGAGAAAGCTGTGCAAGAGTTTAGTTGCTTGAGGCTTTATTGTCTTTGTCTTCGTCTTACCAAGAATTGACCAAATTGTTGGCTTTTATACCTTGGCTAATGAAGGAGGCGGATTGGGCCCGGAAGTCAGTTGGGCTGGGCCAAGCTGATTGGGCCGTTGACTGACCTTGACATGGCTTTGAGGATGTTGATTTTTGACTTTAGCATATTTGGAGAGTTGAACCTTTGCCTTGGGCTTTTAATTGGATCATTCAGTGACCAGGCCCAATTGGACTAAATTGGACCCAAACATATATTAACGGTGATGGTGTCTTGGCTAGCCTTGGTGTAGGAGACAACTACATGAGAATTCATTAACACTCCCTTATTTCTCATTTTTTTGTTTAGTTACAACTAAATTTTAGTAAGGTAAGGTATACTAAATTACTAATCCGTCTCTAAATTATACGAAGTAGAATTGTAGGGCATGATAAAACCTTGATCCCCAAGGCAAAATATGCTACCCGGCAGTCGGCATGAATGCATGATTACATTCCTCTCACCAAAACCCTTATCGTGTATTCACTTGGGCTTGGCACAAGATGAAAGGCCCAACAATACACTTGTATAGTTTTATTTATTTATTTATTTATAAATTTAAATATTTTTTTCCATTTATGAAAGTATTTTTTTTTTACTTATATCAAGCTGTCAAAAGTTGACCCAACCCAAAATATCGACTCAAACCCGATTATTAATAGACTCATCTGAACCCGAAAAAATGGTGACCAAAACCCGACCTGAAACCAACCCTATACCCGAGTTGACCCGAGTATGTGAGACCCGAACCCGAACATGAACTGACCTTAAGATGACCCGACCCGAATGTAACCCGTAAATTATTGACCTCAATCAAACCCGATTTGAACCGAAATTGACCCAAACCCGTTTTAACTCGTCAAAACCCGAATTTAACCCGACCTGAATTTAACCCAACCCGTTCCTAACCTTTCCAGAATTTACAGCTCTACCCGAAACCTCAAAAGTTTCTCTAAAAGCGTGGATATTAGTCTTCAATTTAAGAATTTTTTGACTTTTTTTCAACCAGAAAAAAAAATTCCCGAAATGTTTAACATGATCAATAATACCTTCCGGGAGTCCAATTGGCTGGGTGGAACCATCCAATTTGCGTTTAAACGACCAATTTACCAGTTTACAACTTGCATCAATTTCATTAACTCAAACCTACCACGAACATTTATGACAACATATAATGATCATATATGGTTCCAAACGGCATTATATGACCCCAAAATGTATCCCCTAAAATCTCAATGATTTTGGACACCAGGCCCCCCGAAACATTAGAAATTTCTCAAAAAGCGTGGATATTAGCCTTCAATTTTGGAATTTTTGGACTTTTTTCGCTCGGATATAAAAATTACCGAAATGCTTACCATAGACCCTAATACCCTCCGAGAATCTAATGGGGTGGGTGGAACCATCCAATTTGCCATTAAACGACCAATTTACCGGTTTACAACTTGCACCGATTGCATTAATTCAAGCCTACCATGAACATTTATTACAACAAGGGACATTATATGACCCCGAGATGTATCCCTTAAATTTTCAAGGCTTTTCGACACCGGGCCCCGTAACCTCCAAAATTTCTCAAAAAACGTAGATATTAGCCTTTAATTTTGGAACTTTTTTACATTTTTTTCGTCCGAAAATAAAATTTGCCGAAATGTTTATAATGGTTCCTAATACCCTCCAGGAGTCTAGTGGGATGGGTAGAAGTGGTAGAACCATCCTATTTGCCTTAAAACGACCAATTAATCGGTTTACAACTTGCACCGATTTCATTTACTCAAGCCTACTACGAACATTTATGACAACATATAATGATCATATATCGTTCCAAACGGCATTATATGACCCCGAGATATATCCCCTAGAATTTCAAGACTTTTCGACACCGGGCTCCGAAACCTCCAAAATTTCTCAAAAAGTGTGGATATTAGTCTTCAATTTTGGAAATTTTTGACTTTTTTTTGCCCGATAATAAAAATTTCCGAAATGTTTACCATGGTACTTAATACCCTCAAGTAGTCCAATTGGGTGGGTGGAACCATCCAATTTGCCTTTAAACGGTCAATTTACCGGTTTACAACTTGCACCGATTTCATTAACTCAAGCCTACCACGAAAAATTATGACAAGAAATAAGGATCATATATGGTTCCAAACGATATTTTATGACCCTAAGAATCTAAGATGTAATCCCTAGAATCTCATGATTTTTCGATACCGGGCCTCGAAATTTTCAAAATTTCTCAAAAAACGTGGATATTAGCCTTATTTTTTTGGAATTTTTAGACTTTTTTTCGCCCGGTAATAATAATTAACAAAATGTTTACCATGGTCCCTAATACCCTTCGGGAGTCCAATTGGGTGGGTGGAACCATCCAATTTGCCTTTAAATGACCTATTTACCGGTTTATAACTTGCACGGATTTCATTAAATCAAGCCTACCACGAACATTTATGACAACATATAATGATCAAATATGGTTTCAAACGTCATTATATGACCCCGAGATATATCCCTTATAATTTCAAGACTTTTCGACACCGGGCCCCGATACCTCCAAAATTTCTCAAAAAGTGTGGATATTAGCCTTCAATTTTGGAATTTTTTGACTTGTTTTTGCCCGGAAATAAAAATAGCCGAAATTTTTACCATGGTCCCTAATACCCTCCGGAAGTCCAATTGGGTGGGTTGAACTTTCCAATTTGCCTTTAAACGACCAATTTATCGGTTTACAACTTGCACCGACTTCATTAAATCAACCCTACCACAAACATTTATGACAACATATAATGATCATAAATGGCCCCAAACGGTATTATATGACCCCGAGATGTATCCCCTTGAATTTCAAGACTTTTCGACACCGAGACCCGAAACCTCCAAAATTTCTCAAAAAACGTGGATATTAGTCTTCATTTTTGTAATTTTTTTGACTTTTTTTCGTCCGGAAATAAAAATTGTTGAAAAGTTTACCATGGTTCCTAATATCCTCCGGGACTCCAATTAGGTTGGTGGAACTATCCAATTTGCTTTTAAACGACCAATTTACCGGTTTACAACTTGCACGGATTTCATTAACTCAAGCATACTACGAACATTTATGACAACATATAATGATCGAATATTGTTCCAAACGGCATTATATGATCCCGAGATACATCCCCTAAAATATCAAGAGTTTTTTACACCGGTCCCCGAAACCTCCAAAATTGTTAAAAAAACGTGGATATTAGCCTTCAATTTTGGATTTTTTTTTGAGAATTTTGCAAAAAACCACCTTTTAAAAACCACTTTTTGCAAAAAACCACCTTTTAAAAAAAATGTGGTGAAGTACCACCTTTTATAATTTTTTTGTTGCAAAACACCACCTATTGCCGGAATCTGACCGTTGACCCAAATTTTCCGGCGTTGACCGTCACGTGCTTCGCACGTGACTTTTAATTCCAATTTTTTTTTTCCTCTTTTTTTTTTACCTGTCGATTTTTTTACTGTTTAATTTCCAATTCCTTTCTCTCTCTACTTCCTCCTTCTCCTTCTTCCTTCTGCGTTTCTCCTTCCTCCATTGTTGTGGGTAAGGTTTAATTGTTCATTTTTTTTTATCTTTCTCTCCTCATCTGTATCTCTTTGTGTTTATCGACATCTTGATTGGTAATTTTGAAATTTTTGGAAAGAATTGGAATTGGGGATTGGGCGAAATGCGAAAATTAGGGTTTGCTAAACTTTGATTTTTTTTTGTACCACAGGATGTCTCAATCTTCAGGGAAGAATTATAAGTGTTGGTGTGGCATCCCAATTGCTCGGCTCAAGTCATGGACTCATGAGAATCCTGCACGAAGATTTGAGGCCTGTAAATTTTACAACCCAGAAACGAATCAAAGGGGTTGCAAATTTTTTCGTTGGGTTGATGAAGATATGACCAACTGGCAACGCGACGCCATTAATCAACTGATAACTGAGAAGCAACTTATGAAAGCAGAAGTCAATGTATTGCAAACAAGATTATGTTGCTCAGAGACTGAGAATAAGAGGTTGAAGGAGGAGTATGACAAACTGAAATTGAAGTTGAAGAAGTCAAAGATGGGGCACAATGAAAGCTTTGGAATTATGATGTTGATGTGTGTAGTTGTATCTGTAATTTTTAGTTGTATCTGTAAATTTTCGCATTTCGCCCAATCCCCAATTCCAATTCTTTCCAAAAATTTCAAAATTACCAATCAAGATGTCGATAAACACAAAGAGATACAGATGAGGAGAGAAAGATAAAAAAAAATGAACAATTAAACCTTACCCACAACAATGGAGGAAGGAGAAACGCAGAAGGAAGAAGGAGAAGGAGGAGGTAGAGAGAGAAAGGAATTGGAAATTAAACAGTAAAAAAATCGACAGGTAAAAAAAAAAAAGAGGAAAAAAAAAATTGGAATTAAAAGTCACGTGCGAAGCACGTGACGGTCAACGCCGGAAAATTTGGGTCAACGGTCAGATTCCGGCAATAGGTGGTGTTTTGCAACAAAATTTTTTTAAAAGGTGGTACTTCACCACATTTTTTTTAAAAGGTGGTTTTTTGCAAAAAGTGGTTTTTAAAAGGTGGTTTTTTGCAAAATTCTCTTTTTTTTTTTACTTTTTTCGCCCGGAAATAAAAATTGCCGAAATGTTTACTATTGTCCCTAATACATTCCGGGAGTCCAATTGGGTGTGTGGAACCATCAAATTTGCTGTTAAATGGTCAATTTACCGGTTTACAACTTGCACCGATTTCATTAATTCAAGCCTATCACGAACATTTATGACAACAAATAATGATCATATATGGTTCCAACAGCATTATATGACCCCTAGATGCTTCCCATAGAATTTTAAAACTTTTCGACATCGGGCCCCGAAACCTACAAAATTTCTCAAAGAGCGTGGAAATAAAAATTGCCAAAATATTTACCATGATCCTCAATACCCGACTGGAGTCCGATTGGGTGTGCGGAACCAGCCAATTTACCGGTTTACAACGGCCAATTTAATTAACTTGCACCGAACCCGACTTGAACCGAAATTGACCCTAACCCATTTTAACCTGTCTTGTTACTATTCTAATCGGAATTATTTAACCCGACTCATTCCTAACCCGACCCGAATTCAACCCGACTTGTTATTGACCTGACCCAAATTCAACCCGACTTGTTATTGACCCTACCCGAATTGTAATATACTACCTATTACTTACCAGACCCAAAAATTCAACCCGATCTGTTACTAACCCGACTCGAAATTAAACGACTTGTTATTGACCTGACCTAAAATTCAACCCAAATTGTTCCTAACCCGATTTCAAATCACCTTAAATGAAATTTAGGCCACCTTATTATTGTTGATCAAAGCATTTTGTCTCGGGAGACCAAGTCAGTCCATGCCAGCAAAAGAAAATAGCATCATCCTAGCTCAAATTTAAGAGTTAAATATAATATGTATTTGTTGTATGGTCAAAGGAGATAATTATCTTCCTAAATTATAGACTATTGTTCCCTATTATATTGTCATATACTTCGTATATTATAGTCAAAGGAAATAATTAGCTTGATAAAAATGATAATTATCTATTTATAGTTAGTTGAACCCGAATATGACCTGACTTGGAAATGACCCGACCTGATTGTAACTTGCAAATTATTAACTTGAACATAACCCGACTTGAATCCGAGAATGACCCGACTTGGAAATGACCCAACCTGATTATAACCCGGAAATTATTGACTTGAACCGAACCCGACTTGAACCTGAGAATGACCCGACTTGAAAATGACCTGACCTGATTACAATCTGCAAATTATTGACTTGAACTGAACCCGACTCAAACCCGAGAATGACCCGACATGATTCTAACCTGCTAATTATTGACTTGAACCAAACTCGACTCGAACCCGAGAATTACCCTAACCCGTTTAAACCCGTGAAAACCCAAATTAAACCCGACCTGAATGTAACCCGACCTTTTATTAACCCGACCTAAATTCGACCCAAACCCGATAAGAAATATGACCCGACGTGACCCGACTCAAGTATGACCCAACCCAAACCCGACCCGCATAGGTTATGGAATTAATCCGAATTGATCCAACCCAAGTTGACCCGACCCGTTTTCCTGAATTGACAACTCTAATCGTGACAATCCTGTATTCCATAGCATGTATCTTTTCATAAAAATCATTCACATCTTTTTTCAAAAAAAAAAAAAAAACATCTTCAACGAAGTAAATTTTAGTTAAATTAAGAAATTTTAGTAATTTATCATGAATGATTAAACAAAGCATGCATTAAATACACACATATGCAATTCAAATTTCAAATTATTCTCAATAAAATGTATGATGCAAATTTTTAAGAAACACATGTAATTTACCTGAAAGTCTAACAATTTATGAGAGATAGTGTGTGACTACTAAGGGGGCGTTTGGTTGGGGGGTTTCAGGAAACGGAATGGGAATGATTCCGTTTCTTGTCGTTTGTTTTTCCATTTCAATCATTCCCTTTACCCTTTTTTATTTTTCACTTTACCTAAAATCCCTCTAATCTCATTCCCTACCCCCCCCCCCTGACTTTTGCATTCCCATTCCCCTCTTCTTTACCCACTTCTTCATCTCCTCTCTCTGAGCACCCTTCTTCTTCATCTCCTCTCTCTGAGCACCCCTCTTCTTCATCTCCTCTCGGCGAGCACCGTCAGCGACCACCACCGTCAGTGACTACCGTCAGCGACCACCGTCAGCGACCACCACCGTCAGCGATCACCGTCAGCTTGTTCAAGGTAAACCCTAACTTCAGAATTCGCTATTTTCGTGTTTGTTGAAGGTAGATGTGATCTTTAGATTTTTTAAATTTCATTATAATACCCACCAGTATATGTGTTGATGTTTTCTTGCAGCGCATTTCCTCTTCCTTGAAATCGACGATAAACTCTTTCTTTCCGATTTAAGGTAACCCACCTCAAAAAATTATTCCAAGTATGAATAATGATTTTTTTCTTCTTCTTTCTTTTATACACTTTGATGCTCTTATGAGCTTATAATTTGCATGAATTGTTGAAATTTTTTATTTACCTGTTTGTGTTCTCCAAATGCTAATCTTGGAGGTGGGGATTTCATGCTATGAACTGTTGATTGCCGTACTTATTGTCATAGTTTTGACCCAATGACTCTAAATTTGCAGATTATTGTCATAGTTTGTTAATGGGTATAGTCTATTTTCTTCGAAATTCCTCCCTTTCTTTAGAATTGCCTCAAATTGTGGGTTTAGCTTCACAATTATAACTTAAAGGTTAAATGGAGTTAAACTGGATTTGAGATCAACTTTGAAGGTTCTTTTATCTCACTGGAGATTCATTGAATTTATGATGCTTTTTGGTGTATTGTTGAGACTTGGTAGAAGGGGTTGTTTTTTGAACAATGTTAATTTTATTCTTATATATATGCAATCCTCTTATGTATATTCTTATGTATATGTCATGTTAATATGGTTCAAATGTAGTATTATGGAAGAAAGTAGTGCAAGTGGAGGTGGAAGGGGGAGAAACAAACGATTTTGGACCGCTCAAGAAGATGAAGTCCTTGTGGAAGCATTGTCAGAGCTAGCTGTAGATCCTCACTGGAGGTGTGAAAATGGATTCAGAAGCGGTTATATGGTTCGCTTGGAGGAGGTCATAGGTAAGGCTCTTCCTGGTTGTGGTTTAAAGGCTACACCACACATTGACTCTCGGCTTAAGACACTTGGAGCCAAGTTTAGGGCTATTTCTCAAATGTTAAATACAAGTGGATTCGTTTGGGATGATGAAAAAAAAAATGGTTTCTGTGGACCGGGCTGTTTATGACGAGTTTTGCAAGGTGCACCCCCTTTTAAGGTCCTTTTATAGTGAGTAATCTGTTTTTTTTTTTTTGTTGAAATTCATGGATTGTTGATTACATTGGTTGATTGCTATGAGATTATAATTGTTCATTGGAAAATATGCCTAGTCAAATTGAACCAACATTTAGAAATATATGGTTGTTGCATTTGATATGACTGTATGTTGTGTATTTGATGTTGTTGATGAGCATTTTTATGTCTTCCAGAGTCATCCTAATTGCAAAAACTTGTATGGAATTTCTTTCCCCCACTTTCATGAACTCGAGAAAATTTATGGCAAGGACTATGCTACTGGAAAACCAGCTGAAGGTTTTGCTGATGCAGTCAACAACTTGGAAAAAGTTGCCCCTCCACAAGTTACACTTGATTCAAGTGATGATGAGGATGTTCTATGTAGTGGTAATGTCACTCAAACTGTTACCTCTCCTCCTTATAAAAAGATCAAGACTGAAAACACTACAAAAAAAAGTAAGAGAGGAAGTGGTGGTGCCGGAAGTTCTAATGAGCTCGCTAGCTTACAAGCATTTATGAAAGACATGAATGTTCATCTTTCCACTATGGCTACTGTGATGGCACGCACTGATGATCGTGAACAACGTGCGGATGAAAGAGAGCAAAAATTAGTTGAAAAGAGTGAACAAGTGCTAGAGGAACTACTCTCTTTTAATCTTGAAGGTGTCACTCCTACCCAAGTTTTTGAAGTGGCTAACATTCTAACCGCACAACCTAACAAGCTCATGATATTTTCAAAGTGTCCGGATGCTTTGAAAGGTGCTTATGTTAAGAGTCTTCTTGGAGGAAGCGGTGATGGTAGTGCCTAATAAATTTTATGTTATGGTTTTATGTATGGTTTTGTATTAGGAAGGATTATTGGCAAAGACTTTGGTTGAATGTCAATCTTATTAGAATACTTTTGGTATGAACTTTTATCTATGAACAAGTACTTTGTAATCAATGGAGCATGAAAAATGTTATTTATAGTTTTTTTTTTATAATGTCTTTATAGTTTTTTTTGCTTAACTTTTTCATAACAAGGTCTTCAAGTATTAATTCATGATTTCACAGGTTTATCATATAATACAGGAATTTAAAAAATGACAATTTCATTCCCTGGCTTGAACCAAACAGTCACAAAGGGAATCAATGAACAGTTCATTCCGTTTCCTGGATACACCCAAACAACCAGGCTAAATCAGGGTCAACCCATTCCTTTCTCCTGCATTCCCTGGATTCATTCCATTCCGATTCCCCTGCGCGAACCAAACGCCCCCTAAGTCTTATCAAATCTAAGTTTTCTGACTCAACTACTCATGTTTGAAATTACTATAGTAAGCCTTTATACATTTAGCCTTTGATTGTTAATTGACAACTCTCTTTTTTCAATAAGACCAACCAACCTCATCATTATGGATGATTAAAGAACTAATTAGTAATCATTGCAAGATGCGAACTAGTAATGTATAAAAGCCGTAAGAAAAAGGATGACTGTATATGAACCCATTTTTTTTGGGTCAAAGGGTGCTAATTTATAGGAACATAGGGAGTAGTCCATATAAATGTCAAGTTTAAAAGAGTTTAAGACAACTAGTTAGAATTTTTAGACCATATAATTAATTAGTGTTAGATTAATTTAGTGAAAAAGATCGCATCTTCAAAAGGTTCAATTTTAAGCATCTTTAATTTTAAGGTTGAGGTTCGATCCCGAGCCGAGACACTTTTTCATCATTCTACTCTGTATGTTAAAATCAAAAGTCAAAGCCCTTGTAAAACCCCAATTTGACAAACAAAGAAAATCACACTCTCAAAATGATACATCACTCGATACTCCGCATACTCAAGCTTTCAACCAACAATAACCGTCTAATTTCCGGCGCTTCTCAGATTTTCCGGCAACTGTCAACTTCTCCGCCGGAAAAATCACCCGCATTTCGCCGGAAATTCAATAAACATACTCTTTACACTAGATTATCAAATGTGTGGTCCACCGGCGAGAAAATTTCCGATGTTTTGGATAGTATTTCCAGAAAAAATTCCCAAAAATTTAACAAATTTGATCTTATTAATTGCATTAAGAAGTTCCGTAAGTTTGGCCGCTACGACCATTGCCTTGAGGTAACTTAGCTTATTAATTTAATGTTTTATTTATTTATTTATCTATCTATTTTTTATTTTTATAATTGCTATTTTTGTTAATTGGGTATTAGTAGATATTAAAGATTTTAGCTTTCATTTGTTTGATTATGACTCTATTATGTGGAAGTTAATAGTTTGTTTTTTGTTATGTTTCTAATTGGGTATTAGTAGAAATTAAAGATTGAAGCTTTCATTTGTTTAATCATGATTTTGATTCCATTGTCTGGGAATTTAATTGGGTAATTTGAAGTATGTGGGATTATTCTCCAGTGCTTAATGTTTCAGTGTTTAGTTTCTTATATTGCCACTTTTGTATAATATAATGAGTTTTCTTGGCCCCATTTGTCTCAGGGATTGTGAAATGTGAATGAAATAATGAATAGTGACTATTATTTTTACTAGATGACGTTTTTTTAAAAAAAAAATATGGCCCCTATGTTTAGATTGAGTATTTGTATTGCTATGTCTTCGTGTTCGTGTTTTAGCCTTTAGGTGCTTGCTTGTATGAATGTATGTGTGCCTGACATGTCACTATGATAGTGATGGTTGGAGAAGAGTTTTATCATTTATGATTTTGTGGAATTGAAGCTTGTGATGTTTGCTTCATACAGATCCTTGAATGGATGGAGAAGGAAAATTTTGAGCATGAGTATGCGTTGCATTTGAATATACTTTGTAAAGTTAAGGGTATTTGTGAAGCAGAGAAGTACTTTGATAGTCTTCCTACTGAAGTGAAAAAAGTCTCCATATATGGAGTTCTTTTGAATTGTTACTGTACTGAAAAGATGACTGATAAAGCATTGGCTCTTTTTGAAAAGATGGATGAGATGAAGTATACCAATGAATTGGCATTCAGCAATCTTATGGGTCTCTTTATGAAAGTAGACGAGCCAGAGAAAGTGCCTCTTCTTGTAGAGAAAATGAAGCGGAGAAACATCCCTTTAAGTCTTATCTCCTACCAAATATGGATGCATAGCTATTCATGTTTAAATGATCTCGAGGGTGTAGAACGAGTTATGGACGAGGCTCAAAGACAGGAAAATCTTAAAGATGAGTGGGAACTATACTGCAACTTCGCCTCAGCATATGTCAAAGCTGGTCAGTATCAGAAAGCTGTTCCATCCTTGAAAAAGGCGGAGGAAATTTTGGGTGATTCAAACTATCCTGATCGTTTTGGCTATCATCGTTTGATTAGCCTGTATGCTGGTGTTGGTGATTTAGAGTCTGTCATTCGGGCATGGGATAAGATGAAGTCAAAATTTTCAGCTTGTAACAACTTAAGCTACTTTACTATGCTTCACATTCTATCAAAGCTAGACAATATTGAGCTTCTGAAAAAGTACTTCCAAGATTGGAACTTTAAGTATAAGAGTTATGATCTCAGGCTCCCAACTATTGTTATAGGTGCTTACTTGAGGCATGATATGCTCGAGGAGGCTGAACTATTGCTGAAGGATGTCACAGATAGATCTGGAAATAAAATATGGAAAGCCCATGTCCTTTTCATGGATTATTTCCTGGGGAAACGCCAGATCGATTCTGCTTTGAGGCACTTGGAAAAGGCGATGGCTAACCAATGGAAGCCACTTGCTGGGAGTCTTGATCCTTTTATTGAGTATTTAATTGAACAGAAGGATGTTAACAATGCTGAACAATTTTTCCATTTGCTTAAGAAAGATCAATCTCTCCTTTCGACTGCCTACTTGGGATTGCTTCAGATCTATGCAGCTGCAGAAAAAATAGCCCCTGAAATGCGTGAGAGGATGGAGCAAGACGGAGCAAATTTTGGAACTGAGCATGAGGAATTGCTTGAGAAGGTATGCCCTAATTGAGTTTAGCTGTGGAGTGTTCTTAAGCTCTTGTATTTCAGTTCATGATCCAAAATGGCTTTGTGACATTGTGAAGTTATATCTAATATGGTTGAATTTTTCGGTCTCTTTGTATTCTTTATAATCAGGCTGGTAGATTTCTTAGATGATGTAAACTATGAATCTAGATGATAACTGATGGGGATTGATCTATGATGTGTCATTGAGCGTCAGTTCTCTTTATATATTTCAAGTTTGAAGAAGAATGTAGACAAGCTCAAACTTGCAATAGTCTAACATGCTATTTTTTTTTTAAAAAAAAAATAAAAAAAATAAAATAAAATAAAAAATGTTTCATTTCATTGGATACTGACTAATTTATGTATTCTGGAAGAATAATGGTAATGCAGACACCATTCTGTGATCTAAAGCTGAGGTTCATTCATGTCTAGAAATCTTTTGACTGTACAATTAGTTCCATATCCTTCTTGGTTATACCTGCATGTGTTGTTGAATGGTTGGTTATTAGAATTCATGCCAGGTCTTGATTTGCAGCTCATGCTTAATAAGCATATTTCTTTGTCTTGTTGATTTGCTATCAACATCTTTCATTCTAATCATTTTCTTCCCCAAATGTGGTGTTAGCAAGACACATTAAACACCTTGCAAACTTTTATGATAGGCTGTTGATTTTCTTTGTTTTGAATTATTTTGCATGAAGAGAGGTTTTGTTTAGACAAGGCATGAGAATGGAGGTCATGAACTCTATTTTTAAGTATGAAGGTCCTCTCAACTTATTGCCAGCCCATCCTCCAATCCCCTAACCTTGGTTTCTGCACTGGATACAACTCAGTTGTATTGTCCCTGAGCCTACAACATTTTTGTATTGGCTTCTTTGTATAAGGAAAAACATTGGGTGAGAGAGGACAAGATAACAGGTTGAACTAAGCAAACATGAAAGAAGATCCGGGCTTCCCCTATGTTAGATACTTGCTTTTGATTTATTTTCAAATTTAGATTTTTTATCTTGTGCCTTTTGGTTTGAAATAACTACTAAACAACATAGTTGCAAGAGCAGGGCAACATCTTATGCATACATGTTAAGATGGTCATAGTTTATAGAGAGTAATGAATTCCTAAATGGGAGAATGCCAGCCAAAAAAGGTGCCTGCACTTTTAAATAAAAGTGATATAAGTTAGAAGTATCCGTCTTGGCATCTGTTGCTGACACTGAACAGTCTACTCCTGGGTTTGGATTTAGATTTTATGATTGTTGATCAGCATATATTAAGGCTGGGAAATTTGAAAATTTTCCAAATTGAATGTTCCTGACATATGCATATCACCGTCTTATAGTAATGTAGAGTATTTCAGTCAGATATGAGATAAGCTAAGATCAAACCTCAAAGCTCTTCAAGGCCAATAGTACTTAAATTACGGCCACCTTGTGCTATGCTGAGAGTGCTGTCAAAGCTAGATGATATCAAGAAGTCAAGAGTCGGGAAAAGTGTTTCAACTTTCAAGCAGTGGTAGTTGAGGTACATGAGTTTCAGTGAACTGCTACCAGTTGTGATTGATGCTTGCCTGCTTGAAGAGGATCAAGTTCTGCTTATAGAGTCTACAGATAAGGCTTGATATGAAATACTCAATGTTCATGCTGTGTTGTAGATTTATCAGATTGACACTCTGCTGTAAGATTCTTGAATGTGGCAGAACTCCAATTTGATGGAGGCCAGTTGCAGAGGTGCTTCATCTCGTGTCTCAAAGAATAGAAAGTACTGAATCATAAAGTCCTGATTCTCGATTGAAGTGCCTGCTAGAAACTGTTTTAGACCTGTGCTCTGTAACCGATGTCTAGAATCTATCTATCAGCGGATGGAAGAAGATGGTGCAACAATTGGACGTAACACAAGAAGATGCTTTGAAAAGTATGCCATAATTGATTTAGGACTTTAGAGTAAAATCATCTCTGACCTCCTGTGAATTTGGTATTTGGGTGGAAAAAAACTTTGTAATCTGCAATTCAGCAAACATTTTCCTAGAACTGTGGTTGGCTCATGGATACACTGTTAAAACCTCTTAAACCTTTGCTAGCTGCTGTTTCTTAGGTAGCAATATTAGCAACTAAACACGATACTGAATCACACTAATGGCATATAATTTCATTCTGTTCAAGCATTTCAAACATAGAACAGCTTCCGATGTCTGTTCTACTTTCTTACTACAGTGACAACAGGCGAAGCATCAGTGCATCAGCCCTTTGATTTCAATTGGTCTTGTCCAATTTATTTCATGTATATTGTGTACCTGGATTCTGAAATTATTATTGCAATTTTTCTTTCCATGCATGGATAGATTACTTGATTAATCTCATGATTTTACATAAAAAGGTAGCTTCATATGGAAATTTTGTGAGGCTTATACTTCTGTATTGCGGTGTGAATATCCAATTTAAGGACATAAAATTCGTTCTTACGATGTTTTCATCTAAATTTATTGTCTAAGTATTACTCTTGTTGAGCACATATTAGAACGTGCACCCTTTTCTGAAGTACTACTGGCCTTGAATAGGCACCTAATTAAGACTCAATTACCCTGCCTGGACAACGCCATAGATCATAGTACTTTGTAGTATAATTTACGAGTGCAAGTAGATCTATTTCTAGCATAATCAAAGTTACCACAGGTACAAGTACATTCTTACATGAGTTACAAATATGCACAAAATTTTCAAGCCCAAAGAGCAAGTATTGACATAGAAGCAGAACCAAGAACCAGAGCAATATAACAACCCTTCTTCATCTTCGTCTCTGAGCTCATCAACTTGTTATGGAAGAAATCTGCAGATATTAGATCGACTAGAGCCATGTATATGAGTATACCAGATGATAGTGAACCTAACAAACCCTCAGAAATCAACGCGTTAGCACTGCTGTCATCGTACCCTGTCAACGAAAATATGATCATCCCCAAAATTATCCCCACCGGCGTCGTAACTGAAAACATGAAGCACATGTAGGCTGTTGTCTTGAAGCTGAATCCTGCCTGGTAGATGGTATCAACACATTCTTAATTTAGTGCTACTTCTATAAATGTACATAATGCTATTAGTTACATTCACTATTTTGAGATGAAAATAGATTATATAAACTGATAGAACATGCATCATAATCAATGAAGTATTATCCAAGACCACTTCATGATGCAAACTGAGGAAATTGTACACATGACATAAGCATTACCTTACCTAATAAGTTAGGAAGAAAATCATATAGTAAATCAAAGAGATCACTTAATTTGAACAATAACATTTTGAGAATCCAATCATAAATCATATACTATTCTTGTACACCATTTCTTATTATTAGGAAAAGCAACAACTTTTTCATGAAATACATAAATGGTGGTAAAATAACAGCAACGTGAACAAGAGTGTGATTTGCTAAATCAAGCATTAAATTAAGCACTATATTGTTCATAGGTAAGATGAAGGATCTTATTAGATCGGAATCCTCTCTAAGACGATATAGGTAAATTAATGGTCAATGTTACTAGTCGTCATTATAAGCTCTAATTCCATAGTACAACCCCACAAAATACAAAAGATGAGGTCCCATTTTATTTTTCTTTTCAAAGTAAGTGACTTTATGAATCACGGCACTTGAAACATAGTAGTATTGTGACTAGTCTACCCACTATCAACGTCCTATAATAGAACCCCGACTTACACTCCTAACTTATATAGTGAATTAGTGATTCCACGTTTCCACCACTAATTAATGTGGCATACAAAACTACAATCTATACGCCTATTGTCAACAACGTCGTACACTCGTACTAGATAAGTTGTTCAATGCAACCGTTGTATGGTAAATCTTCCTACTTCCTAGTTGTATAGCGACGGCCTAATGTAAGTTATAAGAACCAACAAACCTATTTATAATCTAGTGAACACGTGTAATTAATAGATTAAGAAGTGAAGTTATGACATTTAAATTAGAGTACCTGAGCAATGCAACCACCAAGTCCCATGCCTTCAAAAATTTGATGAAAAGAAAGAGCAGCAACAAGTGGTTTTATTGTACAAACATTTTGTGACATACCCATGGTCACCCCAATGATCACCGAATGAAATATTATTCCTATCTCCAACACTTGTGACACCATTCTCTGCCTCATTTTCTCCCTTGCCTCTTCCTCGGCCGCCGCCACTTTCTCACTCTCTCTCTCCTCCACCACGTCACCATTCTCCCTCACCACCACCACCATCTCCACCTTCCCTTCCCCACTGCCACCGTGGCAGTGTGGGCCATCCAGCTGCGTATACCCCCCACGCGCGTGTACCTCCGCATGGGAGGAATTCGCCGCGAGATCAACTAGTAAAGCAAGTAGCGCCCCGATAAGCGTTACGAGCCCCGCGAAGGGGAAGTCCTTCCAAGGGTGGCGCGTGGCAACCACGCAATCACCCAGCGCGTCGAAGGCGTCGGGTAATACATGCACGAGTGAAGTTGACAAGATTACCCCTGCTGCGTAACACTTAATTACCAAAGTAGCCCTGTCGTAGGCTGGTTTCCCGGCAAATGATTTCGCGAGAATGACTGGGAATGAAATTCCGGCGATACTCGTGGCGAAGATAACGAGGGATGAGATGAGCTTTATGTGAGCTGCCGACGTGCTGTTACGGCACGTGAGAGCACGCGCCACCGCGTCTGCGTCGCCGCACGTCGGCATGAAGAAGTCACGTGATGAGAGAGAGAGAGAGAGAAAGGGGTGAGGAGAGAGAAAATGGTGGAGGAAGACGAAGTAAAGAATAAGATGAAGATGATGAAGAAGGAAGAGTAAATGGTAGCCGTGGAATTTAATCAGAGGAAGGAAGTTGGATTTTAATGGAGGTGGGGTCGGGTTTAAGAGAGCGGTTTTTTAATTAAGGAGGAAAGTGGAAAATGTATGTCAAATTTATTGGGCTTTTTATTAATTTTGGGTGGTGTTGTGTTTGTGTAGGTTGGTGTTGGGTTTTATTGGTGGTTTGATGTGTGTGATTTCCATTGAGTTTGCAAGTACATGTTTTTATGTGTACATGATGATGTGAACTTTGTTTTATTGCCTTCTTTTATTCATGGACTTTTTCTCTTCATATGTATGGACCAAACTACTTACCCTTAACTCTTATTTCATTTGTCAACACTCAACACCCTTAAAAATAAAAAAATAAATATAAAATTGAACATAGTTTAAGATATTAAACATGAATTTTAAGATTTTTTTTTTTTGGTTGTTAATTGAATATAGTTTAAAATAAGATTAATTGAAAAAAAAAAATTAATGAATGAAAGATCGACGGAATATATTGCATTGAATAGGTGGATAAGTAGTTTTTTAATAGGAAAAATATTAGTTGGAGGGTACTTTTAGTGGTGTTGATTAGCAATATAGAAAGGAGCGATTTCATCATTGTTTCTACATATTTAAAGTTCTATATTTTCTTCACATACATAATCTAATTAGTTTTAAATTTTGAAAAAAGTTATTCAACTACATAATTTTTTAGATTTACAGGTGCTTTTTGTGAGGAAAAATAAAATTTCAACTTGAAAAAGTATAAAGACATTAGAGTCATCTCTTTAATTCTTTAAAGTTGAGGTCATCTGCATGAGCTTATAATACACTATGTATACTTATATATCTCATGTGATAGTTACATACGTAGTGAATAGACAATTTATTTAATTTATAGATTCATTTTCCTGCCCATTATGCCGAGTAGGTTGAAAGATATGATTAGATTTTAGCTTGAATTATTGTTTGAAAAACTTACTTTTAACTTTATAGTGTCCGAACTAATTCTTTGAATTTATTTTATCTTCTTTAATTAAATTTATTTTGTCTAAAATAAATCAATAATAAATAAAAATAAACAAAATTTCAGTTTGATTTTGTTATATTCATGTATTTGGATTCTTAGCCCTTCCCCAATTAATTCTTGTTTAATTTTGTTAAATTCGTTTTCATTATCGTTAAAAAAAAATCGAAAAATTATATCTCTATTAGTTTTTGCAAATCCTATAAGTATATCCTTAGTGGTTGATTGAAAGAATTATTCTAAGGCTTAGAAAACTTAATCAATTAAATTTCATTAAGCAACCAAAATAGTTAACCATGGCTTCACCGTTTCCATGTATCCCTAATCAACAACGAGTTTTCCTAATCTCGACATACGAGGTCGGTGAGTCAAGCACTCAAGCTGCCACGGCTTCCTTTTCCGGCGCTAACAATTCTATTCCAAGCACAAATCTTCCATCATTAGGCTTCATGCTCTTGCTTTAGACAAGACCTCCGAGAATTTTTACACACATGTTAAGAAGCAGTCGAGGCAGCATCCCAGGGACGAAGAGGCTGAGAAGAATACATGTATTGGCCGTGACTTGAAGAGGATTTGTACGAGGGAGGTACTATATTAATTATCTAGGAAGATTTTTTTTACATTCGAGTGTTTCACTTATTTAATTTGATGATTTAATTAATACACTTGAAAACTCCGAGTGATCCACAAACGGCGAAAATCTCTCTTTTGTCTATCGCTATCCCGATGAGACGAAACCAAAGCTCTTATTTTCTGTTGAGCAATAGTTCGAGTAAGTCTTGAATGAGCCCCTCGAAAGCTTGATCCAAAAAGACGAATTTTGTTTCTGCGTCTTCGAGCTATATATCCTCGTTTAACTCTAGTCATTGAATAAATGTAACTTTGATGAATAACTTATTAATTTTCTTTCTTTGAGTTATTCTTTTTTCTCCTGGTCTATCAATAACAAAACGGATTTTTCCAATGTATAAAATAAAAATTCCAATGGCTTTTGCTACTATAACCTTCCCAACCACTATTTTTTTCTTTTTTTTTTTTGACATTTCACCTTAAAACAAGACAAAAAAAAAAGAAAAATTGTATTAATGTATCAAACAAAAGTAACTAAAAAAATGTAAATTCAAGTTAAATATAGATGATTAAAGAAATAGTGGGTTCCTTCGTTTCTATGGTTCCTTTTTAAACGGTGAGGTCCTTTCTATACACCGGAGCCCTTTACTTCTACTTCATTTCCAGAATCTTATTAATAACTTGTACAGTTCAAACATTTTGGCTCTACCCATGAATTATCTAGTAATAGGTCTTTCACAATGAGATCCACCTATACAGTAACGGTATTTAATTTTGAAAGTTAGCTGGATAGCTGACCCTGTTAGTTCGTTCTTCTAAAAATGGGAGCATGAATTTTTTGCTCTTAAAAAAGGATTCCCCGCTAAATGGATAACGTTCGCTACCAATGGGAAATTTTAATTGTCGTATCTTAAATCCGATTTAGACTGACAGAAACCATAAATTTCATACTCAATAGATGAATAGATCTTTTTCATTTTATTCGTTTTAGATAGTGACAGGAGTTTTATACTATTCCATTCACCAGTACTGATCATTGATACTGGAAAAATTATTTCTTTTGTTTTTGTTCCAGCTCATAATCGGAACGAGTCACACATACACCCTAGTACATGTTCCTCGGCGCTGAGGGCATCCCTGAAGCGCGGGGGATTTCGTTACATTTCTGATTGGCTGTCTTGTGTTTCTAATAAGTTGTTTAATAGTTGGCATGCTGAATCGTATACATAATGGGCTGATTTAGATCAATCCTAACCGAAAGTATTTCTAGTTAATAGAATATTAAACCCAGAATATGGTAAACCCAGTAACAAGATAAAATTTAAAATGTTTCGCTTTTTTTATTCATTTTATTCGACCGCGACAAGATCAATAATTCCATGGGCTTGGGCTTCTGTTGCTGACATAAAAACATCCCTTTCCATATCTTCGGATATAATCCATAAGGGTTTCCCCGTTCTTTGTCCATAAACCCTTGTGAGGGTTTCGCGCAATTTCAAAAGTTCTTCCGCTTCCAGGAGAAATTCTCCCGTTTGGGCCTCATAAAAAGAGCTCGCGGGTTGATGAATCATTACCCTGATGATATACCCTAAAAAGAGTTCTTCTATCTCGCACAACACAATGAGGCGAAGAGAAAAAAAAAATACGGAATAACACGAAAAATATAGAATTGAACAACCGTACGTGCATCTTTTTCACATTGCATACGGCTCTACAATGGAATTTACTTTTTTTTATTTTCTGTTGAAAAAGGAGAAAATATCGAATCGATCAGATCCAGATCAGTAAATTATCCAATTACCACCCTTCTTTTCGTAGGAGTTCAAAAATACTATGATGGCTCCGTTGCTTGATATTTATTTCGTTTGTAGTTCAGCAATCCCAAAGTTTCTTTTTGATCCGAAAAAAAAAGGAAGAAATTTTTTGTACTCTTTCAAACATAAATAGAGTTTTTTTCATAAAAAAAGTTTGTGACGCTACAACGGACTCCTGATATAAAAAAATCAGGAATACTCTTCGTCTCATACTACTCTTTCGATACCCAATCGAATGTTTTGAAAAGAAAATAGAAAAAAAATTTCTCATATCGAATTCAAAGTGCCATGCTATTATTACTCTTTTTCTATCGACTCTAATAGAAACAAAACAGTAATCAAACGAGCAAGAAATATTCTTGGTATACCTTGCACCGGGATGTATATAAGAATTTTCATTGTTAATAGGTTTAGTAGTCAATATTATTGGTTTAGTTTAATTGATGAATTCAATTGGTTTGAAGTTAACTATTGTTTAAATTCCGTATTCTTTGAGTAAATTTACATTTATATGACAATTATATAATTATTGTCCAACATTCATATGAAGTACATAACTATTTTAATGTATAACCCCCCAAAACATCATAACTATGTTAAGGAAAACTGAAATTCTTCATTAATATTCAGCCTTAAACAAGATGGAGCAAGATAACTAACCATGAACATCGAAAGTAAAGAGCTTACGCATTATGCTTAGACAAACAAAACCTAAGGAAAAAAAAATTAACAGAAAGAAAGATTTCAGATTCTTTGATACGAGGATGCCCCAGTTTCTCATGTTTGTTTCTCACATGACATTTTCATTAATAAACTAAAAGCTTTATTCAACTTTATATTTAACTTTAATTTATTCAATTGTGGAGCCAACAATAATGAAAAAGTTGTTGATTTATTCACGAAAATGCCCCCATGAAAAACAAATTGAGAAACAGGGAATTTCCACTTTGATACTTTCTAATTTCTAGCATAGAAGTGGTTGCCTATATAGAAGGCAAGATAAGCTCTCCAAGTCGCGGCTTCAATTTGGTGACGAGATAATGTACCACAGCTCCAATCACTAAGAGCTGCACCATTACATTTAGTCAATAATTCATCCTTATAAAACACTTGATTACCGACTAAAAGAGCCAAATCAACCAGTTTATAGGTCCTTAAGATGTTAGACTGTGTAACAATAGCTGCCAAGTCGCGCAAATCCATTGCATCCCTACACTTAATCCCAAAAATCGTCTCCAATGCCTCGATACAGTGTTTGATCCCGACACCCCCGAATGTCAACTCTTGGAGCTCAAGGAATTTCGAAACCAATTTAGATACCATGCTAACCTCGGGTGAGGACATATTATTACACAGCTGAATGATGAGGCAGAAGTCCCCGCAACATAACATTATTGCAGATACGAATTCTTGTATGGGTATATGGCGGCCTGATATATAAGAGTTTAGGTTATCTAGGTATCGTTTCTCTATGTCCAGCCCTATTGTACGGCTTGCACCGTCTTTTCGGGCTGTTGCTAACAAATCTCTTAAGCCTTGATCTAGCTCAGCCATGTTGGACTTGTTGATTACTTTGGTGGTGATATCTAATCCTCCTATTACTAAGTGATGCTCTAAATTTGACATTGCTTTAGGTGTTTGCATGCTTCGACTATCTTAAGAGGGATACGGCAATTCTGGTGAGATGAAAGGAATTGTACGTGTGTCATAGATTTTGTTAATATATATGATAAGAAGTGACATTAATTTTGGAATAGGAACGGTCAACAGGCCAACGGGTTTATTGTTTAATTTATTGGATACTCCGTATAATATAAAATATAAATTAAAGGTGCATAATTGATTATAATCATAATAAGAACATCTCAATTGATAATTTCTAAGATAGTGGAGTAAATGTGAGGTATACAAAAAATCTTTTACGAGTAATTTCTAAATCAAATTAATGCATGAATCTATAAAGTTGCACTCCGTACTAATATAAGATTCAACGCATATACAAAGCTACATAGTTGGTATTCCTAGCACACTAAAATGAACGGTCAATTTTCAAGACTATTGAGCTCTCCAACCAGAAGTTAAAATTTTAAAAACAATTTATGTCTTATTCATTATTTGAGCAATGTATATTGTCCATCCACTTCAATGGTTAAGATATTCCTTTGTTGGTGTTGGAATTAATCAATGCGTTGAAGCATTGAATAGAGATTATGTTTAATCGTTGCAAATAATACGTAATGGAGGTAGTATTACAAACTGATATATCTTCTCATATATTGTGTTTTAGGCTAGCAAAATAAGTCTTTAATGAAAGCATACAACGAAGAGTACTCTGTAAATGGTTATATTGAAAACTAGAAACCAATTGAGTATCCAAGCCATCAACTATGACACACAAGAAAGTTTCTCATCCGATCCATTTTGCAATCTACTTTGAATTACTTAAAGAACAAAATTAAATTCAACAAGTACTGATATAGAAGAGAAAAGAAAAAAAAAAAAAAAAAAAACACACCATAACACTAATTAAACTAAAGTAGACATCAAAATCCATGTTCAACATACAAGCATAGCTTAGATGAAATTCCTTATACCAATCACAACACTAATCAAAGAGAATTCAATAAAAATTCCTACAGATCATAGAAACAAACCACACCATAAGCCAAAACCAATAGACCAAACATTCTACAAATTTCTGAAATCTTGACATCGTATAATAGTGATCATAATCGTGATCCCAGAATTCAAAACGCTTGCAATAGCCATCATACAAGTAGTTGCTTGCATAGAAGCATAAATAAGCACGTAACGTTGCAGCCTCAATTTGTCGTAACGATAAAGTCGTTACACCCCAGTCACATAGATCAGCACCATTACAAATACGTCTAGCCACCTTTAAGTCCAAAAAGTTGTGCATTTTCGCTACCTTAGAAGCTAAATCAATCAATGTGTACCCCTCTAAGCACTTGTCGTTACTACCTAATATTCGCGGTAATTGACCCAAATCCAACGCGTTCCTACACTTGATTCCGTAATCCCTCTCCAATGCCTCAAGGCAATGCTGAATTCTAACACCTACGAAGGTTAACTCTTGTAGTTGGAGGAACTCGGAGATATAACAAGTCGCGTAAAGTGAGTCCATGTGAAGTAGTTGGATGATAAGGCAAGAGTTTCCGCAACATAACATTAGTGTAGCAACCTTTTCGGTACCTCCTGGTCTAGAGGAAGAGGAAGTGGAGGAGGTTGGTTTGTAGTGTTTTTCGATATCGAGTCCTATGATACGCTTTAAGCCCTCGTGTTGAGTAGTGAGCCATAGCAATTCTCTTAGGCTTTGATCGAGTTGTTCCATGGTAGAAATTACATGGGTTGTGACCACTACTTTTTCTAGCTGAATTTGGTGTATACTTGACATTTTGAGAGTTTTTTTTTTTTTTTTTTTTTTTGGCAAGTATATAGTTAGAGACTTATTTTGGCCAAAGTTGTTATATACTTGAGTTAGAAACTATTTGTGTTGAGGAGAATACAAAAGTGCAGAAACAAGTCTAATTAGAATTGTCTTGGAAATTAGACAATAATGTAATTAGTATATGTATTAATTATAGTAGTAAATATTCAGCAGGCCAGGTTCCCAAGAGTTAATTTAATTCATTGGTTAGACCTTAAGAATACATACATGTATATAGGTTGCTTGGAAAACGTTTAAAATAATCCAAATTCGAGTAATATACTCTTAAGAACCTCAGCAGGTTCCCAAGAGTTAATTTAGTATTGTACTTTAATTTGTCACTCCTTTTATTTTTAGTGTTTTGGGTCCCTCAGCTCTCTTCTCATTGATTTTGTATCTATATTAATTTTTTAATAGTCATTTCAAGGGACGGAAGGTGTTTTGGGTCGTGAATTTATCATCCTACGTCTTTCTCTCTTCCAATTACAATGACATTGTAGTGGTAATAAAATCCCACATTGAAATAATTCAAGAGTTACCACCACAATATAAGGCTAAGGGGCTACTCATTCCCATATAGTTTTGAGGTGGACCAACATTAATGGGACTACTAAAAAGGATATGAAGATTGGGGCAACACTAGTGGGACGAAAGAGTATGGAGAGTATTGAAAAAAGTAGTATTGGACTAATTTGATCAATGTAGTCTTGTAGACCGTGTGGGAATTGAAAGAAATATGTACGAGTAATATTTACAAAAAATTAAATGGACATGAAACATCTCTTCAATTTTTACAATCAAAATCAATGCATGAATTTGTAAAGTCGTGCTAGAAATCACATGCATGCACAAGTCATTGATTAGTCCAATACTTTAACTGTTGATCGATTTCCAAAACTATTCAGTTCTTCCACCAGCAGGCAGCAGTATATAATATCATCAATTTAACTCTTTCCTATTCACATTTACCTAAACTTCAACCCTAAACTCTTGTAAACATGTCTCATTCACAAGAAATTAACGTAGGGTTGATCAGTGTTAAAACCGAGATAGTTGAAACCTTTGATGAGCTTCAAAAAAGTTTAAGAGACTTGCTAAAAATCTCTCGACAAGTAGAGAGTATTGTAGGACTAGACATCGAGAAAGAAAACAGTCCTTTTAGCCTTCCAAAGTCCTCAAAAAAATGAGCCAATGAAAAGGTTAGTACACTAATGTTATGTTGTGGTAATGTGTGCCTGATCATTAGTTTTTCCAAAATGACAAGCTCATCAGTACATTCTTTTGTCTCAAAATTCCTCCAACTCCCAGAACTCACCTTCGTAGGAATCAGGATGAGGTATTGTCTCGAGGCGTTGGAAAGTGATTATGGGATCAAGTCTAGGAATGCTTTCGAATTGAGTCAGTTTCGGAATATCTTTGGTATTACATATGCTGGTTCTAAAAGTTCGTTGGAGTGAAGCTTATTTTCATTACTTTTAGTAGTAAATCCTAGTCTTTTTACCATAGTCCTATGTGTTTTGCTTTTCAACAATAATAATTGTTCCGTCCTCTCAACTACTCAACTAGTTCTTGCGACAACTCTTTACAAGTATGATCGTGAAGTTTTTGTATTTGTTTGTTTTGATTTTTATTAACATCTAATTACGGAGTAAAATACTAAGCATCTTGTCTTTCATTTTACCTCAATTTTTTCCAATGATATATTTAAATAAATTAATTAGGTAAGTATATTTAAATTTGATACCGAAGTATCGATCCTTTAGCATAATATCCTAAGATCTTACAAAGATTTGTATAATCTTTCTAGGAATGTTAAAAATCAAAATTAATTAACAAAAAGTTTTACATACAACCGGTGTGCAGTAAAATACTGAACAACCGGTTTTTCGCACGTGTGAACAGTAATTTTTTTTTTTCCTTTTTCCAAAATAACTAACATCTTCTTCAGCAAACAACAATAGAGGAGAGAGAAAACTCCAATTTTCCAGATTCAAAGCTCCTTCACCAAGCAACCATGGAGGAGAGAGAAATCTACAATTTTCGATCAACAATGCCGGAAACCTCCAAAGCTTCCAATTACAAAAACCTAATGCGCGAATTTCTGCAATTACAAAGAGAAAATCGACCACCATTAACGCAACATCCAGAGAAAACATGGAGTTTCGACCTCAATCAAACATTCAGAGAAGGTGAAGCAGAGAATTTCGTTGATGATTTTGATGAATTTAATGATGATAACATTCAAAACTCAAAAGTTCCAGAAATTCAAATATAAGGTAATAATCTAAAAAAATACTAACCTATTGTTTGTTTTTGCTTAAAATTTTGATTTAATTTTCAATAATTAATGCAGATATTGAAAATCAAGGTGTTTCAAATACATTAGAAGATGAAGATCAAGTTATTCCGAACACACTAGATGAAGAAGGACAACCAGTAGATGAAGACGAAGGTAAAATTCTATAAATGTGACATATATTAAGGCAAAAGTTACATATATTATGGCAAAAGTTACATTGACTATATGTTTATTTATAAAAGCATTTATGCATGTCTCTTGGTACAAAAGTTACTAATATCATTACAAATGTTACCTTTATTAATACAGAAGTTACTGGTATTATATACCTCTGTACTAAATAACTTATTCTTTATGCATATGCTTAAGTGAATAACCTTATGCTCCCATGTTCTCATGCCTCTAGGTACTTGCTTGTGATTTTGTTCATGCTGTAATTGTGATTTTGGTTACAATTGTTACAAGAAAATGCTAAATATCTCTTATTCTACTAATGCACAGATATAAATCCAAAACCAATAGATATCACTGGTTTAGATATGGAAGGATAATTAGTTGGAGTGGAAAGAGACACTTATCAAGAAATTTATGACTTGTACAGTCTACATGCTTCTACAGTGGGATTTTCAATAAGAAAGCATACAACAAGGTATCGCTTACACACACGTATAGTCACAGAGAAGTACTATGTGTGTTCTGCGGAAGGAAAAAGACATACTGCTGCAAAGAAGACAAATATGGTTCTAATGGTTGATGAAGATAACAAGGATTTAAAACAAAGAAAACCACGACAAGTCTCCATTACAAGAACTAAATGCAAGGCAAGCCTAAGAACAAAAATGAATGATGATGGAAAATTTAAGGTGGTGTCACATGTGTTACAGCATAATCATGAACTAACTAGAAAGCAGTGGCATTATTTGCATCGATCTGAGAGAGAAGTAACAATAGAAAAGGCAGAAGCAATTAAAACAATGAAATCTGCAGGACTTTCAACAATGGACACATATAATTACATGTGTACAGAAGCTAATGGAGAAGAAAACTTGGGGCATAGTGTTGTAGATCACCTCAATTTCTGCTCAAGACTAAGAATGGAACAAATAGAGGCTGGAGATGCTCAGACATTAGTGAATATTCTGATCGAAGAACAAAAAGAAGATCCTAACTAATATTTTAGAGTGAAATTCGACAAAGAAGGTAGAATTTCCAACATTTTTTGGAGAGATGCAATGATGTTAGAGGATTACAAAATATACGGAGATGTTCTTGTATTTGATACAACATACAGAACAAATCGGTATAACCTTATATGTGCTCCTTTTGTTGGAATAGATAACTGATTAGGGGATTTTGCTCCCACCAATCGGAATGCGTCACGTGGGCCAATCAAGTCCTGCCAAGTGTCCCCCGGTTGGAACTATCAGGGCTTGCCACGTGGCACACGCTTATTCGTCCACCCTGGACCTATTATGTCATGACACGTGGCATACTCCATGCCTAATGGAGAAACCGGCCACCCAGGCCCAACTTCCGAGGGAAGCCCAATCAGCCCTAGGTTAACCTAAACCTAGGATTGGCACGTTTCCCAAGGTTATAAATACCTCCCTTAATCCTCATTAAAGGAGATTACGCACATTAAACACTCTCACCTAGAGAGACCCAATCACTTTAATTTCCACATTAATTACTCCTTAATCAAGTGCTAACTTGACCGTCGGAGGCGGATCTCCAATCATCCGGTGCATCCGTTTGTTTTGCAGGTACAGGCGTCCGGTTCCAGTCTTGGAATTGTAACTCTCCCGCAGGACATCAGAAAACCCCAAAACATCTTGGCGCCGTCTGTGGGGAGAGTACTTCTGAGATGGCATCCACGTCTGTACCGACTCCTGAAGAGAGGCGTCCCCTAGACGACCCTCAAGTTTAGTCGGAGCACGATACTGAGAATGAATTTGAAGTTGAAGCTCACACAGCTTCAGACGGGACCCTAAGGGCCCGACGCACCCGTCATACCGAAAGGAGGGAACGGGAACATCTTCAAACTGGACTCAGTGATCCAGCAGGCGCACTGCCTGTTCAGCAGCAGCCGGCTTATGGGTCTGCTCCCATTACAAGGAACGAACTCATGACCTTCATGAGGGGCTTCAAGGGAGAGATTCAAGAGTTGCTCAACAAGAAGCCTGCTCTGGCCAAGGAACAGTCGACTAAGAAGCCTTCCACTTCAGGGAAGAGGAAGCCAGTTCAGGGGCGAGAGGCGACCCCTCATCCTAACTCTAGGAAGTGGGAGCCGCCTGCCCTTAATTTCACAAAGTACCGCTTTCCAACTCCAGGAAAGAGGAAACCTGTTCGTCATATTCAGGCGGACGGGTCGAAGAAAACATACACGGATGCTCGGCTATTGCTAGAGCAGAAAAAGAATGACCGATTGTCAGAGTCGCCTCTACTTCAAACTTCCAAGACAGTCTACGCACCTCGATGAGGCATACTCAGTCGCATCATGAGAGTCAGTCAGGCGGTACCTCCCGTCAGTCCGGCTTTCATAGTGACCAGGCGGTACCATACTTACCATTTGTACCGCAACAACAATATTTTTTGCAGCCACCTCTATTTGGTGGGCATGCAGCAAAGAATTTCCAACCTATGGACTGGCAGCTACGGTTGCTTAGACTTGGGGAACAGCCGTCGGCCTTCTCCAAGGAAATTGCTGAAGCCGCTCAGCCGGCCAAAGTGAAAAATGTATTAGTAGGCGCCTATGACGACACTACTAACCCAGAAGACCATTTGATGGCATTCACCAACCTGATGTACCTTCAAGGGTTGGATGATCCTACTTGGTGCAAGTGTTTCTCAGCGACTCTCAAAGGAATCGCACAACAATGGTTCGGCAACCTGCCGACTGGTTGTGTGAATAACTTCAGGACGCTTGCTTACTTATTCACCTCCAACTTTGCCATGAACATCCTTTCGAAGAAGACGACCCTTGATTTAGGAACGATTCAGCAGGGCGAGAAGGAGAGGCTTCTTTCTTACATCAAGCGGTTTAACCTGATGAGAATACAGATTCAAGGGTTATCGGATGAAGTAGCCTATACTGACTTTTTCAGAGGCCTCAAAGACGGATCGACATTCAAATTTGATTTGGTCCGAAAGAGGGTGGCGACTCTTCAAGAGGCCTTGATTGAAGCAGAAGCTTATATACAGGCGAATGATCTTTGTAGTACAAAACAGTCGGACGGGAAAAAGTTCGACAAAAAAGAAGGGCGACAGAAACAGTTGTCGAACAAAGATAAGAAGAAAAGAAAAGAGGTCTGGGCGACTGATTCCTCTAAACAGCCGGCCCAGAAGAAGAAAAAAGAATTCAAACCATACTCCCCAAAGTATGCGTTTAGCAAGGACAATTGAGAAGCCGGTCCCCATGAAGGGTTCTGCAAGCAACCGAAACCAAGAAAAATTCTGTGATTATCATGAAGATGTTGGTCATCAAACCAACGAATGCATTAGTCTCATGCGGTATCTGGACCGCCTGGCTGAGCAGGGCGATCTTGACACTTATGTCAAGAAATCTACGGGGAATACTTCCTCGAAAAAGAAGTCAGCCAAAAAGAGTCAATAGGCCGACAACTCTGATACAGATGATGCAGTCGTCTACACCATTGCAGGCGGCTTCGCAGGAGGCGGTCCCACTATTAGGGGCAACAAAGACAATATCAGACGGCTAGATGTAAATTCCATTCACCAAGAACGACCCTCCAAATATTCATTTCCTGAGATTATCATCACTGAAGAAGATCTAGGAGGGGTAAGGGGGCCGCATGACGACCCTATCGTTATTGAGTGTAAAGTGGCCAACCAGAGAGTTGGTCGAATCCTTATAGATACTGGAAGCTCCTCAGATCTTATCAGTAGCAAATGTCTGTCAAAATTAAAATATCAGACTGATTGCATACATCCAGCATCCCACCCTTTAGTAGGGTTTGGAGGAGGAGTCGTCCACCCAGTGGGACGAGTGGATTTACCCATCCGCCTGGGTGAGAAAGGGGAAGGACGACACATGGTAGTCCGGTTCCTGGTAGTAGAAGAACTCTCGGCCTACAACATGATTCTGGGACGACCAACCCTGAATAATTCCAAGGCTGTTATAATCCTATCTCTTATGTTTCTCAAGTTTGAGAGGGATAATGGAACAGTCGGGTCCCTAAGGGGAGATCAGAGGATGGCCCGAGAGTGCTATCTCTCGGATATCAAGCCCACTGTTATGACTGCTGGATCAAGTGGTGGAAAAATAGACCTTGACAATGTCAAGGAGAGTGCGCCTGTTCAAGAAGCAGGCGGCAAGAAGAGAAAGGCAGCCCAGACGGGGGCCGCAAGAAAAGACAGAAAATAGCAATCATTGGCAGAGGAGCGGTCGGACGAATTCCGCCCTCAGCCGGCTGGTGAGCATACGGACCTGATCTTAGACGACTCACGTCCTGACCGAACAGTCAAAGTTGGGACGACTGCTCTAAGAGTCCTGGGTGACGATTTGCACAAATTATTGAAAGAATACAAGGACATCTTTGCATTCGAAGTCCACGAAATGCCAGGCATTAGTCCTGACCTGGCGGTACATAAACTGGTTGTGGATCAGAAAAAGAAGCCGGTAAGGCAGAAAAAGCGGAACCATGACAAAGAAAGAAGTCAGGCGGCAGCCGCCGAAGTTAAAAAACTACTTGATGCAGGGTTCATTCGGCAATGTCACTTCCCAGACTGGGTTGCAAATGTGGTGCTTGTTAAAAAGTCGAATGGCACCTGGCGAATGTGTGTAGACTACACAGATTTAAACAAGGCGTGCCCCAAAGACAGTTACCCTCTGCCTAAAATTGATAACCTGGTCGACTCAACAGCCGGCCATGCTTTAATGAGCTTTATGGACGCCTACTCTAGTTTCCATCAAATTCCTTTATGGAAGAAAGATCAGGAGAAGACGGCCTTCGTCACTGATCAAGGGTTATACTGTTACACGATTATGCCGTTCGGTCTTAAGAATGCCCCGGCCACCTTCCAGCGAATGATAAACACTGTTTTCTTTGATCAAATCGGGAGAAACGTCGAGGCATACATTGATGATATGATTGTCAAGTCTAAGCTTCAGACAGATCATCTGTCGGACCTCCGAGAAACTTTCGCCACAATCAGGCGGCACCATGTCATGCTCAATCCCAAGAAATGTGTATTTGGAGTTGAGTGTGGGAAATTTCTCGGATTCCTTATCAATCAGAGAGGAATAGAGGCGAACCCTGAGAAGGTGCAGGCGGTCATCGATATGCAGTTGCCTCATACCGTGCGAGAGGTTCAGAAGTTAACACGTTGTCTGGCGACCTTGGGAAGATTTCTAAGCCGATCAGGCGACAAATGCTTATACTTCTTCCAGGCCATTAAGAAGAAGGCAAGGTTTGAATGGGGGCCGGATGCTGAGGTGGCCTTCCAGAAATTGAAAGTTCACTTGCATTCCTTGCCAAGGCTGGTCAGCCCTTTGCCCAGAGAAGTACTCTACATGTACCTGGCCGTCTCTGATCATGCGTTAAGCGTTGTTCTTCTTGCTGAAAGAGACGGCTGTCAGCTCCCGGTCTACTTTGTCAGTCATGTATTGAAAAATGCCGAGTTGAGGTATCCCTTAGTGGAGAAACTTGGTCTTGCACTCTTCATGGCTGTTAAAAAATTGAAGCCCTACTTTTTGGCACATGCAGTCGTCGTGTATACATATCAACCTATAAAGCGGCCACTGACCACCATGGAGTCGTCAGGCCGGATGATCAAATGGGCCATAGAAATACAGAGCCTCGAAGTTACTTTCGACCCTAGAAAAGCAGTGAAGGGGCAAGCCTTTGCTGACTTTATTGTTGAGATGACTGGTGTGCCTCAGTCGTATGCAACCAAAAATATCATAACTAAGCTAACTGCAAATAAACGTAGTTAGGGAAGTCGAGTTCGAATCCACAGGGAAAAAGGGACTAATAACTGGAAACCTAAGTGGAAATACTCTAGGACGGTAGTAACCTAAGTAACGAGGGGGGTTTTCACGAGCAATGATGATAAATGAACTAAGTAAGAACAACGAACGTAACGAATAGGTAATCAATGAGAAGAACGGTCTTGGTTATGCGAAATCCACTAATGAACATACAAATTGATCATAGAAGTCTCCTCAATCAAGCTCTATTGAACACCTTGTTGTAGAATTCCTAGATTCTAAATTCTCATAAATAGTTAGAAATAGCAAAGCGCTCCTTTCTAACCCTTTCCAATGCACAATTCAAGACAAGCGCTCTAAATTATCCACAAGAAGAAAATAAACGGAGAAATCAACAAGGATTGAATAAATTAACACAAGCGGTCTAATTTCTTCAATAATATTATTCCCTCTTCAAGTTATCAACCAAAAGCATGCATCAATAACCTAAAGTTGCTACTTTGGAAAGATTAATTAGATGCAAGCGAATCCAATAATTCTAACCTAGCAATTGATTAAAGCAAATCATGAAATTAATTCAAGGAACAATATATATTCAATAGATATTAAGAGAAGAAAGATCTCACAATTCGTAGCTAAAAGCTTCAATCTTTAACCAAGAATCCGGAAGATTAAGCTTCCATGGATTCTAATTCCAAAACAAAGAATTCTGAAAATTCCAAGAAAACCCTAGAAAGCTTTTTTTACTCAAAACTTAATTCTCCTTTTTCTAACTTCAAACTTAATTAAAACTAAGCTATTTATATGTTTCTATATTTTAATAACATAACACAATAATAATAATAAAATAATATCCAAAACACGAGCCAAAACAAAGCCAAATTGCTGAAAATTAACCAAAACAGCCCGAATTTCTGCCAGAGCCGCTGCCAGCTGCTCTGGACCCGCTGGCAGCTGCTCTGGCAGCCCCTCACTCTGGTATACCCGCTGCCAGCGGCTCTGGCCAGCTGCCAGCGGCCCTGGCAGCGGTTCCTGCTGTTTTCGCCTTCTTTCCTTGCTTCTTCTTCTTGCTTTGCTTCACCTTTTCCTCAAGCTTTCTTCCTTGCTCTTCCATGCTCCATCACAACTCTCAAATCACGAGCCAAGGTCCATCCTTCTTACATAACTCTTCATTGGTTCCCGAGCTCACTCACTCACTTATACTCATAAATCCCGCCTTTTGCACATAAGTGAGATCACAGCCCAAAACTCACAAAAGCTAACAAAAGTACATATAAAGCATCAAAACACACCCTAAAATGCTTCTCTCAACCCATGATAATAAGGCTTATCAAATTCCCCCATGCTTGAACCTTTACTCGCCCTCGAGTAAACTTAGAGAATAAAACACATCCTCCTCACTAAGGTTCAAAACAGAAGATGGTGGAATCAATTTAGCTCTATGCACTCAAACTCAACAAAACATCCTAGTACTTATCAACCAATCACAATCACACTCCCCCATACTTCACACTTTGAATCTCCCTTTTTTCTTATTTATCAATTCATCCCCAAAATCAACTTGGAACGATAAACGCATAGCCATGAGTATGAATATTCTCAACCGCCTAAAGAAATGAAATTTTTGATAAAATTGGGCAAACAAAAACTCAACTTAACCAAAAATCTCATAAAAACACTTCCACATTCAAGAGTGAAAACAAACAACTCACGCTCTCAAATTCCTAAGATGATCAACAAATTCCCCCAAAATCTCAACTATCTCCCAAAATCACCAAGATGAAACCTACCCCGACACCTCCTTATATCTCCTCCCCTTATGACACCGACTCCGGCAAATAGATGCGAAATTTCCTTGAAAAATCAAATTCATGAACATTTCTCTCTTTTTTCTCTCATTTTGCCTAGGAGCCCTTTCGGGTTTTCATCCTAGCCTCTCATCTTTTTCCAAATCTCACTTTCTCACCCACTCATTAGCCACTTTTTTGCTTAGGTCGCCCTTTCGGGTTTTCAACCTAACCGGGCCCCCATTTTTGCCTAAGCCGCCTTTTCAGGTTTTCGACTTAGCGGGTTTCTTTTTCTTTTTTCTTTCTTTCTTTTTTTTTCATACTTTTTTCTGTTTTTTTTTTTTTTCAAGCTTGCTTCATTGAACCACAATTAAGATAGTTATACAAAACATGAAATCAAGATAACTATACAAAATTCAAAGAATATATGCAAGAATTGCTTCCCCCCCTACTTGAATGAGACATTGTCCTCAATGCAAGAACAACAACAATAAAAACAAAAGTAAGGGAAAGGGAAGAAATAAGTACCACCTTAATGGGAAGGATTCCCGAAGTTGGAAGATTCGGCATTATCAAGGATTTCAAAACTCTCGAGAAGAAAAATGAACTATGGGGACCCCAAGTGTTGCCCATGGGAAGATTATTCTAACCAAATGCATTTCTAATCACCGCATAAGGCATGACATAGTTCTTATTGTTAAAATTGAAAGAAATTCTTGACATCTCTTAGTCAAAGTGGAAAGGAATTCATCTATACCTCACATAAGTAGGTGCGCTCGTGCTCCATCACTTCGTCCAAACCAACCACTTGCAATGCCTCCAAATCGACGACTTTTGTGCATTGCACCATTCTTTTGGGCTGTTGAAGTTGAACCCATGTAGTCTTTTCTTTCGTAGTTAGACGAATGCCCATGAAGTCATTTGCTTGGGGAAAAGAGGGTGATACACCCTCCCTTGAAGTATCCCCTTGTTGTCTACCCCCTTGCAACCCTCGTAGGTGAAGAGGTTGCCTTCACTTGTTATGTCTTCCCATTGCACAAGAACGAATTGCACAAATCTCACCTCCTCTTTCAAAATACAATGAGCAACCCACCAAACCTCCAAACACCAAGGTTCACACAATTCCTCAAATTTCAAGTTTAGAATTTAGAAATTGAAACAATGTTAAGGTTTAATTGGACTTGAAATTGAGGGAAAAGAGGTTAGACGAGGGGTTTTTAAATTTCTGAATTTTGGATTGAAAATGGGGCAAATGGGTTGTTTTGGATAAAGAATACTTGCTAAGGGATAGAGGGAAGTGATTAATTGGGGTTTTGGATAAAGACTAGAATGAATTGGATTGTAGGATTGAAGAAAAAGGGGTTTAAAAGGGCAAAAATTCAGGTATGCAGGGAATGCCGCTGGTAGCGGCTTGGGGCCCGCTGCCAGCGTCTTAAGAAGGAATTTAGGGTGAATGTTGTTGGAAGACCCGCTGGCAGCGGCTGCTGCAAAAAAAATATTTTTTTTTTTTTTTTTTTTTTTTTTCCTGAAGGACACCCGCTGGCAGCGGCACCAGACCCGCTGCCAGCGGCTGGGGCAGAACTTTGGGATTTTTTGGCTGCTTGGAGAGCCGCTGGTAGCGGCTACAGAGCAGCTGCCAACCCGCTACCAGCGGCTCCTGCAGGGGCTGCCTCCCAAAGCCTGTTTTTACCTGTTTTGCTCTATTTTTGCTCACAATACGTACTCCCAAAGCATCCTCCTACATAAATCCACCAAAAGCACTGGGTACATCAAAACAAAAACAATAAAAACTAAAATAAATGAAAACGGGGAAGAGTTTTCGGGTTGCCTCCCGATTAGCGCCTTTGTTTAACGTCGTTGGCTCGACACAACTCATGAAACTTCGTTAATCAATTGATGGCTCGTAGAGATCGATGTTCTCCAAATTCTCGACCTTGAACCCTTCGTAGTATGGTTTGAGCCTTTTTCCATTCACTTTGAACATGTTGTTGGTCTCTAAACTCCGAATTTCTACCGCTCCATGCGGATAGACCTTGTCAACTTGAATTGGACCCTTCCAACGGGAGCTCATCTTGTCATGCCACACCTTATTCTTTGCTTTGTGGTATACCTGGGATAATTTCTTGCCCGGAAATGATGACGGGGTGGGTGTTGCCCCTAGTGGTATAGGTGGAAGCTTGGACTGTTCATTCAATTCCGCCACCTTCACCTGCACATTAGTAGGTATAGAAGAATCCAAGCAATCACCAGACACAACATTAGTAATAGGTGTGAGGAGCTCATCCCCATGATCAATGTTAGAAACATCATGCAATATTGGATCGACAACATTTATAGAATATAAAGAATGAGTATCAACAGGATACTTTATGGTATCATAAATGTTATACACAATTGCTTTCCCATCAACCTCCATAGTCAAAGAACCGGTAGACACATCGATTTTTGTCTTAGCAGTCTTTAAGAAAGGTCTTCCTAACAGGATAGGGGCTGCTTGTTTGTCATGTTCCATGTCAAGGACGTAAAAGTCAGCAGGAAAGATCAATCCATCAACCTTAACAAGTACATCTTCTACTACCCCCTTAGGATATACATTGGACCTATCAGCTAACTGAATTACTACCCCAGTTTCATGCAAAGGCCCAAGTTCTAAAGATTTAAACAGGGAGTAGGGAATGACATTGATTGATGCACCTAGGTCCAACATGGCTCGGTGTAATGTGGTGTCTCCTATTGTAACAGGAATAGTAAACATACCAGGATCACCACATTTTTCTGGGAGTTTCTTTTGAAAAACTGCAGAAACATGAGCACTCACCTTCACTTTTTCTTTTCCTCCCAACCTGTGCTTTCTCTTGATCGTACACAGTTCCTTCATAAACTTAGCAAAACGAGGAACACTTTTAATCACATTCAAGAGGGGCATATTTACCTCACATTTGCTGAAAGTCTCATAAATATCCTTGTCTTTCTCATACCTTCGAGTATCTTGCAAGGCTTCTGGGAAAGGTGGCACAGGCTCATAAGAGGTAAAGGTTGGAGGATTCGCCTTAGTTTCTTGTTCTACTTCCTCCTCCTCAACTCCAATCAAGTCTTTAGCCTTCTTAGGTGCAACTACAGTTTCTTGCAACTTTTTGCCACTTCTCAATGTTATTGCATTAACTTGTTGCTTAGGGTTCAGCTCCGTTTGGGATGGAAGCTTTCCAGAGTCCTTAGCTTCAAGTCGGCTTACTGCACTTGAGATTTGACTGACTTGATTCTCCAGGTTTTGAATACTTGATCTGGTTTCTTGTTGAAACTGCATCATATTCTGCTGCATGGTAGAAACATTAGAAGTTAGTGATCTAATCATTTCTTCAGTTGACATATTACCTGAATTAGAGCTTTGGCCTTGAGGTGTTAGGAACGGTGCCCTATATTGCTGAAACTGTTGTTGACCTTGAGCATGCTGATGTTGTTGGTTCCCCTGGGAATTCCCATATCTCAAATTTGGATGATCCCTCCATCCTGGATTGTATGTATTCGAATATGGATCATATCTTCTCTGAGGACCTTGCCCTTGGAAACCCATTGCATTGGCCTGCTCATTCTGTTCCTCTTGTAATTGAGGACATGCATCAGTGGGATGTCCTGTGGAGGTGCATAAACCACAAGCATTCAGTTGCTGTGGATTCCTTGAGTTCACCATGAACTCACGCATCATAGAAGTCAAATCAGCTACTTGACTCTCTAACTCAGTTGTATTTGAATTTGCTGCATTCACCCGGCGCGTGGGAGTTCTCTGACTGAACTGCCTAGAATTCTCTGCTAGCTCTGCAATCAGCCTAGTTGCATCTCCTGGAGTCTTATTCACTAGCCCTCCACCACTTGCTGCATTCACCATCCTCAAATCATCATCTGTTAGACCTCCATAGAAGTATAGGATGAGGTCTTGATTGGAATACCCATGGTACGGACAACTAGCACACAATCTCTTGAATCTCTCCCAATACTCATACAAGGACTCATCTTCCTTCTGATCCACATTGCTGATAGCTTTCTTAAGGCTTGCAGAAATAGTGGCTGGGTAATACTTCTCTAAGAAACACTTCTTCAAACCTGCCCAATTTGTTATGCTCCCTGGGGGAAGATAGTAAAACCAATCCTTCGCTGCATCTTTGAGAGAAAAAGGAAATGCTCTCAACTGAATTTGCTCATCAGTCATCCCAATCGGTTTCATGCTAGTACATACCACATGAAATTCTGCCAGATGTTTATTTGGATCTTCACCCTTCATGCCATGGAATGCCGGCAATAGATGAATTAGACCAGATTTGATCTCAACATTAGCACCTTCCTCCAACTGCTGATATGCGATGCACAACGGCTGTTGGTTCAAGTTAGGAGCTGTTAGCTCTCTCAGTGTTCGATTTTCTGCCATCACTTCCTCTTCTTGAATGTTGAAGATGTATGTTGATTCACTGGGGTTTGTTCTTGCCTCTCTTCGCAACCTGGAAATATTTCTTTCAATTTCTGGATCAAACTGCAAAACTTCTTTGTTAGCAGAACGGGTACTTATCATACCCTAGCGAACAAACAAAGAAAAAAATAGCTAAGAACAATCCTAAAATAAATTCTACTAAGATAAACAATTAAACGGTAACGCCTAAGTCCCCGGCAACGGCGCCAAAATTTGGTGTGCCTCAGTCGTATGCAACCAAAAATATCACAACTAAGCTAACTGCAAATAAACGTAGTTAGGGAAGTCGAGTTCGAATCCACAGGGAAAAAGGGACTAATAACTGGAAACCTAAGTGGAAATACTCTAGGACGGTAGTAACCTAAGTAACGAGGGGGGTTTTCACGAGCAATGATGATAAATGAACTAAGTAAGAACAACGAACGTAACGAATAGGTAATCAATGAGAAGAACGGTCTTGGTTATGCGAAATCCACTAATGAACATACAAATTGATCATAGAAGTCTCCTCAATCAAGCTCTATTGAACACCTTGTTGTAGAATTCCTAGATTCTAAATTCTCATAAATAGTTAGAAATAGCAAAGCGCTCCTTTCTAACCCTTTCCAATGCACAATTCAAGACAAGCGCTCTAAATTATCCACAAGAAGAAAATAAACGGAGAAATCAACAAGGATTGAATAAATTAACACAAGCGGTCTAATTTCTTCAATAATATTATTCCCTCTTCAAGTTATCAACCAAAAGCATGCATCAATAACCTAAAGTTGCTACTTTGGAAAGATTAATTAGATGCAAGCGAATCCAATAATTCTAACCTAGCAATTGATTAAAGCAAATCATGAAATTAATTCAAGGAACAATATATATTCAATAGATATTAAGAGAAGAAAGATCTCACAATTCGTAGCTAAAAGCTTCAATCTTTAACCAAGAATCCGGAAGATTAAGCTTCCATGGATTCTAATTCCAAAACAAAGAATTCTGAAAATTCCAAGAAAACCCTAGAAAGCTTTTTTTTCTCAAAACTTAATTCTCCTTTTTCTAACTTCAAACTTAATTAAAACTAAGCTATTTATATGTTTCTATATTTTAATAACATAACACAATAATAATAATAAAATAATATCCAAAACACGAGCCAAAACAAAGCCAAATTGCTGAAAATTAACCAAAACAGCCCGAATTTCTGCCAGAGCCGCTGGCAGCTGCTCTGGACCCGCTGGCAGCTGCTCTGGCAGCCCCTCACTCTGGTATACCCGCTGCCAGCGGCTCTGGCCAGCTGCCAGCGGCCCTGGCAGCGGTTCCTGCTGTTTTCGCCTTCTTTCCTTGCTTCTTCTTCTTGCTTTGCTTCACCTTTTCCTCAAGCTTTCTTCCTTGCTCTTCCATGCTCCATCACAACTCTCAAATCACGAGCCAAGGTCCATCCTTCTTACATAACTCTTCATTGGTTCCCGAGCTCACTCACTCACTTATACTCATAAATCCCGCCTTTTGCACATAAGTGAGATCACAGCCCAAAACTCACAAAAGCTAACAAAAGTACATATAAAGCATCAAAACACACCCTAAAATGCTTCTCTCAACCCATGATAATAAGGCTTATCAATGACTCGTCCCCCTGATTCTCGAGATCCAGACCAAGTCTGGAAGGTATATGTGGATGGAAGCTCTACTTCAAATGGTTGTGGAGCAGGCGTCATATGTCAGTCGCCAGAAGGCGACAAGTACGAATATGCTCTAAGCTTCAGTTTTCAGGCCTCAAACAATGAGGCAGAATATGAAGCTTTACTAGCCGGAATCCGCATGTGCAAGGCGGCAGGGGCACGAAAGATAAACGCCTTTTCCGATTCACAATTGATAGTGAGTCAGTATAATGGCGAATACGAAGCAACCCATCCGGCCATGATCAAGTATTTACAGGCGGTACGACAGGCAGTCGGTTCACTTGAAGATTTTCATCTGACTCAAGTGCCGAGATCAGAAAACAACCAGGCGGATGCACTTTCAAAATTAGCATCGTCCGCCTCTTGTGTTACTCCTCGAACTGTTTTTTGGGAAGTAATGGAGAAGAGAAGCATCGAGGAAGACCCTATTGGAATCCTAGACAGAAGCTCAACCTGGATGGATCCAATCAGGGCATATCTGACAGACGATACCCTGCCGGATGATCATCACCAGGCGGCAGCGCTGAAAAAACGGGCGGCCAGTTTTGAAATGATAAAGGGAGAACTTCACAAAAGAGGGTACCTTCAACCCTACTTAAAATGTGTTACTCCAGAAAAGGGGCGAGAGATACTAGACGATCTTCACTCTGGTTACTGCGCTTTCCATATAGGCGGTAGGACGCTTGCTCAACGGACAAAGCGACAGGGCTACTTTTGGCCTACTTTAGAAGCAGATGCAATGGAGATGGTGAAAAAATGTGACAAGTGCTAAAGGTTTGGCAAACTAATTCACCGTCCGGCTACTGACCTCACTACCATTCATAGCCCACTACCGTTTGCTAAGTGGGGCATGGATATTCTGGGTCCCTATACGCCTGCTACAGGCGGAAGGAGGTACATACTTGTTGCAGTCGACTACTTCACTAAATGGGTGGAGGCGGAGGCTGTAAAGGGAATCAAGACGAAGGATGTAATTTCATTCATCTGGAAAAATGTCATCACTCGGTTCGGGGTTCCCATGTCTATGGTCTTTGATAATGGTCCCCAATTTAAGACGCATGTTCTCAAAATCTGTTTGGGTGACCAAGGAATTGCACACCACTTTGCATCAGTCGGTCGTCCACAAGCAAACGGCCAAGTTGAAGCTTTTAATAAAATCATCTCAGACGGTCTCAAGAAAAAGATTGAACGAGCAGGCGGCCTATGGGCGGATGAATTACCACATGTTCTCTGGGCCATTAGGACGACTGAAAAAGGGGCGACTGGAGAAACTCCATTCCTCCTAGCTTATGGTGCGGAAGCTGTTCTTCCAATAGAACACTACGAACCGACTCTTCGAGTAATGCTATATGACGAAGAGGTAAACTGGGAAGCCATGCGCCTGGCATTAGACTCACTCCCAGAAAGGAGGGGCAATGCTGTCTTGCGCCATGAAATTTACCGCCTGAGAATGACTAGATCATACAACAAAAAAGTACACATGCGTCCACTCAAAGTGGGGGACTTTGTACTTAGAAAAATGGAAGCAGTTGGTAGGGCTAATGAGTCTGACAAACTAACTCCCAACTGGGAAGGACCCTATCGAATCTATGAAGAGGTCAGGGACGGTACCTACCGTCTGGAAACACCAGACGGCCAACCGTTGCCTCGAACCTGGAATGTAGATAATCTTAAGAAATATTTCTTTTGAATGATGTAAATAGTCGAGGGCTATTTAATAAAAGTTTGATGTTTCATTCAATTCTGTACTAAGAGGGGCATGCCTACTGACAAACAGTCGGCTACTCTCCATGTTTAATTTTCATTTTTTACCTAAGAGGGGCATGCCTACTGACAAACAGTCGGCTACTCTCCATGTTTAATTTTCATTTTTACCTAAGAGGGGCATACCTACTGACAAACAGTCGGCTACTCTCCATGTTTAATTTTTACTTAAGAGGGGCACGCCGCTTGTTCCACAAAACCGGTTACTCTCCCAGAACATAGTTCACCAAGAACTATCAAAGGCTCATGGCTAAAATGATCAGACCAGGCGCCAAGCCAACTGATCCAAATATAAATTCAATTCGACCTGTCCCAACATTATAGCAGGCGTCCGACGGCATCCATCCGGATGAAATTCGTCGCAGAGAGCAGCTCCCTTTTGGGTGGAACATTTTTCTATAAAATCATTACACGGCACCTATACGACTGTCTAACCAAGACAACCATGTAGCCGTTTTCCCGGACAAGGATACCTCTCACTTAACTGACTAATCAGGTCAAACAAGTGTTCGCAGTAACCATCTGTGTCAACCGACCGACTGAACTACTTGGGATAAGAACCATTGGTATCTTATGAGTTAATAGCCAACAAACATTGGCGAATAAAGGGGAACAACCGGTACCCACCGCTTGATACCTCTACTACTCACTCACTTGGCGACTTGGTAACAATTATGTTTCCATGGTCACTCCTTAAAAAATTTAGTATGAAGCTAAAAAGGTGTTCACACAGCGCCTGTTCACACTAGATTAAAAGTGGCGGGGAACAGTCGGCCTGGACCGACTAGAGTCTCTATCTTAAAAAACAAAGGCAGGTTGGAAACCACCTTCCTACTTGGTTGAAGGAAATCCATTCTTTAAAGTGGCCGACTGATCGCTTAGCCTGGAAACAGACAACCAGTCGTCCAGGGGCATAGGTGGCGTAACTAACTATCTCGTACCTGTCCGCAACTATCGGCCATGCAAAACAGTCGGTATAGTGTGCAATTGGATATCAGAATATTCGATACTTAAACAAATTTGAAACAAAACAAAAATGAAATATTTTGGCATAAAAAGAAGCCGGTCATTAAAGACCGGCCAAATATTCAGAATCCCGGCCCCCTGGCCAGGTAAATAGAAACAAACGGCACGCAGGCCGTGAAAAGAAGACATAAAGCTTAAGAAGGGGGCAGATCTTCAATATTAGCAGCTGCCGCCTGGTCAGCACTCTTTTTGCTGGACTCGCCTTCAGCTGCATCCTTCTTCGATGCATTACCCCCAAGCGGCACAAGCGCCACTACCGGCTCCTCCTCCTCCAACGTCTCGTCCTCAGCAGCCGCCAGGATCTCTTGATTATATCTATCAGAACACTGGCGGTACGTTTTTTCCCAGGAGGAATAGTCGGCATTGGGGAAGAGGCGGCCCCAGGTCATGCGCTGGATTTGAGCAGAGTCTTCCATCATCTCCCGGACCAGCTCTTTCTTTTCTTGCTCGGCCTTTTCCGAGAGCTCCTGAGTAAGATTATTCTCCTGGGTCACCAGGCGTTCCTTTACGTGCGCCAAGGATTTCTCCAAGGTGTCGTATGAGGACATTTTTTGGCGAAGAGGTCTCAGCTCGGCCTTGAGATTGTTGATGGTCGCCTCCAGCTCGCTATTTTTCTTCTGGGCCGCCTCTAACTGAGCCCGGATGGCAGAAGTAGCCTGCGCCTGATAATAAAGAATGTCAATTGTCAGAACTTCATTTTGGGCAATTTGAAATATTGCCTTATCACAGTCAGAGGCGGCCATAGCTTTTGCAGCCTTTACCTCTTTGTTCTTCCTGTCAAGCGGCTTGCGGAGGCCGTTCACTCGGAGCAGGGCCTAAGTAAAAAGGGAACAGGCGTCAGTTTCCAAATAAAAAACAGGCGTCCTGGAATTCAAATAACCAAAAATATGCTAAGTATACCTCAGCAAGGACCCCTGCAATCCCGTCTAGGTCAAGGGTGCCGACACCCCTGACCGCCTCCCTTTCAGCTGGAGGAACGACCTTGATCATAGACTTGGCCACCTCGACCAAGTCAGGCTCCTGAGGGCCGGCTGCATCAACCATAAGAAAACGAGTTAGACCTAGTAAAGAAGGGAGCAAGTCTAAATTCACACAGACAGCTTCATACTTCTAGGCGGCCCAATTGGAGTTTTAGAAGGAGTGGCCGGCTGTTTCTCAGCCGCCGGCTGTTTCTCAGCCGCCGCATGTTTCCTGGCAGAACCAGGAGAGCTCGCAACAGTCGTCCTCCGGGTCTTGGAGTCCGGCTGTTGGGAAGAAGAAGCTCTTGGAGCACCCGTCTGAAAAAAAAAAAACAAACAAAAAAAAAAAAACAACATTCGGTCAGTATATGCATAAACCCAACTCCAAAAAGAGAGTGAAAGGTTCGAAGCTCACCAAGGGCGCCCCCTTGTTGGGGGAGTCGGTTGAGGACTGTTGCATGATGGAGGCCCGCAACATGGCCGCCGCAGTCTTGGAGGCGGTAATTTTGCTCATGGCGTCCGCTGCAAAAACAAATAGCAAAGTTAATAAAAAGTCATAACAGTAATGCATGGAAAAACAGAGTATTCGACAGGCCGGCTACTTCTTGAGCACCGACTGCTGAGGCCACAGGCGGCCAAAAAGTACTCGTCGTAGAGCCATTTGAAGCTCGGGACGCAGTGCAGGGGTACTTGCTCTCGTACCCCTGAAGTAGAGTCGACCCTCGACTCTACTTTAAAGAGTCCTTTATCCAGGATCTCTTTCTTAGCTTTGGGGGGAACAGGCGGCATGCTGCGGCCGCCTGCAAGAAGAGGCGGATTCCTGTTCCACCTGTTGAAGCGCTTGTTCAACTCTGTGTCTGAACTCTCAATGATAAGGAAGGTGCTTCGCCAGTCCTTCCACTTGTTTGCTTTACCTCTTGTCATGAGGTAGCCTCTGTGGCTTGTCAATTGATACCAGCCGGTACCGCCTGCTTTAGGGGTCCGGCTGAGGTAGTTCATGTGGGCGAAAGCCTCGAAGTTTGGCTCCACCCCGTGCAGTTCGCACCCGGCCACATAGCCGAGTACGTTGACCCAGGAGTTCGGGGCTAACTTCCATCACCCCAACTCATACCCATCCAAGATCCGCTGAACAGCCGGATGTAGTGGGAAGCGCAGCCCAGCCTTGATGGCCGCCTCGTAGCAGCCAAAGCAGGCGCCATCATAGCTAGTACCAACCGGCCAGACGACTGTGTCTTCTGGATCCGGCACGAACACTAAAAATCCGGGGCCCATTGTGTGGTTCGCAATAAAGCTCCCCACTTTCTCTTGCATGGCCGTGATCCGGCCCCGTGGGACAGTGCAGTAGTAGGGGGTATTTTGCTCTCGGTAAGAGGCGGATGGCTCCGCCCAATTGTCCCCCTTCTCAACTGCGTGAGAAAGCCTCGCCTCTTGTAGGCGACTGTTTTTCTCTTCTGTGTCCAGAGAAGCATGGCCAGAAGAGCTAGACTCGGATTCGTCCTCTGACGAGTCCGAAGAGGACGACTCCTCCCCTCTCCCAGAGGGGCCCGCCTCCTCTCCTTTAAAAGGAGCAGGAGAGAATGTAGACTTGTCAACTGTAAAATTGGAAGGGGTCACTTTGACTCCTCCCTCAGAACTGTCGGCTTTCAAGCCGCTTTGGTTCACTTCCACATCTGGCGCCTGGTCAGATGTTTCACTAATCGGCACCCTGTGGGAGGAGCCGTCTGAGTTCGAAATTCTAGCAGTTCTTTTCGTTCTGGCCATCATGTTCTGCATAGACACAGAGATAGTCGGACTTTGTATAAAGGGCAAAGATGGGTCCGGAAAAGGGCAGGCGGCACTCCTAGTCCTAGATTCAGCCGTCCCCGGTGACCGGCTGATCACTAACCTAGGTCGTGTCGTGTGCTTCCGTGGTGCCATTTCAAAAAAGAATAAAATAAAGAGAAAATTAAGAGTAAGAGAACCGACGGTTACCTGAACGAGTGACGTTGATGGAGATCTGAAAATCCTTTGCAGTCGGCTTGTCAGAGCAGGCGGTAGGCAGAAAGGGTCCAAAATGCCAGAGCAAGTTCAGGGGTCCGAATGTTCTCTCAAAAAGTTCTCAAGTGTGAAAATGACTGAAGTCAACACTCCCTTATATAGGCGAAGTGAAAAGGCGAAGGGTCACTTCCAGAATTCACAATTTGGGCGGGATATTCTCTCGGCCTTTCGCCGAGTGACACCTGTAGCAGGTCGTCGCCTGTTACAGTGCGACACCTGTCACAGGTAACACGTGACCAGTCACGTGCCACCTGTGAGGGGCAAATGATTAGGGGATTTTGCTCCCACCAATCGGAATGCGTCACGTGGGCCAATCAAGTCCTGCCAAGTGTCCCCCAGTTGGAACTATCAGGGCTTTCCACGTGGCACACGCTTATTCGTCCACCCTGGACCTATTATGTCATGACACGTGGCATACTCCATGCCTAATGGAGAAACCGGCCACCCAGGCCCAACTTCCGAGGGAAGCCCAATCAGCCCTAGGTTAACCTAAACCTAGGATTGGCACGTTTCCCAAGGTTATAAATACCTCCCTTAATCCTCATTAAAGGAGATTACGCACATTAAACACTCTCACCTAGAGAGACCCAATCACTTTAATTTCCACATTAATTACTCCTTAATCAAGTGCTAACTTGACCGTCGGAGGCGGATCTCCAATCATCCGGAGCATCCGTTTGTTTTGCAGGTACAGGCGTCCGGTTCCAGTCTCGGAATTGTAACTCTCCCGCAGGACATCAGAAAACCCCGAAACAATAACCATTGGAAAAATTGTATGTTTGCATGTGCTTTCATAGGCAATGAAAAAACAGAGTCGTTTGTGTGGTTGCTTGAAACCTTTAAAAAATCTATGGAGAATAGAATTCCAACCTCCATATTCACTAACCAAGACCAAGCTATGGCTACTGCAATTGAGCAGGTACTTCTTTTTCTATTACAATATCATATTCACTGATTCCACTCTCATTTTAAGTCATTTTTGTGTTCATAACTTTTATGAATATAAGTATCACTTTTGTGAGTATAAATGTTACTTTTGTGAGTAAAAATATCACTGTTGTGAGAATAAGTGTTCAAGTTTAGTGACATCACATTCTGAATGCAGGTATTGCCAGACATAAGGCATAGGCTATGCATATGGCACTTAGAACAAAATGAAATAACACGATTTGGAGCCCTTAAAAGGGATAATGAGTTCAAAAAAATATTCAACAAATGCTTGAAGGGATGTGTGACAGAAACATAATTTGAAGAAAGATGGAAAGAAATGATATAAAAATTTGATTTGGTTAATCATGCATGGTACCAAAGGGTGTACAATCTAAAGGAAAAGTGTTGTCCAGCATTTAGTAAAGAATTCTTCTCGGCAGGAATTCTTTCATCACAAAGAAGTGAAAGTACGAACCATGTAGTAGGATTCAGAGCTAATAAATCAACAACACTGACAAAATTCTATAGAATCTTTGTAAGAACCATAAAAAGATGGAGAAGTGATGAGAAGTATAATGAGTTTACCTGTAGCAAATCAATAGCCTTTACTTCATTGCCACTATCCAGAATGCTAAAGCATGCTGCTCAGGTAATTCTATATTCCTTTTGTTACATATATCTAAGAACTGAAAACAAACAATATAAGCAAATATAAAAATGATACATGCAAAGGAACATGACTGATAGTAAGCTAATTTATTTCTCTAATGTACAGGTTTACACATTGTCTCTATTTAGAGACTTTGAAGAGGAATTTGGCTACTCAATGGCGACCACAGTACAAATTCTAGGGAGAACTGAAGAAAACATTATTCTTTATGAAGTATCGCTAGAAGAAAAGCCATGGTCTTCCCAACAGGTAAGTTACATACATGAGAGCCAAACTATATGGTGCACTTGCAAGAATTTCGAAGCTTCTGGTTGGCTATGCTGTCACTGCCTCAGAATTTTACATCTACATTCTATTACAAGAATTCCAGAGAAGTACATTAGCAAAAGATGGACAAAGCTTGCAAAAACTGAAGTATGGAATAGAATGGAAAATAAGAATCCAAAACTCCCATATACACCATGGAGACATACAATGATGAGAAAATATTATAACTTAATCTTAAAGAGTCAAGAAAATGAAAAGGCAAGAGCATTCATGGAGGAAAACTTCAAAAACTGTATGAAGATGGTGGAAGACTTACTTGCGGCCGAAGCTTTTACAGAGGAGGTTGCTGCAAGTGATGACAATTCTAATGTGGCAGAGAGTGCTCAGAGTACCAATAATACTGCTTCTTCATCAACAAGTACAACCATACCCACTATATTAGACCCTAAGAGAGCTGTAACAAAGGGAAGAAGCAAGAGAGCAAAAGGAGCACTTGAAAAAGGGAAGAAATCAAAGAAAAAAGCATTACTAGATCCAAATTCAGAGTTTGGATCGAAGACACCTACTGTGCGACTTTTTTGAACTTGTAGTGAGTTTGGATGAAACACAATTGAATACTTTTTTGTAGTGATTTTATTTTTGTTTAATGCTACTGTTGACTTTCATACAAAATTTTGAATTGTGATATGGAATTGCTCATGAATTATGAACATTTATATAATATTACACTAATACTTAAAAAAGTAATGCATATACTGGCAAAAGTGATGCATATACTGGCAAAAGTGATGAATTTACTAACAAAAGTGACACTAACACTTACAAAAGTGATGCATTTACAGAAAAGTAACACTAATACTCGCAAAAGTAACAATAATGCTCACAAAAGTGATGCATCTTCTCACAAAAGTGTTACTTTTTACTCACAAAAGTATTGCATATTCACAAAAGAAATATGTCACTCACAAAAGTGATATTTATATTCACAAAAGTGACAATAATTATCACAAAAGTGTCCGTTTTTAAAATTAATAACATGGTAATATATATGTTAAACTTCAAGTTTTCATTTAAATCAACTATATCTATGTATGATGATATATGATACACTTATAAAATTATAATCAGAAATATAAATAAATAAAAATAAGAACAACAGATTACCAATATTTAATCATATATATATATATAAAATAAAATTTGTACAAACATTTTGAAAATATTAACACTAGTTTAAGTGTCGATATTTATCACTAGTTTCAACTTCCAAAAGTACTTAACTAATTACAACTTCCAAAAGTACTTAACTAATAACAACATCCAAAATTAGCTAAGATTTACAAGGAGTGTACTTCCGTGTAGCCTTTGTAGTTCGTTTTGATTTCGGAGCAGTGTCAACAGTAGGAGGAGCAGTTTCAGATTTCTTCTTTTTCTTCTCCGCTGCTGCAGCCTTCCTCCTTCCTTCAATTTCAGCAACATATGCAAGATCGCTCTTCTTCTCATTAAATTTTTCAACTTCTGCTATGACATCAGATCTTCATTCGTTCATGTCAGACAACACGAGTTTTGGACAAATCTTAGCACGTAAAAATTTCCTCCCAGCAGCCTCACAAAACATTAGAATAAACATAACAAATGAATTAATTCGGATCAGTTTCAAGATCACTCACTGTTCTAAGTTCATCTACAGAAAATGATGTATCACCAACAAAATGCTCCATATGACACATCATATACACACCACAGTCATTATTATCAACCTTACTCTTCCGCCACACTAAATCAGCAATTTTAAATTGTAAAAAGGGACTTTTTCACTCTTTGGATGATTTCTTCGTGCAAGAAAATCACCAAATTCAGAACACTAAAAAAAAAACAGAATATTAAAAATAACAAAAAAATAAGATTAATATAGAAACATACTTTAAAATAGACAATAACATACCAGATAAAAAGTCAAATTTTGAAAATATGTAATCATGTCATGACTCCAAATGATATTATCAACATAATGAACCAATTCATTGCCATGATCAATCACAAACATCACATAATGTTCATCAACAAGAATAGGAAAATAAACCTGAACAAAAATAGAACAAAAGTTAGCATAAAGCACATCCATCACACAGTTAATATATATTAAAAATTAAGATATATACCAAGTCTGCACCAATAACATCACAACAAGAATTTTCATATGTAACCCATTCATCCCAAATTTCATGCAAATCCGAGACAGCAGAACTAGCAGAACTATCTTCGTTCCCCTCTGATACTTGCAAAAAAGCAAACTAAAAGGAAAAAATAAATAATTGAAAAGAGTAAGAAAACAAATAACTCAAAACAGAAAGTTGCTTACACTTTGCCTCGCACCAAAAAAGAATCTTTTAGGACCACAAGTATCATAAAAACATGATTCATTTAGATAAATGCAGTAGCAATCAACTACTGACCAACGAACCAAATTAGGATGCACCAAAGACACCATATCCTCTCTTGGAATAAGAAAATGCAATCCATAAGTAACAAGATTCTCACTGCAAAGTCAAACAATATTATTAATATCAAAACAAAAAGAAAAAGAAAAAAAAAAGGTTTCAAAAAATATAACAATTAAAAAAGAACTTACTTATTTTTAAATAAGTGTTCCACCAGACAATAATCAAGAGCTTCTAAATATAATCGAGGTAATTTTTCACTAAAAGCACGAGAATTACTTTTCATAAATGGCGTAACAAACACTACACTCTGACCACCAATTTCACCACAGTCCAAAGAACACAAACTTTTATTCGTTCTTCTGACCGAACCACCTCTGTCACCACCATCTCCACCACCATCTCCACCACCTCCACCATCTCCACCATCTTGTAGGGTAGACTTTGATGAAGTACTTGCATCAACTTTAAGTAACTCATCCACTGACTTCATTTTTATAAACTCATCAATTAAGCCATCAATAAGCTTATGATAATGCGGGTTAGACAAAAGCTGTTGTGTTTGAGACAACTCAATAGAATCAGCATCCAAAGAAACAGAATGTTCAACAAAACGACTATGCACCAACCGTTGCAAAGCACTAAAACAATTGGAATTCACAGATGAAAATAGCTCCATGTTCCTTTTCATATAAAGAAACGCCTCATGCAAATCCTACACATTAACAAACAATTATATGAGACCAAGAACAAATGTTTTATTAAAGAAAAAAAAAACATACATCAGTTGCAGCACTTTTGATCTCAGAATCAGTTAATACTCCTTCAGGCAAATCGAAAGTCACACATCTTCTATCATCATCAATAGGAACCGAACAACCTTCACCCTTACTTAAGTTGTTAACATTCAAATCAACACACTTAGCAGAAACTGGATAAGTCAATTCATTCAAAACCCCCTGACCAAATCCACCAGCCTTCAACTCCAAGGACACCCTGTTCCTCACTTTTTTATCTGTCCAGTGTTGGATAAGAGGAATAGTGGAGTTCTCTACTACACCTTGGAAATTCAAACGATGAAAATACATAATCTTAAGCAACAACAAACATCCACTAATACTATCTTTAGCCTCAGAATTTTTGTAACTAACAACAGAATTCATCAACTTTCTCAAAACAAATGAACACCAATCAAGATTTTTAATCTGATCAACATCATCCACATCATTAACTAACCTAAAATTAACAGTCCTATTAGCGGTAGGAACAAGCATACTACTAAGAGCATGCATAACAAATAACCTCTTAAATTCATCACCTCCATCCACCAACTCCTTGATCCTAGTTTCTAATCTAGCCAAAGGTATCAACTCCTTAACACCAACATCAAAAGAAGCTCTCCATTTATTTTTTAATGCACTATCATCTTGAGATTGACCTTTGTAACTACCCTTCATTTCAGGAACCTCGCGACCTTCTACCTTAGGCAAACCAAAAACATCACACACATCATGCTTAGTCACAACAAACTCCTTACCATCAGCTACACAAAACATACAAGTATATCCATTAAAACTCTCAACAAGCCAAGGAAGTATACCTCCAACCATACTCTCCACATGTAAAGACAACAAACCACCAAATCCAACCTCTTCTACATCTTTTTTTTGAGTCGGAGAAAGCCCACTTATAACCTTAACTAATGAAGAAGGTCTACAACGACATGTAATTTTCCTATCAGGCCTGAAAAAACAAAAAAAAGATGCTTACCACTTATAACATACTTATATACTGAAATTTTAGTTATCATATAAAATTAAACATGAATTATGAACATTTATACAAATTTTTATACTTATTCTCACAAAAGTGACAATCATAATCACAAAAAATGATACTCATGAGAGTCATGACACTCATTACATGAATATAATATTCAAAAAAGTGATTATATCAAAATTTTCACAAAATGATACTTGCACTCACAAAAGTGACATTGATAAATACAAAAGTGAAAGATATACTCACAAAAGTAACACTTAATATATTGACACAAAAATCACATAAAAAACAGTCCTATTAATCAAAGTTACCTATATTCTTACAAAAGTCACAATTCCATTCACAAAAGTATAGCAAATATACAATATTCTAAAACATAAAATCTTACTCGTCATCCTCTTTTTCTTGCCTCTTCTTTTTATTTCCCTTGGATGTACTTCCTTCACCTTTCAACATCTTTTTTCTTCCTGCATCCATTTTATTTACCGCTTTTTGAGCTCTACTATAACGAAAACCTTTGATAGATCCTACCAATTAATTTTAAAAAAAAACATCACAATAGAAATTTTGACAAAATTTGACAAGATTGTACCAAGCAACACAAAAAGATAAACATATCCACCATGTTTGCCACACTAAAATCAAATGCAGCATTTAATTTATATATATTAAACTGTAAACGAAAATAGTAGAAAAATACCTAAAATTCATACACAAAATGCTTTCATCAATTTGATTGTACTACTATGAACATGCAATTTTTCATTTAGACATTTTTACAAACACCTAGCAAGCAATTCTCAAAATAAACCTAATCTAAGCAAAAGCAACTGATTAAAACGCACAACTAAACAAACATAGCACAAATTGTACAAAAAACAAAAAAAAAATTGCGAAAATGAGAACAAACACTAACCTACAGCAACATTATCATCACCAGAAACCTTCTTCTTCACCATTGCAAAAACTACAAAAATCCAAAACAACGAAACCCTAAAAATCGAAACACTTCAAAATTGAATAAAATGAAATAAAATTGAGAAAACAAACCTGAAATTAGCAACAATCAACTTCAAAGTGAAAAAATTAAAGATCGAAAAGAGAGAAATTCAAGTAGCAACGCCAAAAGCAAGAGAAGAAGAGAACGAGAGGAGAGAGAAAAAAAAACCAGAGAAAGAGAAACAGGAAAGAGAAGAAGAAAGAGAAAATAAGAAATTTTTTGGTTCTTTAAATTTACACGTATGAGCCCAAATTGAGCAGCCCAATTTGCACTTGTTTGCTGTGATTTTCAGTAAGTTAGTGAAAACCCGCTTTTATTAAAAGTTTGTCTAAACAATCCCCAAGTAATTTTACACCTAGTGCTTTTATCTATTTGTTATGTGTTGGTTGATATTTTACATCGTTTCCTTTTTTAACTCCCTTCAAAATCTACTTGTTTCCTAATGATAATAATATACTTTTCTACCAAGTAATGAAGTAATAAAATATGTTATTAATTAACACATTGTTTCTTAATTTAACCAAAAGTGTTATAAGATAAATAAATAAAGCTCCTTGTTCATCAAGCACTTCACATACCCCTTTCGTTCTATATACATGTACGTATATCTCCTTCACCATTTTAATTTGTATTCTCAATTCAACCTTCAACCTCAAACCTTCAACCTCGACCTTAACCTCAACCTCAATCTCGTCGAATTCGTTTCTACAAAAATGATGGTGAAATACGAGCCCGTGTGTATGGAGTTCAGTCTAGGAAGCCATAACCTAATCAAAAACAACGATCCATACGACGAAGAAACCATAACCATGATCATCCACGTCAAAGACAGACGAGCCGGAATACCCCCGTGTCACGGTACAAACGTTCAAGACTAATGCTCACACATTCAACAATACTAAAAATCCCGAAGATATCATAGAAAGTTAGCTTAAACAAATGGAACTGCTTCCTGAATTTTATCCAAACGCCATCGATTACATCCTTAGATGTTCTTCTTTTCAAGTACCTATGGGTTGGTCACTCAATATGTCTGTCTTTCTAGAGTATTCTGATTTTTCGGGCCCTTTCGACGAATGCCATAGGAAGGAGCAACCCGTGCTAATGAAGTGTCCTATGAGAGTTTCGTATTCGGACAATGTTGAAGAGTGCCAAAAAATTGTTGTGAATATATATTGTCAAGATAGTAGAGATCGGAGACTTTTTCGGTTTTCGAGGAAGATTGTGATGTCATGTTTCCGGTGTATGGAGGGAAGAAACCATTGGAGAAGGTGCATGAGTGGTTGGAGTTGATGGGTGTTGATCCTAATTGTTATTGGTATGCTATTGATACTATTTTCGAGTTTGCTCGAATTTCGTACAAAGTTTCTTGTGGTAGGTCTCTTGAGTTGGATGTTAATCTTAGAATCTCTGATGCAAGAGGAGGTTGTCCGGTGGAGGAGGACAACGAGGCTGAGGCCGAAGCCGAAGCCGAGGAGGAGATTGATCGTGTATGGGAGCTCATGTCAACTCTCAAGAAGTTTCATCATGGTGTGTAGTAGGGAGGTGTTAGGGAACAAACATGATCGTTTGTTTTTTGTTTTACAAAATTTAAGTAGCATGTGATTGATGAATATTTGCCAAGAAATACAAGTTGTTTGTTTGTTTAAGATTATTTTTAATTCTTATGTTTTACCGATTGAATTGAGTTGCTTACATTTAGTAAGAACAATGTATAACGGAGTATTTTTACCAATGCAATGCAATCTACTTTTACTTTTGAATATTCTGTTGATATTGTTAATACTTCGCTTAGTATTAAAAATCAAAAAGTTTCATTAATAAATTATGATGTTAACTGTTAGTAGTTAGATTATTAAGCTCGTCCGATGCACAATTTATCTCGAATTCTCGATCACGATTGGTTTGGAGAGCCATCAGCAAATTGATTAGACCAATTTCTAGTCGGATAGATTCAATTTTAGTATAGGAATGGCTTTGAGTCAATAAATTTCAGTAGTTTTTTGGACACGTACGCTAGTGTGCATCTCATTAGGGCCTGCGCAGCAGCTGTACTGTGTACGGTGTACCTCAAGTGTCAGCACTTGCACAGACCTCACTTGAGGGAGCATCATAGCACAAACACTCGTATGCAATCATGATGTCCCTGCACGTTGGGGTTTTATGCAGCTGTAACCTAAAAACGTCGATCAGATGGAATACAAAGATGTAGTAGAGCCAAATAAAGCAAGAGCCCATAGTTTGTTGGAGATCTGACAAGCTAATTTTTCATTCAAGCCATAGCCATAGTATATTCAAGAAGCAGTATCTAACATTGAACTGACAAAAAAGGAAAAAAAAAAAAAAAAAAAAACACAAAAACAAAAACAACAAAAAAACAAAACAGATCAAGAACCATTGAGCTAGAGCGGAAAGTTCTGATTTTTCAAAGATACCTACACAGCAAAATCCTACTGGCTACTATAATCTCACTGCTAATCCGAAGAAAAAAAAATCTCGTACTATATCATCATATATCATCCCTTCTGTTCAACTTTTTTTCAGCAGAGTTGGAAAGGAACAACATACAACAGACTAGATTTCTTCTAAGTCCCCCAACACAACCAAACAGCGAAAAAGTTTGAGAAGTTCACAAGTATTTGCATCTGTAGACTCTGCTAAAAAAACCCCGGAGAAGGAATTTCTGCAATGGAGAGCAGTAGAGCACAGCTGTTGAACTTAAAACAGGAAGAAAAAAAAAATTGTTTATAACTTCTGTTCAAGGGTCACATCCATAATGCCAATGGCGGATTTAGGTACATAATGATCATCAGTGTCCACCTCCTCAATTTCCTGAACATAGTCAAAAGTAATTACCAAGAGGTATAAGTAACAACATTTACCAAAAGGGGAAGAAGAAAATTTGTGTCTCCTTATAAGTAGATGAACACATCAGTTGGAAGAGAATATTTACCTGGACAACCTCCTCTCCCTTAGTAACTCTTCCAAATACAGTAATTTTTTCATTTAGATCGGGAATAGGTGCTGTTGTTATATAGAGCTCAAATCCTTTGCTATCATGCTTTGACTTGGAGGTTCCAAGCATAAAAGCCTCATGCTTAACACTGCATAGAAATGACATTTTGTATATAGCTGTGCAAAAACAACAATAACGAAAAACCCACAAACACACAGTGATGGATTTAATGCGAGTATACCTTCTATCAAGCTGGCTGTAGTGTTTCCCCTTGAGGGTCCATTGTTCAGCAGGTCCAATACTGTGGATATCCCCTGCCTGTATCACATAATGCTTTATCACACGGTGAAATTGCATCCCTTTGAAATGTCCTTTCTGACTGCAAAATAAAATTCATCAGATATGACCGTAATTAACACAAATCACGCCTAGTAGTAAAAAATTCTACCCGCTACCACTTTCCCCAAACAGGAAAAAGAAAAGACAAGAAAGTGAATGTGTATGAGTGCATGCTTTCATGTGACAGTGTGTGTGTGTGTGTGGCGAGAGAGAAAAAGATTGTAAGGCCACAGTCCCATTACTCACAAAAAGCATCAGAACAAAAAAAATTAAGTCAGTGGTCTAGGCATCATAGGGGCAGACTTTGAGATCAACTTCTTGATATTGCAGACTATAAGTCTCATGTATTTAACCTCTACAGGATCGAGGCATCAAAGCAGTCAAATAAACAGAGAAGGCCAACAAAACAAATCACTTAATTTTACTCCAGACTCTAGAGTAATTACTAACTAACTGAAAGTTCTGATCTTGTACTCACCATAACTCGATAAACTCATCAACAATTTCAGGAGATCCATCCTTAAACAGTTCCACAGCAATGGCGCCTTTTGATGTTTGAATAATCTAGCATAAGACAAAGATAAATAGCTCAGTAAAAAGAAACCAAGGTTTCATGAGGCTAAAGCAAGACCAAGCTGAGGAATATAGAGGAAGAAACTTGCAAATAACCACAAGATTCTCCCTATATCCAGCAATAATAGTCACATATTCCATTTCAGGTTGTCCTGAAACTCTTGTCAAATTTCCCAAGATAGAAGTAGATAATATTAAGTGTTCTCTGAGATAGGCCCAAAAGAATCATTTTAAAGTCATGGTGGAGAAAGGATGAGAAGAAGACAGCTACTGCAATGGGAGTTTTAATAATTCATGGTGAATACTTAGTTATGAGGGTTGGAAAAATATGACTAATTATACTGGACAAGGGGAAGAATATAACAAAGGAGTATCATAACCAAAATACTTTGAGACAAGTAAGAAGAGAAATAAAAGCAACACATACCGCATATTTTGGAACATCAATATTCTTCAATTCACCAACCTATTACATAGGGGAAAAATATAGGTTAAAAGAAATGAGGCATAATTGCATAAATGACCTGATGGCTTGCTTAGTCTGCAAGAGCTGGCAACTAGTTACCAATTGAACAAAAAAAATAAACATTGATCAACACTAGTGGTGTACATAGCATAAATATACTGAATTAATACTAACATTTTTACCTTACGACTAGTATAACGTACCGGTTCATCTGGGTTCACTGACCTAGCAGAGATTATCAACAAAAGAAAAGAAAAGAAAATCCTGTCAATAACCTATTATAGCAAGAAACATCTCTCAAAATATGCACTATCCCCAAAATTATCATGAATTCTGTAAATTACAGCACATTGATGCAGTAAATTACTAAAAAGATCTCATGAAATTAATTAGATTGAAAAAAAAAAAATGCACCAATATAATACACACTTGCACTCCCCCAAGTTGATCAGCTCTAGATTGATGTTAATCAAACTGAAACCCATTAAACAGAAGCAAACTATTTCTGAAGCTTCCCAAACTTAAACTCCAAATCAGAAACTAAATTGGGAATTGCATATTCAAGCTGAAATTTCTTTCGATTGAGCCAAGATCAGAGTGAAAACTGCCCCAACAACAAACACAATTGCTCCCCCCCAATCAAAGCAACACTAAATTGAGATTTTCAACTAAAATCCACAGAAAAAGACAAATTGAGCTCAAATTCTCCAAACTTAAATCTACTTTTTCTCCCTTTGCAAACCCAAATCACCATTCTCATATACATTTTTATTGAGCAAAAACAAAAATTTGCACCAATATTCAACCAATGATCCAAATTATACAACCCAAATCAAGTTTCTTTCTATTTTCCCTCAAAATTCCAGAACCTAAAATTAACTGAAAAAGGTATAAATTCTCCAAATTACAAAAAAAAAAAAAAAAAAAAAAAAAAATATTTAGAAAAAACATAAAAATTGAAAGATACCTGTGAGAAAAATGCCTATACGCAGAGAAGATGAAGAAGACAACCATGAAAACAATCAAGCTGAACAAAATTATAGTGGTGAGACTGATCCTACTTGGCGCCTTCTTCTTCTTGCTTTGCTGTAACAAAGCTTGGGGCTTTATTCTTGCCATATTTATTTATCTACCTTAAAAATTCTTCAAACCCAGAAAATAATTAGACCAAATTAGTCAATAAATCATCAAAATTAGATAATTTACCATAATTAGGGAAGAAATCAGAGATTTGAAGACATACCCAAATCGAAAATCAGAGGAATTTTTGTGGGGTATTGGAATCTGAATAACAGATGTGATGAATCTGCCAAGAAGTTTGATGTTTCTTTCTCTCTCAAAAAAAAAGAGAAGAAGAAGAATAGTTGTGTTGAGAAGTTTCTTTCTCTACAGAAGATATTAGTTGGCGAATGAATATAAATTGATTTTGGATGTATTTGTTTGTTCTGAAATTGGAGAACTTTGGAGGGTTTGGTTGGTTTGGGTGTATTTTTCAATATTCGAAATTTCAAAAGCTAAAAGAGTATGATAGAGTATGATTATACTAGTACATTTATTCCAAGGAAAGTTTCGTTTTACATCAATGATCAATTGACCAATTGAAATTTCAGAGTTTCTTATAATTAGATTAGGGCTACAAGAAGAGTTTGACCTTGTATAACACCACATGTACTCCGTACATTAAATGTTGGGATTAAGGATTCGTTTTCTTCAACTTTCAATAATGTTTTTTAACTTTACTAAGCTTATATTTCTTCACCTTTCATAAGTACATTAGACGTTGGAATTCATTTCTTCTGATTAATCTATCAAGTTCATATTGATTCAAGGTTAAAGAGAACGCACGGTTGATTAATAATTACTTAGGTAAAAATGCTCATCCTTGGTAAAGATTGCCCATTGAAGTTCCCAATTGAAGTGTCTTTAACTATATCTTGTATGTTGATGACTAGTAATTTGTCCCGTTTTTATGTTTCAAAATATTAAACACCGTATTGTTCAAAAATAAAATGAAGACTTTAAATAAAAGATCATAACATGCTTGATTACATTACATTGCTTTAAAAAAAAAAATGTTACATTGGCTTTGTTCCAAAAAATTAATACTTTCTAATTACGTAATTGGCTCGATCTCACTTCCCTCTAGTCTATGTGTATATCTCGACCATCTCACTTGAAAGAAATTTGTTAAAATGAGAAGAAAAAATATTTCCATTCACAATTGAAATCCAGTAGCACAGCTTAAATTCTAAAGCTGAGAGCCTGGAACTCGTTGCTCAGTTGAAAGTTGCACCAGAATTAAAGCATGAAGGCAAAAATCATAGGGATTCCACGTCTTCTTCTTGTCTTTCCAATACAATGGTAGCAAGAGCAAGTCTATATGCTGTAGATCTCAAATTTCTGACCAAGACAAATATCTCCTTCCTCCTCTTTTTTGCAGGCACCCAACTCCACTGTTCATATCTAAGATGAGCAAGTAACACAGCTTCACAGAAAGCCACAGCTCCTGGTTTCTTGCTGCATGTTCATATATGTAAAAAGCTAAAAACATTGTAGATATCAAGCAAAGTCATCTAATCAACAATCTTTCCACAACAAACATAGAATAAGTTTCATATACTGTATGAAATAGGGTGAATTAGACAGCTCCTACTCAGCTTACTCTAGAGACTACAGCACACAACAAATCTGTGATTGCTAAACAAATGAAAAACTAAGCCATAACATTAAGTAGCAAAGAGAAGAAGTATGTACCTTCCTCGAACAAATCCGGAGGTAACAAAGCCTATTGGTGGCCTATAAGCTTCCCTAGCAGCAGGGTCCATGGGCATCTGGAAATCCCACTTGCCGGAAGGTAATTTTTTGAAGTATGAGCCAACAAAAGCATGAGGCACTTGGAGGCCCTCGTTACCTTCTGGTCTGTAAGATTCATATTCACACCATGAATAACAAAGGACACAAAACTAAAAGAAGAGCCAATCCATCTTGACCAATTAACATCCACTATATATAAAGCATCATTTAAGCGTGAATTTGTTGCAAGAACCTTGATGGACCACTTAAACATATTTTCAAAACAATAAACTGAAACAGAAGAATACAAGGAGATTATAAGCAAAATTCAAGGCCGAGAACAATGATTAATTACCTGGATTTTAACAATGTTATATCTGATAAACAAGGAGCACAAACAACTGCTCCCTCATCAAAAACACCTTCCTTGAAAGCATGTAAGACAACTCGGAGAAAACACAATCTCCTGTCACACGTCAAGGTGGCCAGGTTTGAGGCACTGATCTTGGCTTCTTTCATCATTAAATGTGATAAAGTCGGTCTATCTTGCCCCTTGGGGAACAACAGCAAATTATCACTAGATAATTCTTTCATGATAGAAATCAGCATTCTGGAAGTCCTAGCTACTAATACTTTAGAATAACCACCATCACTAACAAGCAAATTATCACTAAGCTTGCCAACTGGATCTGCTGAACGGGTTACATTGCTAGAACAATCCATTCCGTTACCCTCTCCAGCTCCTCTGCTTGAAGAAAACCATTTGCTGTTCCAAGGAAGTTGTATAGGAATTTCAAAAGGTCTTGTAGCAGGTGGACACTTTTCCAAAGTTTTGTCAACTGCTGAGGCCTTTATTTCCGTTGAACGAGAATATGCATTGCAATCAGGGAAATCTGACGGAAAACAAGGCAAGCCAACCTGCAAGATATAAGGCTAGAGTCATAAAACAAACGATGGAACTTCCCATCGAGAGGTAAAGTGGATCGAGATGCACATACATCACAAGCAATCCAATGCTTCTCTCTTAAACCAATGGCATGAGCACCACCAGAAACCAGCGGAATCCAGAAAGCCTTAACCCAACTAATAGGGAGTATAATAGACCATCTGAAAGAAGAGTGAAAGTGGGACATTGTTAGGTATACCAACAAAGGCAAAATAGTTTTGTCAAGCCTAAGAAAATCCAACAGTTATAGAGCTGAAAATAGAAAGCCAACTTGTACTAGAAGTGGTAGCTATGTAAGTGATCAGATACCAAGCACAATTGCCTGTTGTGAGTCAAAGTAGCAATCAAACAAACCATAACGACAAACCACACAGAAACCACATTTTAAAACAGAACATTATCCTCTATTTCAACCTAGACTAGGTTGTTAGATGAGGTGACAAGCCTATTGAGGTAATAAGAATATTTCTGGGCTTATCATGTAGTACAATCTGCAATGCCCCCCACCAAAATAGACTTATCAGTCCCTAATCATCAGATCTTCCCCTCTTCTGCACCCCAACCAATGCCCTCCACTATAATAGACTGATCTCTCCTTCTCTTCACCCCCAATCCCCCCCCCAGGCCCCAACCCACCCACCCACTCTACAAGTCTGAAGATAAGATAAACTCAAGTATGGGGATTGTACACTGTGAAGTACTATCAAAACATCGGTTACAAAAACAAACATCCAGGCAAGAGGAGATACCCAGTAAAGTGGTCTGCCTCGTTGGCATTTCTCAGTAACAGAATTGGACAAAATCTTGAGAAGTGACCGTCAGCAGAAGCAAATTTTGTTGAAGATGTATCCTTCAGGCGAAAGAAATCCAAAGACTTTTGATGCTTCTCCAAACAGAGTTTATGCTCTTCCACAGGTGGATGAATCCCATTACTGGCATCCCACAAGTCCTTGCAGTTAGATAAAGAGGCATTGCTGTCATATTTTGACTGCAGGGTAGAAAATACATCTTCCTTCATTGGCAGGTTTCCTACATAGTTTTCTTCACTTTTATCTTCCATTGAGCCAAATTGTTCATTGGCTAAATTTGCAGCTGGAGCGGCCAAAGACTTTTTGTGACATGAGGAACGTGGATCGATAACAGTAAGTAATACTGCTGCACCAGAAGAAAAACAATCTTCATTTTCAAGGTAGTTCCTAGGCTGAATTTCACATCCATTTGTATAAGCTGTTGCTAAACCAGTGTTTAACTCAAAAGAATCCTCCACCGAACTGCCAGTAACAAGGGCCATATATATTCATCAGTACTAGCAAAATCAGGTCAAAACTGAAACACCAACAGCAAATGACTTACAGAGAAATAGGATGCAATATTTTTTGTAGAAGTCGGAATGCTCGAGATCCCATGACTTCTAATTTTGCAAGTTGTCCATCAAGGGGCACACAACCAATCATATTGCCTGTTTCATTCGTCTATAAACAGCTTAAGATATCTTACAAGTCTGAGTAAAGTAAGCAATTTATATCAGAAAACCACATGAATGGAAACTTGAGAAATATTCCTAAGTCGATAAATCTGATACTTGGACGTCTAAATGTCCAATCATTCATCCCAAAATTTTCTGGGAGGAAAATCAGACATAACTCCTCATAATCACACATCAGGATCTTTTATAAGTAACAGAATTATTTTTCAAAAAAAAAAAAAGTAACAGAATATTTACTGAAGGATGAGCAAAATCAAGATTAAACAGAAAGGATATTTCTGACTGAAAATTAAAAAGTGTCGCCAGGGAGTTACCATCTTTTGACAAGCGAGTTTTAGACAATCAAGTCCTTCACGAAAAGCTGAGGGATGCATCCATATCCAAAGCTGACGTAATTGAAAACTTGATTCAGTCTCCATATTCTCATCAGCTTCCTTATCCTTTTTGGCAACATTGCTATGCTGATGCAATGGCCGCCACATAAAGGTCACAGGGCAAATGGCATCAAAACCATCCTGCCTGGCATGGTGAAGCTGCAGAGGTGACAGGCCAATCAAAACCAATATCACAATATTCTATGCTAACCTTAAGTAATTAAAGCATACCAACCATCGCACATCCATATATATCCCCAGAAAGAAAGCGTTGGCAAATGTCTTCAGAATGATCAATCATGGAGGGAACCAGTAACATGCTTAGAATCGATGACAATGCTTCCTGGAAAATTATTGTACTATTATTAGGTAGATTTGTGAATATAAAGCCTAAGCTGAAAAGGTTGGCAGTTGTATCACTCAGCGGGCAATGATTCACTTAAGATTTAGTTCATATAGAGCTATGTGGTTCAAAAAGATGTGATAGTCTGATAGAGTGATAAATATGAGCATTATTCTGCTACTACTACAAAGAGCACTAGTTACCAATGAGGCCTTGGCCTAGTGGCAAAGATTGAGGGCTTAGGTATGATAAGTCACAAGTACAAATCACCCTAACCCCATGTGTAATTTGTAATGCCCTAGCAGCTCATTTGGACACCCAAAAAAAACAAGGAGCACTATCTAAGAGTAAGAAATATTCATCTCTACTTAGCTATTCCTTTCAATTTCCCATTAGGAATCATAGTCAATAGCTGAACACTATACTAAGAACTTCATTTTGTTCATTACTCATTCAAATGACATAAATACATAGACGTTAATTATTTCAGGTCAAAAGGAAATGAGAAATGCCTGCCTCTGAACCCTCCAACTGAACAGCACTGTAGTAGCTTGCATCATGCACAACAGCCCCTTGTTTGTACCACTTTAAAAGAGCTCTTGATCCCTTTCCACTGCATCACATAATAATCAATTTAGAGCTCCAAGATACTAATACAATTTCTCAAATAGATTTCTTATTAGCACAAACTTCTACGAAGTACTTCTATACAGCAAACACATGGTATTTTAAAGAACCAAAGTACCTATAATAAATGTGCACAATATCAACGCAGCAAAGCATGCCACCAAATATCCTAGCTAACCAAATCATGCAAATTTTGACAATTTGAAGCTTTAACTAGTAAACTTGATAATATCATACAAAGTAACTCATATTTCTGAGTCCATTAAATTCAAAAAATCCCTCCACTTCTTCCATTAAGTTACTCAAAAACCAAAAGACAGATCAAGTTGGTTACTTTACATGCTGCAAGAACTTGACTTCCTACCTCACAAACACATTACGATCCATTTCAAACTATGAAGTATTAGATATAACTCAATGCACAACCACAATCAAGTTCTAACCTTTTGAGGCAATTGGATTAAAAACCCATGAACTAATTCATTTCTACCCCAGTTAGAGGTCAATTAAGTACTAAACCACCTATCCCATTACAAATTCACAAATCAGGCAATGCAGTCTAGCTGACTACTACCAAATATTTGCTTCAAGCTGACTTTGCTATCAAACCACAACCAAAAACCTTTGCAACCAATAGAAACAGAACAAAACCCACACCACAAGCCCGTGGACCACACTCAAAAGAACTAAGTAATGCTTAGCAACAATTTAGTTCAAGAAAAAGTTCATTAACACAGAGCTAGTAAGTTCTAAAAAAATCAGCTTTTTAGATGGCTTGACCTGATTTTTCCATCAATAAGCCTGTATAATTCATAAGTTCACTATGATTCAAACAACAACAAAATCAACAACAATTAACAAACACAAAAGGAGAAAAACAGAGGGCATTTCGTCGAACACCTTCCATGCAATCCAACAGGAAGATAAAATCCCCAAAACTTGTCCATCGTAAACCGCTTAGCATGCCAAACATGAGTTCTCAACCTCTTAGTCCCATCTCCCGAAGCACTAAACCCTACTTCTGGATTCTTCTTCGTCAACTCAATCCTCCTACGAACTCTTCGCGGCAACTTCTTCTCATTCTCCTCCTTTTCAAAATCTTTGACCGCATTGCCGGAATTCCGGGGTTTCCGGCGGCGCTTGGAGTCGAATCCAGTGGTACGGCGGCGCTTGTTACGCTGAGAACGGAAGTCGTTGTTGAGGCGATTGGAGACGATTGAGTGGAGCGATTCCAACTCAGTGGCGCGTGAATCGGCGTACTTACGGACGTCTAGGGTTCGCGGTGGCGCCGCCGATGGTGGTTGGCGGCGTTGTTTGGTGGCGTCCGAAGCCATTGACAGAGGAAGGGAGAGTCTAGTTGAATTGATACTGCAATGAAGAGTGGAAGGAATAAGAATCAAGAATGTGGTTATTCCATTTGCGTATTGATTTGGAGTTACTTAGTCGAAGGTTATTCGGTCGCGTATTGATTTAGAGTTAGTCGGTCGGTTTGGAAGGGTTATTCGATTTTCGTATTAATTTGGAGTTACTTAGTCGAAGGTTACTTGGTCGCGTATTGATTTAGAGCTACTTAGTCAAGGGTTAGTCGGTCGGTTAAAGGTTACTCGATTGGGGTTACCCAATAAGTGTCTTGGTGTCTGTCAGCCGACCACACAAAAAATACATTAAATATAACTTCTCGTATTGGGGCACTTTGTATAATTGTATACGTAGTACATCAATTGACGAAGTATATTTCTATTTCTATACACGTAAACATCATAAAAACTTGAGATTAATATAATGTATAAATGTACAGTGAGACAAATTCAATAAGATCACACATGATGTTGCTCAATATGCGGCATGATGTTAATAAAATAAATTAAAAAAATATAGCTTTTTTGATAATTTCTCAATTTGTAAGGGGAAAAAAATTACTCGTATTTAAGTTTTAGGCCCTATTGAGCCCTTAATTTTTTTTTTTATTTTAGATCAAAATTAGCATAAACAAAATCTAGAAATGTATTGTTTTGTATGCTAATAAATGTCATGATTTACATGCTTGTTATTTTCGGGTTGAAAATTACACTCATTAAAGTTTTTGGAAGTCATTTTGACTTTTAACGTCCAATTTAGGGTTAAAATTGACAAAAGGTCTAATTTCTCATTTTGCATGCCAAAAAGTCTTGACATTTATGCCTTTACGGGTTGTTTGGCTAATTGTTATTTCATGACAAGAAATACTAGTTAAAAATCTAGGGATCATTTTGACCTTTAATAGACCAAAAAATTACTCAATGTCTCAAAAAGTCAAAATAATATCTATCTAACAATAAATTTTATATACGTAGTACGAATAATAAAAAGAAGTCAAATACGTCAATTTTTTATAGGTGAAAGACACCTAAATACCTAATGACCTAAATGGAGTGTTTATATACAGTATACACCAAAAAAAAATTTAAAAAAAAAAAAACAAAAAAATGTTAACCGAGGCAGCAAAATTGCAATACTTCCACTCAAATACACAAAAAAATAAAATAATAAAAATACGGAGTATAAATAAAATAAAAAAAAAACAAAAACATTGGGTTTCACTTTGACCATGAATGTCTGAACTAACCTAACAAATCCAAAGGATAGCCGAAGAAGTGAGTTAGTGAGTTTTGAGCTCAACTCAGCGAGTCAGCTTCCTACTCTGTTGACTCTCTTTCTCACCTCACATCACCTCATTTTCTCTCTCCTCTCCATATTTTCTCTCTCTTTCTGGCTTTCTTATCTTCTTCTTCTTCTTCTTCTTCTTCAACTTTCTCTCTCCTAAAAATGGCGTCTTCCACACCACCTCATTGCTCCATTACTGCACCTTCAAAACCCCACCAAATTTCAACCAATTCTTCCCACAAAACCCTTCAACATAATCAACAACACCCTCCTCATCTTCCTCGTCGTTTCACTTCCCACAAAGTCTCTGCTTCTCCTCTTCCTTCCAATTCTCTCTCTAAAGCTCCCACCTTTCTCTCTCCTCTTCCCACCCCCAAAAAAACCCACCTTTCCCCTGATTTTTCCGGCAAGAAATCCACCCGTTTTGTGTCCAAGCTCCATTTTAATCGCCAAAGATCGAATCTTTCTACCCGACATTCCCCTGTTGCTGAGGATGTTCTTGCTCAATCAGCCGCCGCCATTGATGAGGTTCAATTTCAGGTTATTTTGATGGGGTTTGAAGGGCGGCTTTCTGGCTCTGAGGATTACTGCTTTCTTCTTCGAGAGCTCGGAAATCGAGGCGAAAGTTCCAAAGCTGTTGCTTGCTATGAATTTTCTGTTCAAAGAGAGAGGAAGGTAAGTGAAAGAGGTAAATTGGCTAGTACTATGATTAGTGTAATGGGTAGATTAGGGAATGTTGATTCAGCTAGGTTTGTGTTTGATAATGCTGTTAATGGGGGTTATGGTAATACTGTTTATACTTATTCTGCTTTAATTAGTGCTTATGGAAGAAGTGGGTTGTGTAAGGAGGCAATTGGGGTTTTTGAGATGATGAAAACTCAAGGGTTGAGGCCTAATTTGGTGTCTTATAATGCTGTTATTGATTCTTGTGCGAAAGCTGGGGTTAAATTTGAGGTTGTCAATGATATTTATGATGATATGTTGAGTAATGGGGTTGACCCTGATCGAATTACATTCAATTCAATGCTTGCTGTTTGCAAAGGGGGTTTGTGGAAAGAGGCTATGAGGTTGGTTAGTGAGATGGGAATTAGAGGGATTGATCAAGATGTGTTTACTTATAATACCTTGTTGGATGTGATTTGTAAGGTAGGGAAGATGGATTTGGCTTTTGATATTATGTCCGAAATGACGGCCAAGAATATCATTCCTAATGTAGTTACTTATAGTACTGTGATTGACGGGTTTGCTAAAGCCGGTAGGCTAGAGGATGCACTAGGTATGTTCGAGGAGATGAAGTGTGCGGGAATTGCTTTAGATAGAGTTTGTTACAATGCCTTGTTGTCTATCTTTTTAAAGCTAGGTAGGTTCAAGGATGCTCTCAATGTTTGCAAGGAGATGGAGAGCTGTGGCATTAGAAAGGATGTGGTAACTTATAATGCATTGTTGGGTGGATTTGGTAAACAAGGCAAGTATGATGAAGTTAGACAAGTGTTTGACCAGATGAAAAAAGTACGTGTTTTACCCAATGTTCTGACGTACTCTACTCTGATTGATGTATATTCTAAAGGGGGTTTATATAGGGAGGCATTGGAGGTTTTTAAAGAGTTTAAACAAGCCGGTTTGAAGGCTGATGTTGTTCTTTACAGTGGCCTTATTGATACTTTGTGCAAAAATGGGTTTGTGAAATCAGCTGTGCTTTTGCTCGATGAGATGACAAAGGAAGGAATCCGACCAAATGTAGTCACATACAACACTATAATTGATGCCTTTGGTCGATCTGCCGCAGTGGATTACTTGGTTGATGCTATTGTTCCAGTGGATGAGAAGTCAGGGGGTAATACATCAATGATATTGACATGTAATTCTGCTGCACGCAATCTTGAAGGCAGTGAGCATAATAGAGTCATGAAGATCTTTGGGCAGCTAGCAGTTGATAAGTCTCGTAATTCCAAAGAATTTAATGAGAGCAGCCAAGAGCTCCTGTGCATCTTAGGACTCTTCCAGAAGATGCATGAGCTTGAGATAAAGCCGAATGTGGTGACCTTTTCAGCTATTCTAAATGCTTGCAGGTACATCCTCTATTTCACTGTAATTTGTCTATTATTTTAGTACATGAATGAAACTTTGAGGTGAATATGACTATAGGGTAAGTTGCATTTTAACAATTGAACTGACAAGGTAACATTTTGTTATATCTCTACATTGCTTGGGATTTGGGAAAGGGGCCAGGTTAATTATTGCACCACTTCTTGAAAAGAGCATTTTATTCTCTTCCGATATTTTGTTGCTCGATTTGCTATCGTATTGGTCTATTCCTCACAAACCCTCTGAACAAAGTGTATACTTTCAACTTCATGTTCACTTAAAAGGTTACCATGATACATTGATACTAATGTTTTTATAGAGGTTTAGATACCAGATAGTAGTTATATTCTCTTCTATTTAGGCTGTCAGCAAGTATCATTTTTGTCTTGATTCCTGCAGTATAAACTTCTTTGTCTAAAGAGTTTCCTTTGACACCCTCAATAAAAATGAGGATTTATATCTCTGATGAAGAGAGTTTTGTGGTTTTGGTCTAGATGAAGCTGTTTCCTATACACAGTGAAGGATACTCTTGGCATTTGTAGCTTGGATTTTATATAAGTTTGTGCTACATCTTGCCTTACTGGTCATAGACCTTTAATTTATGGTCATAAGGTTAACCAAGTTGATGAATGGAACCTGCAGCCGTTGTAACTCACTGGAAGATGCCTCTATGTTATTGGAAGAACTCCGCCTGTTTGATGATCGAGTCTATGGTGTTGCACATGGACTACTGATAGGTTCCAGGGATACAATCTGGATTCAAGCACTCTCCTTGTTTGATGAAGTTAAGCAGTTGGATATTTCAACTGCATCTGCCTTCTATAATGCTCTAACTGATGTGTTATGGCACTTTGGTCAAGTAAGTTCAACTCAACTCACTATGCATGTTCTTAAATTCATTTAAATTGCTAGGAAAGAGGGAGGATTACATTTGTTTGTGCAAACAAATTACTTACGGGATTTAGAACAGCGTTCTTGTTTGCCTTTGTAGTTTTCATGGTAGCAACTTCTTTGGTTTTGACCACCCTTAATTCTTGTGGAAAGGTAGGTTGTAGGTATATATTGGCATTTACAGATAAAGGGGAATGCTAAGGAGTCAATGTCTTCTATTTTCTCTACACATTTAGATCTCTGGTGTTGGTCCCCCACCCTCCCTTCTGCCTCTGACTTTTTTCTTTTTCTTTTATTTATTTATTTATTTATTTATTTTTGGGTAACTTATGCTACCCTTTTGTGGTATTGAATGATGGGCGTGACTGTAGAGCCTTCTCAACATTGATATTAATATTACCACAACCAGAAAATCTTGATGCTGGTCGTCAACAATTATGTAATATGAATACTTGTCGAGGTGTCTATCTGTTGTTCAAGAGTTTTTTTTCCGAAGTCTCCATGTTTTGAGCCGAAATCGGTGTCTTCATGTTTATGTATTGTAGTTGTACTTCTGTTTAAATATGAGTTCGATAAGAGGATTTGAAGACAAATGGATGGAAGTGAGAATGATGGATTCATTTTCTGTCAAAGAAATGCAGATTGGGAGAAGAGGGGGGGGGGGGGGGGGTGGGGAGGAAGGAATGGTCCTTTTCCCTTTCCCCTCTCCCTTTTAAAGAATGAAACCCTTCCAAGTTGGGGGAATTTAGAGAATAAACACAAGCTCACTTGTCCCTTCCCTCGTCTTCTTTACCATTGTTATCCAATCAATCTGTACGTATCCAATCTTGGCAGTGATACTTTAAACTGAAATGGTGAGTCCCATGTTATGCAGCGTGAGAGGTTACCATTTATTCAGTTTCTATTATTTGTGGTGTTTAACACAAGGTATGAGTCATGAAAGATTTTCATATCAACATGCATAATCTCCCAATAATTATCAGTCTTGCATGATAATTATTATCAGTAATTCCACAACTAATACAAAATTTCTTGTCTGATAGTGATTTATTGAATAAACATCTGATATTTTCTTTTGTTAACCTTCATTGTATCCTCAGAAACGAGGAGCTCAGCTAGTTGTGCTTGAAGGAAAGAATAGGAATGTGTGGGAAAATGTGTGGTCCACATCTTGCTTGGATTTACACTTGATGTCCTCTGGCGCTGCTCGGGCCATGGTACATGCTTGGTTGCTAAACATTCGCTCTGTTGTTTTAGAAGGACATGAGCTGCCAAAGCTGTTGAGGTAAGTAGAAGTGATTTTCTATATTTTTTTTTTTCCCAATCTTCTTTAAGCTTTCTCCATATTTATTATTTTTGTATCATACACAAGCCTCTAGCAAGTATTTCCATCTCATCACCCTTTTGTTTAATAATTAATACAAGTATTGTCCAAAAAATTAAAAAATAAAGATAGAAGACTCATAAGTATAACTCTTAATAATAAGAGATTAGGTAACTTTATTATGAGCAGTTTGCAGATGTCTTGTCGATGGAATTGATGGATTTTTGTAAAAATTAAACCAATGCAGTATTCGTGATAAAAATTGAATGTTTGAAATGCTTTGATTATTGGTGGCTTTGTGTAAATCAACAGAACTGTTACTATGTCAGAGAAAATTGAAACACAGTGACAGTATATAGTTTAAATGATAAAAAAAATTAATAGTGTTTAGGAATTGTATATCAAGTATATTATTATCAATTAACTATTGTGAACTTCAGCCTCAAACCTTCACTAAATAACTGATTATATATCCCTAGTTCAATATTCACCATCATACTAACGAGCTCCCTTTTGTATTTTCAATTGCTTACCAGTATTCTGACTGGTTGGGGAAAACACAGCAAAGTTGTTGGTGATGGAGCACTGAAGCGAGCCGTTGAAGGGCTGCTCAGTGGCATAGGTGCTCCTTTCCATTTGGCAGAGACCAACCTTGGGAGATTCATATCACAGGGAGCGGCTCTCACTACCTGGTTAAAGAAGTCTGCCACCCTTCAGGTGTTACTACTTCAGGATGTTAGAACTCAACCTGAAAACCGAAGATTGGATCAAAGGCCTAATTTGCAGCCCCTCCCTCTGTAGTAGCTTCTGAATCTGTATGCCGTGCATCTACTTCTGCCAATCTACGTTTTGTGCTCACCTATTTACTCCTTGATCCAGTGGTAACTCTGGTAAGAGCTTGGCTTTGTGACTGACAGTTCACAGGGAATTGGGGTGGACTTCCCTCAAGATTCCGGACTTTCACTGGTTTGCAGACTGCGGTAGACCTTTCCGCAGTTTCCAGGCTCGTCACATCTCCTTCCAAAAAAATATCTACTGTGTTTATACCCTGTAATTAATGTGATTTATCTAGGTATCGGCTAATGCTTTCACTCTCATTATCTTGCCCTTCCCGCTACATATATGGGCCAATTTTGTGCTACAATGTCGCCCATAACATGCAAACCTTTGGCTGCATAGACAGTTGCCTGGTGATATGGTTTTCGATCATTCCGAAAATTTTCAACTCCTAACTTCACCAGTAGCATGGTATGGTAGTCTTTGGAACTTCAAACACTGGTCAGTAATTAGATTTCATCTGGGGCTCTTTTATGTACGCGTGATTCATAAAAGGTAATATGTAATTGAATGAAACAGGAAAAATAAATGTAACAGTACACTGTTTCATTTATATGTACAGCAATGCTGGAGTATTACTGAGTAATGTAGATATTTTACCTTGTTCTTCATTTCTTCATCTCAATTTCAAGCAGTTTTGGTAAATCTTTAAAGCAGGCACAAATCTAAGCCACTTTTACGCTATATCTCAAGGTTACTAAGCACAACTTCTATGACGATTAATCCTAGAATTAACTCTATACTCTCTACTATCTGTACTAACTTGCTGAGTTTTCTAGAGCATATTATTCCATGCAAATAATAAGAAATTAGGCCTTATATTTTCTTGTAAAAAAAAAATAATATTGTATATCACAATGTTTTGTATTGGTGAAACACAAAGCCATAAATGTAACATAAACATTGTATTTAACACCATCAATACACTTAGGGTAATGCTATATGCAGCCCTTAGGGCTGCATATAAGCATTTAATATCTTTCCTTTTTAAGTACTAAATTGGGAATTTATCAACAATTCACGAGTAAATCGGTGTAATAATTGTATATTTATTGTCAATTCTTTTCACTTTTAGCTTCTTATATGCAGCCCTTAGGGCTGCATATATCTTTTTCCATACACTTAATAGGGTGACATCAACATCCAAATAATCAAGTAACTACAAATAGAAATCATATAACAATGATAATATCACTTTGATTAGGAAGCTATTTAAGTTTAACAATGTCAATTTGCCTAATTGCACATGCTCAATCACTATTAAGTTTCATTTCTGACCAAGTTGAACAATTAACTAACCAATTAAAGAAGGTGAGCTTTAGGTCAATCAAATCAATTAATTAAAGGATATTGAGTAAATTTTCTACTTGTACATGCAAGTATGTAGTAAATAATTAATTTACTGCCCCCTTAATTAGCAAAGACTTTACCTCGATAATTAATGGCATTGTTAATTTACACAAATACAAGAAATAATGGAGTAATATTAGGGACCAAGCTACTAATTAAGAGTATGATTAATATCTAATAGGGACAATTTAAATTAATTAGAAATCGACAAAATTGACAAAATTTGAATTACTTCTAAAAATAATTTACGTGGCATGCCAATATGAAGTTTGTTCGTATATCGTACCAAATATTACGTAGTTATATTTATGAAATATATGGGAAAAGGTTAGGTTGCAATTAAAATAATCTAAGTTTGAAAATTTGAGAGTGGAGGCAGTTGAAAGTTTAGATTTCTCTACCGCAAAATCTGTCACTCTTAATTATGAAGTTAATCTTTATTCTTTACGCGTCTTCCCTTTTCCTTTTAATTATTTAGTTGTCTTTAATGTCGGTTAATGTAAAATATATTGTAGCAAGTTGTACCTTTTTATTTTCGGATGATTTTATAGGGGTCTTTTAATTTGAAAAATGACTATTACATTATTTTAATGATAACATAAAAATATTTATCTTAAATTAAAATAAGCCAATTTCTTTGTAAGATAAAATCAAATTATACTACGTATTATAACGCGTTAGCTATAAATCTATACTGTAAACATGTTAGTTATCCCACATTAAGTAAAGAAAAAGGAAGAAAATTAATTACCTAATCTCAAACAAAGTAAGATTAAGCACAATCGACTAGCAAAAAATTGGAATAAGATTAAATTAAAATCAAATAAAATTAGATAGAATAAGACCAGAAAAAAAAAAAAAAAACAAATAAAGTTTGATGATAAAAATTAACACGTGGTATCCAAGTTTATTTGCAACTAAAATAAGAACTCTGTAAGTTGTAACATTAATGTCTATGTATTAATTTACGATTAGTTTTATGACAATTGATTTTAGGATGTAAATATTTTTGACAAGCTATATTTAGACACATGGTCCAAGTACTTCTCTTTCTTGGTAGTAGCTCATCTTGGATTTTCTCAAATCTAATAGTTACTCTAGTCTTTCATCGAATGTGGGCAACTAATAAAAGAAACTATGGGACACAATTCTTATTAATGAACATTATTGTCTATAATTCTGTATTATCTTTAAAGCATCATTATTATCTTCATGACTTAAACATTTAAAGGATTTTGTTGGTGGTTCAAAGTTATCAAACAAGGTATTCCATCATTTTTTTTTTTTTTTTTTGAGAGCAACAAGTTATTCCATCATGATTCAATTATTTCTTGGTAAAAAAATTCGTTACGTTGATACCGATACATAAATAGCCATATGAGTAACTTCAATTATTTCTTTTTTGAAAAAAAAAAAAATCCTAGTACCACAAATATTAATTGAACTTCTAATCTGTTGACAACAAAGTATCAAAAACAAGAATTACCACTATATTTTCCTCATCACAATCGCTATATATCAACTATCAAGACCGACAGAAGATGACAAGTGATATCAAAATCAAGATCAAAATTTTCCAATTTTTTTCAAAGATATAATAAAAGAATCACATGGAATTGGAAAACAACTCATTTATTCATGTCCATTTGTTTTCGTAAAAACGAATTTGATCATAAAATCTATTAAGATGTTAACATTTTTTTTTAAAAAAATCATGCATTATGAATGATCGTACGTAACATAGTAGTAGTTGATGGCAGATTGCTTCACTCTAATACTCATATGCATGTATGTATTAGTGGGTAGAAAGTTGGTGGTTGGTTAAATTTCTTAATCAAAATTCAATTAAAATAAGCACCGTCATTTAATGTTTTGATAACCCAAGGTCAAGCAACTTTGAAAAAACAACATTGCATGTTTGCCGCACACAATACCACGTATGCAATTAGCATAGTGTACTAACACTATCTTCTGCTATAGTCTTTACTATTCGTACTATACTACAACTAAGTGGGGAAATTGTGTCGTTTTTCTTAGCCTTATTTTCCTATAAATAGGCCATGCAACTTCACAGCTTACATTGCAATAATCATTTATTAGCAAAAACAAATTATTGAGTAAGAGTGTTAAAACTATGGGGAAGTTTTTGAGAGTTTTAGGATTGTCGGTTTTAGTGTTATCACTTGTAGTGGTGTTTGTAGGGTTAGCGGAGGGAAGACAATTGGAGGAGACAAATAATGTGGGTAAGGAGGATTTTGTAGGAGAGGAAAATGGTTTGGGTTATGGGGGTGGTAAAGGAGGCGGCATTGGTGGTGGATATGGAGGTGGTAAAGGTGGCGGCATTGGTGGTGGATATGGAGGTGGCGTTGGAGGAGGTCATGGAGCTGGCGGTGGCTTTGGAGGCGCCCATGGAGGTGGTTATGGAGGAGGCCATGGAGGTGGTGTTGCCGGTGGTTATGGAGGAGGTGTAGGAGGCGGTGTTGGTGGTGGCTTTGGAGGTGGAGTGGGTGGTGGTTATGGAGGGGGCAAAGGTGGAGGGGTTGGAGTTGGTGGTGGAGTTGGTGGTGGTTATGGAGGAGGTGTTGGAGGCGACCATGAAGGTGGTACGGGAGGTGGCGCAGGAGGTGGGTATGGATCATGAGGAGGCAAGGGTGGAGGCATCGGAGGTGGTCATGGAGGTGGAGTTGGTGGTGGTTATGGAGGAGGCAAAGGAGGAGGTGTTGGAGGTGGAGTAGGAGGCGGCCATGAAGGTGGTGTAGGAGGTGGCGCCGGTGGTGGATACGGTTCAGGAGGAGGTAAAGGTGGAGGCATTGGAGGTGGTGTCGGAGGTGGTCATGGAGGTGGAGTTGGTGGTGGCTATGGAGGAGGCAAAGGAGGAGGTGTTGGAGGTGGAGTAGGAGGTGGCCACGAAGGCGGTGTTGGTGGTGGATATGGATCAGGAGGAGGTAAAGGTGGAGGCATTGGAGGTGGTCATGGAGGTGGAGTTGGTGGTGGTTATGGAGGAGGAGTTGGAGGTGGAGTAGGAGGCGGTCATGAAGGTGGTGTTGGTGGCGGATACGGAGGAGGAGGAGGAAAGGGTGGAGGTGTTGGAGGTGGCTACGGAGGAAGCCAAGGAGGAGGAGTTGGTGGAGGTGTAGGAGGTGGTCATGGAGGAGGTGTCGGTGGTGGTTATGGAGGCGGCCATGGCGGCGGTGTTGGCGGAGGCCATGGAGGTGGTATCGGTGGTGGCTACGGAGGCGGTATTGGAGGAGGTTCTGGTGGAGGTGCCGGTGGTGGCATTGGAGGGGGTCACGGGGGTGGCTATGGAGGTGGAGCTGGAGGAGGCTATGGAGGCGGTGCTGGTGGAGGCCATGGTGGAGGATATGGAGGTGGTGGTTACTAAGGTACCACTTCATGAGGCGTTGTTCTTATAAGAAATGTTGCAACATGAAATCATCCATTTATTATTGGATCAATCATAGTAATTAGTTAGGTCGGTGGTATTGTAAAAGTAAGCTATCATGCATGCACATATGCATGCAGATGCATTATTAGTTCGTAAATTTATCTACGTAAGGCTAGCTAAAACTTAGGTATGAAAATAAAATATGTGGTAACTTATTCTACCATAAAGGTGCGTTTGCTTTTGAGAAAATGAGATTTACATTCAGCCTTTATCACTTCATAATGTACCAACCATGCATTATGCTCATGTTATCCTAAGCTCATGCTATTACACATACTTTCTCATTATTGTCTTATAAGCTTTCGATTTTTCATAAATATGCAAGGAGGTACATTATTTTAATTACAAAATTCATATATCCAAACCATAATAATAAAATTAAGACTACTCTAAACACTAGATATTGAAACTAGTGAGTTGCTAATTAAATTATTATTGTTATTGGCACGAGAGATTGCAATAATGACGTACTAATTAAACTGAAGTGAAACAGTTTAATTATCTTGCATTCGCTATAATTTAGGTACTCTATTTGATAATGGCTAGAGAGTTTGCAATGAAGCCAATGATGATTAATTAAATAAGCTAAGTATGTACTTAAAATGTTAGCAATTGATGAGGTACTACAATAATCCATCGGTTCCCCATTAAATTAAAGTTGCAAGCTAAGTTTACTGCGTGCTAGCAACTCAGAAAATGCTACCTAATTTTGATCAGGAGTTGGAAGATGATTATTGTCTCTCTCATTCTCTGTAAAATGACAATATAAGTCAAGAGAAACATGAAAAACTTTAATTTCTTGTTTTCATGCATGTTAACTAATAGAAATTTCACTGTAGTTAAATAAATACTACAGTGAGTAAAATAATTAATATGAGTACTGTATAAATTTTCAGTTATTGTGATGAAAGTATCATTAATGCCTTTTATTTTACAGATTACAGTTTATATCATTTTGGGTTTAGACCATATATGTCCTAATTGTGTCTCATCTTGCATAGATGCATTCCATAATAACATTGTTATGTTTTATTTAACACATCACCTACGGGCCAGGCTATGGCAATTATCATGTTACTCCAATCCATATACTTCCTCCGTACATATTTAGTTATAATGTTTGTTTTTATTTTCACACTTACTGCTATTTAGTACAATAACACTAAATGCAAACATATATATATATATATATATATATATATATATATATATTAATCAAGATAAAATTGATAAAATGTTGATGTTTTGAAAGTATATATTGAGACGGATCAAATAAATTTTCACATGACTATATTTTTACTTAATCATCAAAGATAATCATAGCATGGTTAGTGAATAGTGTAAAACTTATGAAGTATAACGATGCAACAAAAGAAAATCGAGAAAATATCGATAAAAGGTAAAAGGGGATCACGAGTGAGTATAATTGCTGACGTGACAATACTGTTTTGAAATATTATTGAGCTATTGACACTAAAGATTTGAAAGTATACCACTTATCTGCACAATTGGGCCTTTGTGATGATTTTGATCAATTCTTATTTTAGGTTGGCCCAAATTTTTGGTGTCAAACCTGGCTAGCACAAGGACTACCTTCTAGGAGTTCTAGCCATCTCAACAAGTTATAAATAAAATGTTTTAGAAAATAGAAACTATAACAGAATCGAAAACTAAAAGAAATAAAAGATAATTCAAGTTTATAAGTCTGATTTACAAATTTCGTAAATTAGAGGTATCAGGATCAGTTCATCCAAAAAACTTATTTTTTTAATTATTATTCCAGCATCCTAACTTTACATGTCTAATTGAGACCTTTGGGAGAATACTTCATAGATTTGATCCTAGACGTTGTGGTTGGGTTAAAGAGATTGGTTTTAGTGGGTTGTTGAGTATCTCTGGTGACTTGCTACTTCCTATGTAGATTGGCTATTGGTTGATGTCGCGCATAGATCCTATCTCTGGGAAATTAATTGGTTGTGATGGGAAAGAGTTCTTTTTTTCAAAGAATTAATGGGTCCTTGGTATACCCCATGGTGGTCTCCCTGTTCCTAGCTACAAAACAATGAATTTTAACGAAGGGTATAAAATGACCACCACAATTGATTCACAAGATTTTATCATAAGCATAAGTATATAAGCATGCAAATAAAAAGTACTACCTCCGATCCAAATTACTCGCAACTTTGGGGTATTATTTGTGAGATATAAAATATTCCAAAGTTGCGAGTAATTTGGACCGGAGGTAGTATAAAACCCTTATTTCCTTTTCAACCTTAAGCATTTCCATAGTTTATATCATATTGTATTTTTTTTAACTATGATTAGTGATATACAAATTATTAATTGCAAAGATAGTGTAATTAAACTCAGATCTTAATTCTTAGTCAAAAGTATTACTCATCACCTAAAATAGATGTTAAAACATTTTCCATAATCAAACATAAGTTGGAGTAACTTTTTCATCATGAAAAAGAGAAAAGAAACTATATATTATTAAAATAATAAGAGAAACAAATATATTCTAGCATTTTCATTGGCCAACTAAAATGTTCCAGATAAATCTATATGATCTACTTCCTTCCAACCTCCAATATTAAAATTAAACTTCGCTTAATACTATATTAATTAATTAATTAATTATATCCTAAAGATGAAAATGGTTGGAATGCAAAAGCAAAACTAAAATGTTCCAGATAAATCTATATGATCTACTTCCTTCCAACCTCCAATATTAAAATTAAACTTCGCTTAATACTATATTAATTAATTAATTAATTATATCCTAAAGATGAAAATGGTTGGAATGCAAAAGCTACGAGAGACGGATTTATATGGTGGCACATCCATATAAATCATGTATGCTATACTTTTAACTCAACTTGCATCTCTAGAATGTTTGTGGCCTGCCATTACTAATTAATTAAAGAATAAATCAATAAATATGAAAATTCTTATACGTATTATTATACAACGTACATATACAAATGTCTTAAAAGGAGACAAGGAGTATAAGTTATTGTACATAAACTAGCCAATTTGTACTAATTGTGGACTAATTTTATACTCCGTATAGTAACAACTTATGAAGGACGTTGTAAATTGTAATATACGTTTCCTTAATAATATGAGCACGATGTATAGACAAAAGTAATTACGAGTGACATTTAATTTTAGAATTATATGATGAATTTAGATACTTTGAGTTATATGAGCACTTAATATTTCTACTTAGAAGTTAACCACTACATACTTAAGTACTTAACTTGCATGCGGCTTCTATCAAGATGAGGGGTAAGGGAAAACCTATAAATTCAGAGGGGCTAACTGAAAATGTTTAGTTTGGTAGGTAAATTATTGACCAAATTTGACAAAATATATATTTGTTACGATTTTTGGTGAAAGAACATTTCTTTTTGTCTCATTTCAACTACTTTTATTTCATAAGAAGAATAAACCCCCTTTAATTTTACTTTCTTGTTTTTGTTTTATGTTGTTTTCTTGCCGTCCTAATTAAGATTAGATTAGATACTTAGATATATTGAAACATACAGTACGTGTCTTGTAATTCTAGTGAGAAGAACGTTCTAGTATATTTGATTGAATATAATGTTATTTAAATTAATAATTCCAAACATTGTAGTACAAGCTAAGTAGTAAGTATTTTCTTTTTTTTTATTTTATTTTATTTTTTTTTTTTTTTTTGGGACAAAGTATCAAGTATTTTCATTTACTATACAACATATTAAATATTTACATTTGCTTAGGTTTATAACTTATAAGTATAAATAACTTATATATAGTTTAGAAAATAATGGCAGTATCAAGAGGATGCTGGGAATTAAATATATACCAGTATTAGAATCGAGCTTTGTCTATATATAAATACATATCTTTACAATTAGAGATGGGACTATAAAACTTCCTTCACTTCTTTGAAAACCTTACAAAACGATTTTGGTTTAGGAGACAAGTTACTTGTAAACCTCAATTCGTAAGAAATTTATCTTTGAATGATCGAAAATACACCTCTTAGTTACCTTTGCATGATCAACTAATTAGATGAACATAAATTATTAGTCAATGTAGTTAGATACTAATTTGATCATAAATTGTCAACATACGTAGTTAGCTACTAATTTTATCATAAATTGAGCAATGTAGCTTTCAATTTTCTTTATTTAGACTGAAAAGAAAAGATTGAAAACTCAAAACTCACAACAATAATGGATAAACATAAATCATACAAGTATTACTATTGCCATTTATATTATGAAAACTTGTCTACATCGTACATTAAAAAGAAAACGTGTACAAAATCACTAACTAGCCAATATTAGCATTATCGAAAACTATCTAACTCTTGGCGGCATGAATAGATTTTTGTCTTCTCATGCAAGGAAGTTAATTAATCTTTACGTATTTGAATCTTGGGAAGGTAATTTTAATTACTTGTTAATCTCTTTTAATATTTTAATATAATATAATTATTTTGTAATCTTTTCATTCATGCATGTCAATTGACAAGTGTTTTTCTTTCACATCAAAAGATTTAGTCTTCCTCATATTCTCATTTTTTTGCCTTATATCCCCTATGCTGTAAACATCTATTTATGTATGGACACGATGATTGACATAGCAACATAGGCATACTTTTTCCGTTTCTTAAAATTGCAACAATTTAATGTTTATGTTAAATTGACATAGGTATACTTAGACCATTTTCATTAACATGTATAACGTATGTTATCTATTAATAAAATTAATAAGAGTTGTTAGTATGAAAATATAATTTGAGGATAATTAAATTACATACTTATATTTTCCTCAATAAAATAACATACGTAATACTGATATTACATATATATTTTACACTTAAAAAAAAAAGTACTCTATGCATAATAGGGTGTTATATTATTTATATCAGTATATACTTCTTTTTTACATAATACATACGTCAAACTAGTGCAATTCAAAGAAATAAAACGTATAATCTTATATACTCTGTATAGATGTCAGTCCAAATACTAAAATACATATAACATCATAGTAGTACTACGAGTAAATAAAAATATGAATTGTGATGATGCCACAGTACCATGCCCCTTCATTTGAATCATGTCACATCTATAGAATTTTCCTACAAAAAAGAACCAATATAAAACTGAAGTATTGAACCAATTTCTCTGAATAAATAAATATGATCTAGAAAATACTTATTCTTTGAATCCAATTAATTCGAGTTAAATATCCCATTATTGTCCTGAAATGGGTCCTACACAATATCATCTATTTATACATTGCATTAGCTTCCCACTTAATCAGCACAGAATTTCAATTTCATTATTTCTGTCTCCTCCAATTTTCCCTCTTTGTTACTTCACAAATTCTTTGCTTACCAGATCAAATTTACAGTAATTGTATATAAATACAATTATATTCAAAAATTAACCCATTTTAAAGCTTATTATTTCTTCCCACAATTTTATTTATTTTCTCTGTTTTCCCCTGTTTTCCTCTGTTTTTCTATCATTTATGGCTCCCCCAAATAACCCAATAGTACCAAAACTTAGCCTTACTAGAGCTGATTCTTTAGACCAATATTTCAGCTTATCTGATGATGGAAAATTCAGTGTAAAAGGTGTAACCTTGCTGTCTGAAATCCCTAGCAATGTCTCCTTCACTGAGTTCAACATAATCTGTAACTACTCTGAATCAGATGCTCCTTTTCCTCTCCTTCAACGTGTACAATCCACCTCTCATCGAGGCGGGTTCTTCGGGTTTGAAGTCGAAGAACCCGCTGATAGGGTGATAAACTCCCTAGGAAAATTTCATGACAGAAATTTCCTAAGCATATTTAGGTTCAAGACATGGTGGTCTACTCAATGGGTAGGAAAATGTGGGTCTGATTTACAAATGGAGACTTAATGGGTGTTGCTCGAAATACCCGAGGTTAAGACATTTGCTCTCATTGTGCCCTTGATTGAGGGTGGTTTTAGGGCTGCCCTTAACCCTGGGGATGATGATCATGTAATGCTTTGTGTCGAAAGCGGTTCGAGTAAGGTTAGGGAATCAACCTTTAAGGCCATACCTTATGTTCATGTTTGGGACAACCCTTATAATATAATGAAAGAGGCTTTTAGTGCTATAAGAGTACACCTTAACACATTTAGGGTCTTAGAAGAGAAGGGTACCCCTAGTATTTTAGACAAGTTTGGTTGGTGTACTTGGGATGCTTTTTACTTGTCTGTTGAGCCTAAGGGTGTGTTTCATGGAGTGGATGAGTTTTCTAAAGCCGGTCTTTCGGTCCGGGTTTTGATCATTGATGATGGGTGGCAAAGTGTTAATTGTGATGAGGATGATGATTTACATGAAGATAGGAAGAGTCTTGTTCTTGGTGGGGAGCAAATGACTGCAAGACTACATAGGTTTGAAGAAGGTGACAAGTTTAGGAAATACAAAGGTGGTTTGTTGTTAGGGCCTAATTCTCCACCTTACAATCCTATGAAGCCTAAAATGATCATCTCAAAAGCTATCGAAATCGAGCATGCTGAGAAGGAACGTAAGAGGGCTATTCAATCAGGTGACACTGATTTGTCTAGCCTTGATGACAAGATTCAAATGTTGAAGCAAGAGCTAGACGAGTTGATGGGAGGAGAAAATGAAAACGAACACGAAAATGAAGCAAGTGATCATAATAGTAGTAGTAATGAAGTTGAGGAATATGGTATGAAGGCTTTTACTAAAGATCTTAGGAAAAAGTTTAAGGGCTTGGATGATATTTGGGTATGGCATGCTCTTTGTGGCGCTTGGGGCGGTGTTCGGCCTGAAACAACACATCTTAATGCAAGTGTAATACCTTGTAAATTGTCACCTGGTTTGGCTGGAACAATGGATGATCTTGCTGTTGATAAAATTGTTGAAGGTGGAATTGGACTTGTTCATCCTGATCAAGCTGCTGAATTATATGATTCTATGCATTCCTACCTTGCTAGTGTTGGAATTACTGGTGTTAAAGTTGATGTTATTCAGGTAAGTTTTTTTTACATATTGTATTTTTCTCTAAACTTTTTGTAACATATACTTATATCTCCGTTTTACAATGTTCTTAACATTTCACTTTTTAACGTGTGTTAATTTGCTTTGATATATTTGTAGACACTTGAATATGTATCTGAGCAATTTGGAGGTAGAGTAGAGCTTGCAAAGAAATATTATGATGGATTGTCCAAATCTTTGGAGAAGAACTTCAATGGCACTAACCTTTCATCTAGCATGGAGCAATGCAATGACTTCCTATTGCTTGGAACCAAACAAATATCCATGGGAAGAGTCGGTATGAACATGGCTTCGTCTTTTCATCTAATTAAATTGCCTTACCTAATCTCATATGAACTTATTATTATAATTTATTTGAACTTATTAACGCTTATCTTTAAAAAATTATGTTTCTTGAAACATATCCTAGTGATTCTAAAATTTGTACTAACTTGGTTGATCTTAATGATGTATGATGTTGAAAACATCGAAAATAGGTGATGATTTTTGGTTCCAAGATCCAAATGGAGACCCAAATGGGGTGTTTTGGCTACAAGGTGTACATATGATCCATTGCTCGTATAACAGCTTATGGATGGGTCAGATATTCCACCCTGATTGGGACATGTTTCAAAGTGATCACGTCTGTGCTAAGTTTCATGCTGGCTCTCGCGCCATCTGTGGTGGACCGATCTATGTTAGCGACTCACTAGGAGGTCATGACTTTGATCTCCTTAAGAAGTTGGTTCATCCTGATGGAACCATCCCCAAATGTCAAAACTTTGCTCTGCCAACTAGGGATGTTCTGTTCAAGAACCCTCTCTTTGATCAAGAATCTATTCTTAAGATTTGGAACTTCAACAAGGTATAACATTTTTTTTTTCATAATTGGGTAATCTGAGGTATACTGTTGTACTGTTTAATAATTAGGTATGAGTCCGTTTTATCAGGTCTAGTCATATAAAATCTTATCAGTTTCATATTAAAGGTTACTTAATTTTTTGTACTACTAAGTATTAACCTAAAGATTTTGGGCTAATTCGGGTGTAATTTCTATGAAGTATGGAGCTGTAATTGGAGCATTTAACTGCCAAGGAGCAGGGTGGGACAGGCAGGAAAGAAGGATAAAGGGGTACAAGGAATGTTACAAAACTATGGAAGGTGCAATACATGTGAAGGACATAGAATGGGACCAAACATTGGAAGGTCTAGAAATGGGTTTTGCTGAAGAGTATGTTGTGTACCTTAACCAAGAAGACTCACTCCACTTGGTGACACTCGAATCTGACCCAATCCATGTCGTGCTAGACCCATCATCTTTCGAAATTTTCAGCTTTGTCCCGGTCAAGGTGCTAGGACAAGATGTCAAATTCGCGCCAATTGGTCTAACCAACATGTTCAATAGTGGAGGTACGATCCAAGAACTCGAGTTCATGGACTCGAGTGCTAGGATGAAGATCAAAGGAGAAGGGTGTTTGTTGGCCTATTCAAATGAGGAACCAAAGAAGTGCATTGTGAATGGTGAAGAAGTGGCATTTGAATGGTCTAATGATCAAAACAAGTTGGTGTTTGATTTGTCATGGATTGAAGAGGCTGATGGTGTTTCTGAAGTCATTGTTCAATATTGATGAAAAATTGTATTAATAATAATTCTTTATGTTTTGGTTCTTTTTAGTTTTTGTAATTTGGTTTTGTTCATATTTCATGAGTGAAGATTGTAACGAAAAAAAATATATATGAAAAGGGAATATTTATTGTATTATATATTTTTGACATTGCATAAACTTTTAATTACCTATTGATTGATCTAAATTTCAAGTTTTGATTTTAGTTTGAAACTTAACATCCGATTTCAGTTTGTATCACTCCAAACTCATAAATGTCAATATAAAAAAACTGCGAGTATTACAAGTAAATCTTTCAGGCCAAAGTATTTTCCTCGTGATGCTTGAATCTCCAAATGGATACAAATATCAATATTCATCAAATAATAGTCTTAACTAGTTGTAGAACTTGCAATGAAAATGTCGATTATCGTAGTCTTAGATGTTAAATTGTGCTATACTTCCTATGTCCGAAATTAAGTGTCAGGTCACGTCAATAATGTAATTTGAACTAGTAATGTGACACTGTCATAAAATGTAAATTTGTGATCCAAATTACTTCCGAAAAGATATTAGTTTAATAGTTCTTGCCAAAAAAATACTTGCTTGTATGTTCCGAGAGGATCTTTAGCTAGAATGTTCAAGGACCAACAATCTTTTAAAATATAAAAAACTAAGCACTCAAAGAGTCAAAGCCTTAACTTTAGGATGTCATTGAACCATACTGCAATTAATGTATAATGTCTTTGTGCTAAAGGAAGATCCATGATAGAAAGAGCATATAGAAATGTAGAATGGAGGGTCCTATGTTAACAGATGAAGACTCTAGAGAATGCTAGCTTACAACCATTAGCCGTTTCCCATGATCTTTTGAGCCAACAACTTTGATAAAAGTATGGTTATAAACTATTTACAAGTGCTATAGTATTATTATATATGCAAGATTAGAATATTAACTATTTACAAGTGCTATAGTATTATTATATATTTACAAGATGTAGCATCATGAGACCTCAACCTCAAGTTATATTAACCGATATATCACGAAAGTTCAAAAGATTAGGATGCATGTTCAATGTTATGTTTATCTCTATTTTATGATTTAGTTATTATTTACTTCGTATATACTTAGCTTGCTCGGATTAGATTATAAAAGGTTGTTTTTTGGAACCCACTTATCCCAACCCACAACGCCATAAAGCATAATTTCAAATTCCGAATATGCTAACTGACTTACTCTCAACTTCTCATCAAGTCCATGATGATGAAAGCGATCTAAAAAACTAATAATACATATTTATACATAAGACATACCTTTCTTGCATCCTCTCTTTAAGGCTTATTAGAAGATAACATGTGGATGTGGATAAACCTTGCAACTACCATTTCAACATCTAATTAACTAAACAAGTACCCTGGATTCCTAGCTAAAAGGACTTTGGGCATAGTTGTCAAATAGTAGATCAATCCAACACATTGACTTTTAAGAAGTGGTCAATTACATGAAGAATACTTATAACGTGTTAATTTCCAATTAGCAAGCTATGGTTTCTATGAAGCTTATACTAAATTTGACATATTGTACAATTAACAAGATAATGGTCGGTTTAATATGGCCTACTACTCTTGCTAAAAGACGTGAAGAAATGAACAAAATAATATAATGGTCTTGGACCGACCATATTTATCCACAACTTCTAACTAACTTAACCGCTTCACTAGAAGCAATATCTTAACTAACTAAACCTAAAAACTTTGAAATATATTGATATTGTTATGTTTGACTCTAAAATTATCAATTAGTGTGATAGCTAGTGTCAGATTGTCAATAGTCTTTGTCCATCTATGCATGCACATTCATATTCTTCAAAGTAGTTAAATAGTTAATTAATGATCATAATGATGCAAATTACTTAAAAATATAACATAATACACCATTATATTACTTCGTACATATACAGAGTAATACAGTGACAAGTACAGAGTAATACAGTGACAAGTACAGAGTATTAGACTAATAGAACACACTTTCTTATAAACTACACTAATTAGTTTTATATTGTACGACGTACAGTTTCTTATAACAATTTAAGTTAGCCGATCCCAAGTCATTTTAGGACTGAGGCTTTGCTGTTGTTGATTCTTTAGCTTTTTAAGCCCTGTTCTTTTGAGCTGTATTGTTCTACCCTACTCTAATGAAATATGCTTTGCTCAATTGAAATCTGCTCTGCTTTGCCCGTAAACTCAAAAGAACAGGGCTTTAAGTTTATGAAAGGCCGAATCTTTGCAAGTGATCAATCCAACTATTGTTATACGAACTAATTCAAATAATTATCAGTTTATTAATATATCAGAAAGCTGGAATAGCTCAGTTGGTTAGAGCGTGTGGCTGTTAACCACAAGGTCGGAGGTTCGACCCCTCCTTCTAGCGTTATCACAATTTTTTTTTTTTTAATTTCCCCAAAAACCCTTAATTTTGGCAAATATCATCGTCTATACTACGAATATACCAGTACTAGTGTTCTCTCTCGTTCTTCTCTTTCAACCTACACTTGTTACATTCTTCAAGCTTTACTCATTTTGGAAATTCCCCTGTTACAGAACACAGATTCAGCAACTAAGAGCTATTCTCAATTACAAATTCAGCAACTAAGAGGTTAATTTTTAATCCCTATTTTTTTCGGGTTTAATTTCATTTACATATGAATAAAGTTTGTGTATTTGTTGATTATTGATAGTAGAAACCTCAGTTGTCTAAGTTAGGGTATTGGGTTTTTGGAATTGGAGATTGCATAATATAATTTCTGAATAAAAATGTCAGCTTTACTGATTTTTATTTAATTTTAATTTATTATTCTTTGTGGATATGTCTGTAATCTGTATACATTGATAGTTACAAATCACGTTGAACTAGAAATGTCATTGAGATGAATGCGTAATTTGAACTAGAAATGTGACAACTAAATCCGGATGTAATTAGTAGGGATTACTCGGTTATGTTTAATTGTTTTTTGAGATGAAAGTAAATGACAAGAATTTGAGATGATGGAAGTTTTTCTAAAATCAGTCTTGAAGTACAAATGGCATTTACGTTGGATTTTATACGAATTGCTAGTTAATTTTGCTTGATAAGTTCATTTGACCTTTAGGCTTTATTTAGAATGTCTTCTTAGAGTAAAGATATTGAACTTGTTTAGCTAATCTACTCTTTCTGGTGTTGAGGTTGTTAGGTTGTATGCAGTGCTATTTGCAGGCTTGTCCAGATGATAAACACATCACTCTTGTCACACAATGTAAGCATTATTTGTTATTGAGTTCCCATATTGTGCTTATTGTGCAGTCAGTGGTCTTGAAAAAGATATTGTGTACATAAATGAATCGGTATTCTGGAGAAGGATATTGTGTACATAACTGAAGTGTTTTGATCAATTTTTAATACAATTTGTGCTTTTGTTTGGTTTTTAAGGAACTAGATTGTTTTCCATTCAATATTATGTTATCAATTGCCAGATTGCCCTATACTGTATTTTGTATTAAAGTAGACAATTATACTACACGTCTGTCTTCTGGAACCTTAGTATTGTCTAATGACTGTTCAAAGATGTGGAATCTAGAGGAACATGTAACTTACATTATTTGTTACTCCTGTGTCAAAGTGTTGTAGTTTTCGTGAAAGTTAAAGAAATCATCTTAGCATTTCAAAACTAATAATTAGACAGTGTTCATAAAGTAATTTATTTGGCAGGCCAGCTGAGAAAACCTTTGAAGTCTTGAACTTGTGTTCTATTTCTTGTGCATTTTATTTGAAGTCAATGGCTTATGATCACTGCTGCTTCATATGTGGTAAAACATGTCAATGCTTGTCTAAAATCTGTCAAAGATGCATGTTCTTAATCATTGAGACCTACCCATCCAGCATCTTATTTTGATCTTGAAATTCTTGTCCTCGTTGTGTTTCAAATTTTTTTTGCTAACAAAACTTATGATCTTTGTTCTATTTAGGCATCAATTTTGCCTATTCCAAGGATTAAAAGGTTTAACAATATAAATGTCAAAGCAGTAAAGATGGAACTGACTCTGACACGCCCTGATGATTGGCATCTTCATCTCCGTGATGGAGATCTTCTTGCCGCGGTTGCTCCATATAGGTAAGGCTTAAGACAAACATATGGTTTTTCTTTTTTTTTTTTTTTTTTTTTTTTTTGTATGTATTGTACTTCTGAGGATTTTTGTAAAGTGTGCTGTATCCTTTTGTAATTCAGTGCAAAAAATTTTGGAAGGGCAATTGTTATGCCTAATCTAAGGCCTCCTATTACCACTACAGTTGCTGCTGTTGCATATCGAGAGTCTATTATGGATGTACTTCCTGCTGATAGCAACTTCAATCCTCTCATGACACTCTATTTAACTGATAAAACCAGCCCTAACGAGATAAAGCTTGCCAGTAAGTTCCGAAATTTACTTTGAGCTTTAAAATGTTGTTCAAATTGCAACTTCCTAAATCCTATAGCTAATTGTGATTTGTAATCAGTGTAGTGCAAAAGAAACTTATGTCAGAATATGCCTGTGTGTGTACTTGCTTTACTTCTTCTTTTCTTTTTCTTTCTTTCTTTTTTTTTTTTTTTTTTTTTTTTTTTGGTGGGTGGGTGGGTGGGTGGGGGACCTGGGGAGGAATGGAAGAGAAAAACCAGCTATGAATTTAATCCCAGTCTTTTAGCAGAGTCTTTTTCTAGTTTGGCATAAATGTTTTTCCCTCCACATATAGTTCTCCTCACTGTCCATACCAAGTCTGATGCTGCAGGCACTGCCCAGACATGGCACCAAGGCCTAGGCACTGCTGCTACTTCCCAAGCCAAGGCATGCCAAGGCATGAGGGCTGCTGCCCAAGTCATGGCAAGCCATGGCCTAAGCAAGGGCAATGACACTCCTATTTCTGGCAATTGAGGGTAGAGTTTGGCTTGCCTTAGGCCAAAGGCAAGACTATGCAAGGCCAAGGGCAAGGCAAGCAACACAAAGCCAAATCAAGGAAACACAAGGCATCTTAAGACATGATATTGATTAACGAGGGGTGGGCCAAGGCACGAAGAAATGGTTCCGGGCACCAAGTAGACCTCGTAAGGCCCTTTGTAACCCTAAGAAGTGACTTGATGCATAACCTTGTTGAATGCATAATAATTCTTAGGTGGCTAAATTTAAAGGATATAATACTGAAAAATGGCTCAGAGATTGTGGAACCTAGTGTCGTAAACACAATTAATGGTAGGGGAGGCATATGGGGGCATGTTATGTTATTTGGAACCATATAAAGCCACTAATCGGTCACATAAAGGCACGTATGTGGTTACCTTATTTTAATGAAGGGAGGCGTGTACGTTATTAGCTAAATTAATAATTTAAAAGCAAAGTGGATGGTTCCAAGCATTCATATGGTCTCTTAGGGTATCGTAGGGTTTATGGGAAGCACCCCAACCTCTTTCCAACTTAGGTCCAAAAATGTTGAAAATTGTCCAAAAATGAAAGGCTATAATCCATGCTTTTGGATCAATTTTGATAAATTTTTCCAAAATTAAACAGAATGTGTGGGGTGTTCCCTGAGGTTGTAAAAGTTGGTTTGAAACCATAAAATCCTACTAATAGGTCTTTAAAGTCCTTAAAAAGAATTTGCTCCAACTATATGGCTATTTTGAAATTTTGTTGTGTTGGTAATGGTTCCAATCACCAATATGATATTTTGAGGGTCTGGTGAGTTGTCAAGGAATATTCATTAGGTTTGGCATAATATGTTTTTCCCTTGTTGTTAAGTATCTTCGTCATAACCTTGCACATGTGCTCCCACCTAAGACCTAAGCGACTAGGTGCAGCTTCCACGTTAAGACATGGGGGCTAGGGCGTTGCTACAAGTCAAGGCATGCCATGGATTAAGCAAGGGGTACGAGCATGACGACAAGGCATAAAAATACCTAATTCTTAAAAAAAAAACCACCATTTTGTAGCACTTAAGGTAGTGTCTATATTTGCCTTAGGGGGCGAAGGCCAAACCTACAAGACAAGACATCTTAAGACATGATGATGAGGGGTGGACCAATATATAATGAGATTGTTCCACGCACCAAATGGGCCTCTTGAGGCTATTTGGCATCTAATAAGATTGTTGGGTCGAAAGATGCTATTTGCAGCAAAACGGGAAATGTTTAAGGATTTCAGGTTTCCTCAAAAACTGAAGTGATGGTATGGGAGAGTAGGAGACATCTGAGGTTATATAATGTTGTTTGAAACCATATGCAACCACTATTTGGTCACATAAAGACTCGTGGTGACCTTGAGTTAATGTAGGGAAGCATGTAGGCCTAATTTGCAATTCAAAGGCAAAGTGGATGGTTCCACCCACCCAAATGGCCTCTTGAAGTCTCGTGGGGTATGTGGAAAGCAACTAGACCTCTTTCCTTTCAGATAAGTTGAAAATTGTCCAAAACTAAGGGTATAAGACGTGAATTTGTTGTCCCCCAAAGTCATAAAAGCTGGTTTTGAAACCGTTAGAGTCTATTTATATGTTTATAGTCCCGAAAAAAAGTTTGCTTCTATTATACAGCTATTTTGAAATTTTGAGAAACACTGGCTACGAATTTGATCCAAGTCTTTTAGCAGAGTCTTTTTCTAGTTTGGCATAAATGTCCCCCCCCCCCACATATATTTCTCCTTAGTGCCCATGCCAGGTCTGATGCTGTAGTCACTACCAGCCAAGGCACCAAGGCCTAGGCGCTGCTACTTTCCAAGCCAAGGCACGCCAAGGCCATGAGCGTTTCATCCGAAGTCATGGCACGCCATAGCCTTAGCAAGGTCAATGACACTCCTATTAGTGGCAGTTGAGGGTAGCGTCTTGGCTTGCCTTAGGTGAAAGGCGAGACTACACAAGGCCAAGGGTAAGGCAAGCAACACAAACCCAATCATGGCAACACAAGGCATCTTAAGACAGTTATATCAATTAACGAGGGGTAGGCCAAGAGATGAAGAGATGGTTCCGGGCACCAGTAGACCTTGTAAGGCCCGTTGGAACCCAAGAAGTGACTGGATGCATAACCTTGTTGAATGCATTATTATTCTTAGGTGGCCAAGTTTAAAGGATGGATATAATACTGAAAAATAGATTAGAGATTATGGAACCTAGGGTTGAAAACACAATTAATGGTAGGGGAGGCATCTGGGTTCATGTTATGTTATTTGGAACCATATAAAGCCACTAATTGGTCACATAAAGGCACGTTTGTGGTTACCTTAAGTTAATTAAGAGAGGTGTGTACGTTATTAGCTAAATTAAGAGTTTAAATGCAAAGTGGATGGTTGCAAGCATTCTTTTGGCCTTTCGGGGTGTCGTGGGGTGTATGGGAAGCATCCCAACCTTTTTCTAACTTGGGTCCAAAAAAGATTAAAATTGTCCAAAAATGAAGGCTATAATCCATGCTTTTGGACCAATTTTTAGATATTTTCCAAAATTAAACATAATGCACGGGGTGTTCCCTAAGGTTGTAAAAGTTGGTTTGAAACCATAAAAATCCTACTAACAGGCCTTTAAAGTCCCTAAAAAGAATTTGCTCTAATTATATGGCTATTTTAAAATTTTGTTGTGTTTGTAGTCAAAACTTGTAAGAAATGGTTCCAATCACCAACATGATATCTTGAGGGTCCTGGTGAGTTGTCAGGAATTATTCATTTGGTTAACAAACCCAATGTCACCCATTCATTACTTATTATTACGTTGATGATTTAATTAAAGATGTGTTTTTTTTTTTCCTTTCTTTTTTTGCATAGCCTTATTCTAGTTTGGCATAATATGTTTTTTTACTTAAGTATCTTCGTTGTTGACTTGTACATGTGCTACCACCCAAGAACTAAGCGAGTAGGCGTAGCTGCCACGCTAAGGCATGGGGGCTAGGGTGTTGCTAATAGTCAAGGCATATCATGGCTTAAGCAAGGGGTACCAGCATAACGACAAGGCATATAGTTACCTAATCCTTAAAAATACCACCATTTTGTAGCACTTAAAGATAGTGTCTAGGTTTGCCTTAGGGCAAAGGCCAAACCAAGGCAAGACAAGAAATCTTAAGACATAATGACGAGGGGTTAGGGGTGAACCAATACAAAATGAGATTGGTTTGCGCATCAAGTGGGCCTCTTGAGGCTCTTTGGCATCCTGATGCATAAACTTGTTGGGTCGAAAGATACAATTTGGAGCAATGCCAGAAAACACGAAATGTTTAGGGTTTTCAGGTTTCCTCAAAAATTAAAGTGATGTTATGGGAGAGTAGAAGATAGGGGTGAAAGTTCGGTGTTCGGTTTGGATTATGGCCCAAACCGAAGCGAAACCGAAATAATTCGGTTTTACATTTTTCAATCCAAATCCACACCGAATTTTAATTCGGTCCAAACCAAACCGAACCGAATTTCTGATTAGCAAACCGAAACCGATCCATAAACCGAATTTTTTACCAGATGCAAATTGAAGTATAAGAAAACTAAGCAATCTTTATAATTATAAACATAAAATTACACAAACTAAACTGAGAATTAATTACATACAATCAACCATTATAAATTTGTCCACCGATTAAAAAAGAAACTAAATAAATAAATCAGATCTTCTGCTTCATGCATTCCTTCAATAATTTGGCTCAAAACCTCAGATCTATTCATTTCCTAATATAATTTCCTTTGAGTTATAAAAAAAATTAAATAGAAAAATAAAATCTTCTGCTTCTGCACCTCTTTACTAATATCATTTCCTTTGAGTGACTGACCAGAGAGGTGGTGGTGAGGAGACGTGGTGGTGGTCGGCGGTGAAGTGGTGGTGATATGAGGGAAAACGAATAATGAAACACGAGCGGCCAGCGAACAACTTTGAGATACGTTGAGAGCACAAACACCGAAACAAGAACTGGTGGTGAGATACCTTAAGTGGACTTCTAGAGTGGTCGGCGGTGAAGTGGTGGTGATATGAGGGAAAACGAACAATGAAACACGAGCGGCCAGCGAACAACTTTGAGATACGTTGAGAGCACAAACACCGAAACAAGAACTGGTGGTGAGATACCTTAAGTGGACTTCTAGAGTGGTGGTGGACGGACAGATTGAGGTGGTGAGGGAGAAAAGTGGGGAAATCTAGGGATTTGGTGAGGAAGGTGCCGAGAGAAAGTGAAAGGGAAATGGGAAAAGAGGGGAACAGTTTAGGGTTTTGGATTTACATATGTAGGAAAATGGGCTGGGATTAGTGGGCTTAATAAACTTCGGTTTGGTTTTCGGTTTTTCGAATCCCAAAACCGAATCCAAACCGATATATTTCGATTTCCATTTTTTCAAACCGATCCAAACCGAAAACCGAAAAAAACCGAACCGAATTGCTTATTCGGTTTGGTTTGGTTCGGTTTTCGGTTTTTATCCAATTTACTTTCACCCCTAGTAGAAGATATTTGAGGTTATATAATGTTTCAAACCATATGCTGCCACTAGTTGGTCACATAAAGACTCGTACTGGCATTAAGTTAATGGATGGAAGTGGAGCTGTCAAAAGTTGACCCGACCCGTAACACCGACTCAAACCCGATTATTAACCTACCCATTTGAACCCGAAAAAATGGTGACCCAAACCTGACCTGACCCGACCTGAAACCAACCCTAGACTCGAGTTGACCCGAGTATGTGAGATCCGAACCCAAACATGAACTGACTTGGAGATGACCTGACCCAAAAATTCAACCCAACCCGACTCGATATCAACACGACTTGTTATTGACCCAACCTAAATTCAACCCAAATTGTTCCTGACCCGATTTCAAATCACCTTAAATGCAATTTAGACCACCTTATTATTGTTGATCAAAGCATGTCTAGGGAGACCAAGTCGGTACATGCCAGCAAAAGAAAGGAGCATCATCCTCAAATTTAAGAGTTAAATATAGTATATATTTGTTGTATGGTCAAAAGAGATAATTATCTTCCAAAATTATACACTATAGTTCCCTAATATATTGCCATATATATTATAGTCAAAGGAAATAATTAGCTTGATAAAAATGATAATTACTCCCTCCGTCCCCAATTGATAGTCACTTTTGCCATTTTTGGTGACTCGAAATGTTAGTCACATTTGCTTTTTTGAAGTACCATTAATATTAGTTTTTTACCAAAATTCTCTAACATTTGCAAAAATATTTGTGCAAATTTAACTTTTCATGTAAATTTTACTTTCCCATGTACTTTAATTACTTTCTCTCTCTACTTTTTTGCATATCCAATGTAAATTTACTTTCCTATGTAAATTTTACTTTCCCATGTACTTTAATTACTTTCTCTCTCTACTTTTTTACATACCCAATATAAATTTACTTTTTCAATGTACTTTCTTTAATTCTTCTTAATTCCCGTGATTTTTCTTCAAAAGCGACTATAAATCGGGGATGGAGGACGTATCTATTTATAGTTAGTTGAACCCGAATATGACCTCACTTGGAAATGACCCGATCTGATTGTAACCTGCAAATTATTGACTTAAACATAACCCGACTTGAATCCGAGAATGACCCGACTTGAAAATGAACCAACATGATTATAACATGCAAATTATTGACTTGAACCGAACCCGACTTAAACCTGAGAATGACCCGACTTGAAAATTACCCAACCTGATAATAACCCGCAAATTTTTGACTTGAACCGAACCCGACTCAAACCCGAGAATGACCCGACCTGATTATAACCCGCAAAATATTGACTTGAACCAAACCCGACATAAACCCGGAATTACCCTAACCCGTTTTAACCCGTGAAAACCCGAATTAAACCCGACCTATTGTTCACCCGACCTGAATGTAACCTGTTATTAATCTGACCAAAACCCGATAAGAAGTATGACTTGACATGACCCGACTAAAGCATGACCCAACACAAACCCGACCCGCATAGGTTACGTAGTTAATCCGAATTTACCCGACCCGCATAGGTTATGGAATTAATCCGAATTGACCCGACCCACTCTTAGCAACCCAAACCCTACCCCTTTACCCGAATTGATAGCTCTACCCGAAACCTCCAAAATTTCTCAAAAAGCGTGGATATTAGTATTCAATTTTGGAATTTTTTGACTTTTTTTCACCCGGAAATAAAATTGCAGAAATGTTTATAATGATCCCCAATACCCTCCAAGAGTCCAATTGGCTGGGTGGAACCATCCAATTTGCCTTTAAATGACCAATTTCCCGGTTTACAACTAGCACCGATTTCATTAACTCAAGTCTACCACGAACATTTATGACAATATTTAATGATTACATATGATAACAAACGACATTATATGACCCCGACATGTATTCAGAGCTTTTCGACATCTGGCCTCAAAATCTCCAAAAATTCTTAAAAAGCGTGGATATTAGCCTTCAGTTTTGGAATTTTTCGACTTTTTTTCGCCCGAAAACAAAAATTGCCAAAATGTTTACCATGGTCACTAATACTCTCCGGGAGTCCAATTGGGTGGGTGGAACCATCCAATTTGCTTTTAAACGGCCAATTTACCAATTTACAACTTGCACCGATTTCATTAATTCAAGCCTACCACAAACATTTATGACAACATATAATGATCATATATGGCTCCAAACGTCATTATATGACCCCGAGATGTATTCCCTAAAATCTCAAGGCCTTTCGACATCGTGGTCTGAAACCTCTAAAATTTCATCAAAAAACGTGGATATACGCCTTCAATTTTTGAATTTATTAACTTTTTTTCGCCCGCAAATAAAAATTGCCGAAATGTTTATCATGGTCCCTATTATCCTCCGCGAGTCCTATTGGGTGGGGGGAACCCTCCAATTTGCCTTTAAACGACCAATTTACCGGTTTATAATTTGCACTGATTTCGTTAACTCAAGCCTACCACGAACATTTATGACAACAAATAATGATCATAAATGGTTCCAAACGACATTATACGAACCTAAGATGTATTACCTAGAATATCATGGCATTTCGATACTGGCCCTTTAATTTCAAAAATTTCTCAACAAGAGTGATATTAACCTTTATTTTTGGAATTTTTAGACTTTTTGCCTGGTAATAAAAATTGCCGAAATGTTTACCATGGTCCCTAACCCTTCGGGATCTAATTGTGTGGGTGGAAGCATCCAATTTGCCTTTAAACGGCCTACTTGTTTATAACTTGCATCGTTTCATTAAATCAAGCCTACCACGAACATTTATGACAACATATAATGATCATATATGGTTCCAAACGTCTATATATGACCCCGAAATGCATTTCATGAAATCTCAAGGCTTTTCGACACCGTATCCCGAAACTTCCAAAATTTCTAAAAAAGCCTGGATATAAGTTTTCAATTTTGGAATTTTTTTTTCTTTTTTCGCCCGGAAATAAAAATATCTGAAATTTATAGCATGGTCTCTAATACCCTCTGGGAGTCCAATTGGGTGGGTGTAACCATCCAATTTGCCTTTAAAAGGTCAATTTACTGATTTACAACTTGCACCGATTTCATTAATTCAAGTTTACCACGAACATTTATGACAACATATAATGATCATAAATGGCTCCAAACGGCATGATATGACCCCGAGATGTATTCCCTTGAATTTCAAGGTTTTTCGACAACGTGTCCCGAATCCTCAAAAATTTCTAAAAAAGCGTGGATATTAGCCTTCAATTTTGGAATTTTCGACTTTTTTTCGCCCGGAAATAAAAATTGCCGAAATTTATACACGCTCTTATACCATCCGGGAATCCAATTGGGTGGGTGGAATTATCCCATTTGCCTTAAAAAGGCTAATTTACTGGTTTACAACTTGTAGCGATTTCATTAACTCAAGTAGACCACGAACATTTATGACAACATATAATGATAAAAAACGACTCCAAACGGCATTATATGACCCCGAGTTGTATTCCCTAGAATTTCAAAACTTTTCGACACCGGGCACATAATCCTAAAAAATTTCTCAAAAAGCGTGGATATTAGCCTTTAATTTTGAAATTTTTTGAGTTTTTTTCGCCCGGAAATTAAAATTGCCGAAACTTATATCCTCCGGGAGTCCAATTGGGTGGGTGGAACCATGCAGTTTGTCTTAAAAAGGCCAGTTTACTAGTTTACAACTTCCGTCGATTTCATTAACTCAAGTCTACCACGAACATTTATGACAACATATAATGATCATAAATGGCTCCAAACGGCATTATATGACCTCGAGATGTATTCCCTAGAATTTCAACACTTTTCGACACCGGGCCCCGAATCCTTAAAAATTTCTCAAAAAGCGTGGATATTAGCCTTCAATTTGGAATTTTTTGACTTTTTTTCATCTAAAAACAAAAATTGCCGAAATGTTTACCATGGTCACTAATATCCTTCGGGAGTCCAATTGGGTGGGTGGAACCATCCAATTTGCCTTTAAAAATCCAATTTACTAATTTACAACTTGCACCAATTTCATTAACTCAATTCTACCATGAACATTTATGATAACATATAATGATCATAAATGTCTCCGAACGACATTATATGACCCCGAGATGTATTCCCTAGAATTTCAAGACTTTTCGACACCGGGCCCCAAATCCTCAAAAATTTCTGAAAAAGCATGGATATTAACCTTAAATTTTGGAATTTTTCGACTATTTTTTGCTCGAAAACAAAAATAGCCGAAATGTTTACCATGGTCACTAATACCCACCAGGAGTTGGTGTTACCGATTTACAACTTGAACCGATTTCATTAATTCAAGTCTACCACGAACATTTATGACAACATATAATGATCATAAATGTCTCCAAACGGCATTATATAACCCCGAGATGTATTTCCTATAATTTCAAGACTTTTCGACACCGTGTCGCGAATACTCAAAATTTTCTCAAAAAACGTGAATATTAGCCTTTTATTTTGTAAATTTTACTTTTTTTCGCCCGTATATAAAAAATGCCGAAATGTATACCATGATCCTTAATACCGTCTGGGAGTCCCATTGGGTGGGTGGAACCATCCAATTTGCCTTTAACGACCAATTTACCGGTTTACAACTTGCACCGATTTCATTAACTCAATCATATTATGAACATTTATGACAACATATAATTATCATATATGGTTTCAAACGACATTATATGACTCCGAGATGTATACCCTAAAATTTAAAGGTTTTTCGACACTAGGCCTCGAAACCTGCAAAGTTTCTCAAAAACGTAGATCTTAGCCTTTAATTTTGGATTTTATTTTACTTTTTTCGCCCGAAAACATAAATTGCCGAAATGTTTACCTTGGTCCTATTACGCTCCCGAAGTCCAATTGGGTGGGTGGAACCATCCAATTTGCCTTTAAACGCTCAATTTACCGGTTTAAAATTTGCACCGATTTCATTAACTCAAGCCTAACACGAACATTTATGACAACAAAGAAACACATAAAAAGGAATTTGTCCCCGAACTCAAACTAGTCACATAAAATAGACTTTTCTTAATAAAATATATAGATAGAGTACTTAAATAATAGGGGTATTACATACTATCCCCTTTAAAAAGGAGTTTGTCCCCGAATTCAAACTAGTCACATAAAAAGAAACACATTACAAACACAAATTGAGGAACACAACTGAAACGGCTTAGCCAATGCCAATTTTAATCCTAGTTCTTTATTAATAGGTTTATTCCTAAACCAAAACACGCAGGGAGGATCCCTGCGTAAATCCAACGAGCGGTTAGGCTCTGAATACCATTTTGTAACACCCCCAATTTACTAACTAATAATAAACAAGAATTAAAGGAAAAATAAACAACCTTTAAATAAAATTGCGGAAGCATACACCTAAATCGGAGGTATTACCGCCACACTCAACAACCTGTCAAGTGTTAAGGCTTACAAAATCCCAATAATTACAACCCAATAAACTAAGTGAGCTATTTATACAACTTTACAAACTTGTTATAACAAACTAATCGAAACACTTGAGCTCCTTTAGCTACAACCACTTGATCAACCTATTTAGACAAACTTGACTGCTCACCATTAAATACAAATTCCAATATAGATCGTCGCAGGGCCACCATAAAAAAAAAAAAAAAAGACATGGCCGTAAACACAAGTAGCAAAACAGAATAACACACACGTTAATGCTGAGTAATCACCACATATCAGAATATAGAGTATAATTAAATAATTGACAATACTAGCTCATTTAAACAATTTAGTTCAAAACTACATCACCCATTGTACTATGAAAAATAACCTTTATCAACTCATCCTCGAATAATAATACAATCCTTTACTCAACTCATCCGTCCCATAAATATGCCACGCTCTTTGTTTTATAACTAGTCTTGGACATAGGTAATTCGAATAACAAACCAACAAGTATCAAAACTTGAATACTATCAATAACCAGAAAACACCTTGAACCAGACCACATACGAGCCAATTCCTACTGTAAAGGACCATAGAAAAAAAATATATAAATAAAGATTGTACCTCATTCATAATTCATGATCATTATCTCATTACCAACATGCCAAGGACTAAGGTATATAACGCTGAGCCTCAAACCAAGAACAAAACAATAATTTCTCAACCTTTTGATCTCGTACTTGATCAAATAATTATTCATAAACAATCTCAACAATGGCACATGTTTCCAAAAAACATAACAATTCAATTAAAAAACATCTCAACTCTTAGGGAAATAATACTAGTTCCCAAATATAATCAAATCTTAACCCAAAAATAATACTCTGCATTAGCAACCCTAAAACCTCGATAAAACAATACTCCGTATAACAACATTTAAAACTCTAGAAAAATTATAATACAATCAATCAATAAAATACAATAAAATAATAAAACAATTAAATCATACATCATCATAAATTAACCATATGTTTCTGAAACATAATCATAAGAATAACATTCATGAAACTTCACATAATAATATAAATACAATCAATAAATAAATTATAACCAAACATGTCCAATACATTTACACATAATAATAATACAACCACATTAATATCAAACAAATTCAAAGGATCGATAGTGTGATTACCTTTGGATAAATTACAACAGAAGTAATAAAAGATCGAGCAACGTTGAAATGCACAACGTTTGATCATTATACAAAACATATTATGGTGGGGCTTCTTCATAGAATAATAAAAAAATGGAGATTAGAGAATAAAAACTAAACTTTTTACAAGAATCAATTGTGGGTTTAATTAATAAATCCCACGCAAAAGAAATAGGAATAGTGATTTTTTTTTTTTCTATCTATAATACAATAACTTTATTAGGGTTTAAGATAATTTATAGTTCATAAATAAGAGTTTTACTAGACATAAAATAGGAATTAAAATTACTTTATTAATTTTCTTCTATAAAATATATTATATAAAAATGTAAAATATCCGGGTATTACACCCTAAGATACATTCCATAGAATCGCAAGGATTTTCGATGCCAGGCCCTGAAATTTTCAAAATTTCTCAGAAAGCGTGGATATTAGCTTTTGTTATTGGAATTTTTAGACTGTTTCGCCCATAAATAATAATTGTTGAAATGTTTATGATGGTCCCTCATACCCGTTGGGATTCCAATTAGGTGGGTGGAACCATCCAATCTGCCTTTAAATGGCCTATTTACCGGTTTATAACTTGCACCGATTTCTTTAAATCAAGCCTACCAGTAACATTTATGACAACATATAACGATCATATATGGTTCCAAACGTCATTATATGAACCTGAAATGTATTCCCTAAAAGCTCAAGGCTTTTCGACACCGTGGTCTAAAACTTCCAAAAATTCTCAAAAAGCGTGGATATTAGCTTTCAATTTTGGATTTTTTTGACTTTTTTTTCGCCCGGAAATAAAAATTGCCGAAATTTAGACCATGGTCTCTAATACCCTCTGGGAGTCTAATTAGGTGGGTGGAACCATCCAATTTGCCTTTAAAAGGCCAATTTACCAGTTTACAACTTGCGCCGATTTCATTAACTTAAGTCTACCACGAACATTTATGACAACATATAATGATCTTAAATGGATCCAAACGGCATTATATGACCCCGCAATGTATTCCCTAGAATTTAAAGAGTTTTTGACACCGAGCCCCGAATCTTTAAAATTTTCTCAAAAGGCGTGGATATTAGCCTTCAATTTTGGAATTTTTCGACTATTTTTCGCTTGAAAACAAAAATCGCCGAAGTTTATACCATGGTCTCTAATGCCCTCCGAGAGTCCAATTGGGTGGGTGGAACCATCCAATTTAGCTTTAAAAGGCCAATTTATCGATTTACAATTTGCACCGATTTCATTAACTCAAGTCTTCCACGAACATTTATGACAACATATAATGATCATAAATGGCTCCAAACGACATTATATAACCCCGAGATGTATTTCCTAGAATTTAAAGACTTTTTGACACCGGGCCGCGAATCCTCAAAAATTTCTCAAAAAGCGTGGATATTAGCCTTTAATTTTTGTATTTTTCGGCTTTTTTTCGCCCGAAAACAAAAATTATCGAAATTTATACGATGATCTCTAATACCCGCCGAGAGTCCAATTGGGTGGGTGGAACCATCAAATTTGCCTTTAAAAGGCCAATTTGCCGATTTAAAACTTGCACCGATTTCATTAACTCAAGTCTACCACGAACATTTATGACAACATATAATTATCATAAATGGCTCCAAACGACATTATATTAACCTGGGATGTATTTTCGACACCGGGCCCTGAATCGTCAAAAATTTCTCAAAAAGCATGGATATTAGCCTTTAATTTTGGAATTTTTTGACTTTTTTTCGCCCCAAAACGAAAATTGCCGAAATGTTTACCATGGTTACTAATACCCTCTAGGAGTCCAATTGGGTGGGTGGAACCATCCAATTTGTCTTTAATAGGCCAATTTACCGATTTACAATTTGCACCGATTTCATTAACTCTAGTCTACCACAAACATTTATGACAACATATAATGATCATAAATGGCTCCAAACGGCATTATATAACCCCGAGATGTATTTCCTATAATTTAAAGACTTTTCGACACCGGGCCGCGAATCCTCAAAAATTTCTCAAAAAAAGTGGATATTAGCCTTCAATTTTGTAAATTGACTTTTTCCGCCCGTATATAAAAATTGCCGAAATGTTTACCATGATCCTTAATATCCTCCGGTAGTCCAATTGGGTGGGTGGAACCATCCAATTTGCCTTTAAACAGTCAATTTACCGGTTTACAATTTGCACCGATTTCATTAACAAATAATGTTCATGTATGGTTCCAAACGACATTATATGACCCTATGATGCATTCCCTAGAATCCCAATGCTTTTCGATACCGGGCCCTGGAATTTTCATAATTTCTCAAAAAACATGGTTATTAGCCCTTTATTTTTGGAATTTTTAGACTTTTTTGCCCGGAAATAATAATTGTCGAAATGATTACAATGGTTCTTAATACCCGTCGGGATTGATGGGTGGAACCATCCAATTTGACTTTAAACGACCTATTTACCGGTTTATAACTTGCACCGATTTCTTTAACTCAAGCCTACCAACAACATTTGTGACAAATAATGATCATATATGGTTCCAAACGTCATTATATGACCCCCGAGATGTATTCCCTAAAATCTCAAGGCTTTTCGACACTGTGTCCTAAAACTTCCAAAATTTCTCGAAAAGCGTGGATATAAGACTTCAATTTTGGAATGTTTTGACTTTTTTTTGCCCGGAAATTAAAATTGTCGAAATGTTTACCATGGTAACTAATATTCTCCTGGGATTCCAATTGGATGGGTGGAACCATCCAATTTGTCTTTAGAAGGCCAGTTTACCGATTTACTACTTAAACCGATTTCATTAACTTAAGTCTGCCACGAACATTTATGACAACATATAATGACATAAATGGCTCCAAACGACATTATATGACCCCGAGATGTATTCCCTAAAATTTCAATACTTTTCGACACTGAGTCTGAATCCTTTAAAATTTCTCAAAAAACGTGGATAATTAGCCTTCAATTTTGGAACTTTTCGACTTTTTTTCGCCTGAAAACAAAAATTGCCGATATTTATACCATGGTCTCTAATACCCTCCGGGAGTCCAATTGGGTGGGTGGAACCATCCAATTTGCCTTAAAAAGGCCAATTTGCCGATTTACAACTTGCACAGATTTCATTAACTTAATCATATTATGAACATTTATGACAACAAATAATAATCATATATGGTTCCAAACGACATTGTATGACCCTGATATGTATCCCCTAGAATTTCAAGACTTTGCGACCCCGGGGGCCTGAACCTGCAAAATTTCTCAAAATTGTGGATATTAGTCTTCAATTTTGTAATTTTTTGACTTTTTTCGCCCGGAAATAAAAATTGCTGAAATGTTTACCATGGTTCCTAATATCCTTCGGGATTCCAATTGGGTTGGTAGAACCATCCAATTTGCCTTTAACAACCAATTTACTGGTTTATAATTTGCACGGATTTCATTAACTCAATCATACAATGAACATTTATGACAACATATAATGATCATATATGGTTCCAAGCGGCATTATATGACCCCGAAATGTATCCCCTAAAATTTAAAGGCTTTTTGACACCGGGTTTCGAAACCTGCAAAATTTTTCAAAAACGTTTATCTTAGCCTTCAATTTTGGATTTTTTTTAACTTTTTTCGCCCAAAAACAAAAATTGCTGAAATGTTTACCTTGTTCCCTATTATCCTCCGGAAGTCCAATTGTGTGGGTGGAACCATCCATTATATGACCCCGAAATGTTTACCGGTTTACAATTTGCACCGATTTCATTAACTCAAGCCCACCGCAAACATTTATGACAACAAATAATGATCAAATATGGTTCCAAACAACATTATATGACCCTAAGATGCATTCCCTAGAATCTCTAGGCTTATCGATACCGGGTCCTGAAATTTTCAAAATTTCTCAAAAAGCGTGGATATTAGCCTTTATTTTTTAAATTTTTAGACTTTTTCGCCCGGAAATAATAATTGACGAAATTTTAACCATGGTCTCTAATACCCGTCGGGATTCCAATTGGGTGGGTGGAACCATCCAATCTGCCTTTAAACGACCTATTTACCGGTTAACTTGCAATGATTTCTTTAAATCAAGCTTACCACAAACATTTATGATAACATATAATGATCATATATGGTTCCAAACGTCATTATATGACCCCGAGATGTATTCTCTAAAATCTCAAGGCTTTTCGACACCGTGTCCTTAAACTTCCAAAATATCTCAAAAAGCGTGGATACAAGCCTTCAACTTTGGAATTTTTTGACTTTTTTCCCCCGAAAATAAAAGTTTCCGTAGTTTTTATCGTGATCTCTTATATCCTCCGTGAGTCCAATTGGGGTGGGTGGAACCATCCAATTTGCCTTTAACAGGCCAATTTACCGGTTTACAACTTACGCCGATTTCATTAACTCAAGTCTACCACCAACATGTATGACAACATATAATGATCATAAATGGCTCCAAACGGCATTATATGACCCCGAGATGTATCCCCTAAAATTTCAAGAATTTTCGACACCGAGCCCTGAATCCTAAAAAATTTCTCCAAAAGCGTGGATATTAGCCTTTAATTTTGGAATTTTTTGATTTTTTTCGCCCGAAAACAAAACTTAACGAAATGTTTACCATGGTCTCTAATACCCTCCGGGAGTCCAATTGGGTGGGTGGAACCATCCAATTTTCCTTTAAACAGCCAATCTAACGATTTAGAACTCGCACCGATTTCATTAATTCAAGCCTAGCACGAACATTTATGACAACATATAATGATCATATATGGTTCCAAACTTCATTATATGACCCTGAGATGTATTCCCTAAAATCTCATGGCCTTTCAGTGATCCGAAACCTCCAAAATTTCTAAAAAAAACGTGGATATAAGCCTTCAATTTTTTTTTTACTTTTTTTCGCCCACAAGTAAAAATTGCCGAAATTGCCGAAATTTTATCCAATTTGCCTTTAAACGGCTAATACACCGGTTTAAATCTAGCACTGATTTCATTAAATGAAGCCCACCACGATTATTTATTACTACATATAATGATCATAAATGGTTCCAAACGGCAACACAAGGCATCTTAAGATATGATATTGTTTAACGAAGGGTGGTCCTAGGCATGAAGAGATGGTTTCAGGCACCATCTGGAAGTGACTTGATGCATAACCTTGTTGAATGTAAACTTATTCTTAGGTGGCCAAATTTAAAGTATATAATATTAAAAAATTGGATAAGAGTTTATGGAACGTAGTGTCAAAAACACAATTACTGGTAGGGGAGGCACCTGGGGTCATGTTATGTTATTTGTAATCATATGAAGTCACTAATCTGTCACATAAAGGCACGTAAGTGGTTACCTTAATTAAATGAAGAGAGACATGTACATTATTAGCTAACTTAACAGTTTAAAAGCAAAGTGGATGGTTCCAAGCATTCATATGGCCTCTTAGGGTATTGTAGGGTTTATGGGAAGCACCCTAACCTTTTTCATCTTGGGTCCAAAAAAGTTGAAAATTATCCAAAAATGAAGGCTACAATCTACGCTTTTGGACCAATTTTGAGATACTTGCCAAAATTAAACAGAATGTGCGGGGTGTTCCCTAAGGTTGAAAAAGTTAGTTTGAAACCATAAAAATCCTACCAATATGTCTTTAAAGTCCCCGAAAAGAATTTGTTCCAACTCTATGGCTATTTTGAAATTTTGTTGTGATGGAAGTCAAAACTTGTAAGAGATGGTTCTAATCACCAACATCTTTACAGGAATTATTCATTAGGTTAACAAACCCAATGTCACCCATTCATTACTTATTATTACGTTGATGATTTAATTAGAGATGTGCTTTTTTGCTTCTTTTTTTTTTTTTTTTTGCATAGCCTTATTCTAGTTTGGCATAATATGTTATTTCCCTTGTTTAGTATCTTCGACGTTGCCTTGCATATGTGCTCCCAGCGAAGATCTAAGCGAGTAGGCGCAGTTGCCACGCTAAGGCATGGGGTTAGGGCGTTGTTACCAGTCAAGGCATACAATGGCCTAAGCAAGGGTAGGAGCTTGACGACAAGGCTTGAGGAAATGAAATGGTATTCATGAAGTTGGATCATTTTCGAAGATTTGGAACCAAGTGTCGGAAAATCAATTGATGGTTGAGAAGGCATATGGGACGTATAATGTTGTTTGAAATGTATAACAACAATTGAGTTAATGAAGGCAAAGTGGATGATTCCGACGGCCCAAATGACCACTTAGGGTTTCATGGGGTCCATGGAAAACATCCAACCTCATTCCATTCCGGGTCTAGAAAAGTCAAAAATCTTCAAAATTGAAGGCTATAATCCATGCATCATGCCTTTTTTTTTTTTTTTTTTTTTACAAATGTCACTATTTTTTTTTTCCAAAATTGGAGGGAATGTATAGGGTGTCTCCTAAGGTTATAAAAGGTTGTTTGGAACCATAAAAGGCCTACTAATAGGTTTATAAAGTCCCAAAAATGACTTTGCTTCAATTATATGGCTATTTATAATTTAGTTACATCGTAGTCAAGAGTGGTGAAAGATGGTTCCAATCACCAATTTGGCATCTGGGGTCTTATCTGGTTGTTGGGTTACCAAATCTAAAGCCACCCGTTCATTACTGACCGCCATGCTGTTGCATCATGCATTACATGAAATTTCTTGTTCACTTTGTACTCCCTAATTCCCTATGGATTTTAATTCCCTTTCCATATTTTCACTGTCCCAAGTGTTGGTTAGATTTTAACACATATGCCCATATTTTCACTGTTCTCATTTCATGATGGAGCATTGCTTATTTATCAGATTGGGTTCTTGGTGTAGAGTCATGGTAGTCTAGGATTGTGTTTTTGCAATTACTGTTACTATCCTTAGCTAGAGTCTTTGACAGGATACTCGGATTGTTGAATGCAATTCTGTTTTTTGATTAGCAGTGGCTGATTCTTTTAACAGGAGAAAGTGAGGTGGTTTATGCTGTAAAGCTGTACCCTGCTGGTGCAACAACTAATTCACAGGATGGTGTCACTGATCTGTTTGGAAAGTGTTTGCCAGTGCTCCAAGAGATGGCTGAGCAAAATATGCCTCTATTGGTAAGTTGTCTTTATAAAATACAAAATCTACTAAAATGAGTTGGTGGAGAGAAACAAAAATTTCCATTCCATTTTGAAATTTCTAATTTCCACTTAATGAACTGGTAAGATAAAAGAATTATAATGTTAAACTTAATAAAACCTTTTATTTGTTTCCTCTCTCTTCATAATGCCACATCATGCTATGGAGTCCATAATGACAAACATTAGGCCCAACTGCAACATCATGCTCTAGAATCCATTGGGTAGTGCTCAGTTCATATTCTTCCTTTCCTTTTCCTGGTTTCTTAATTTGGGTATGGATCGAATATGGGAAAGAAGACCCTGGCATATCATTTTTTGGGGCAAACATTGAATCGTAGGTGGTTGGCTTAGTAAGCAAATGAAGAAATTCATTGTTAATGTTAAATTATTGATTTAGGTTTTAGGTTGGGAGCTAACAAAAGTTTTCCTGAAAGATTATATACAATAGTTGTTGATTTATAAAATCAAAGTGAATTTAGGAAACTGTCAAACTTTAAAGCCAAATTATTCAGGGAACAACAATTGTGGGATCTGGAATTCTGGACAGTATAAGTCTATTGAAGACACTATCTGAATAGGCTTGTTACTGTCCAGTTTAAGAGAACTTTCAATGATTTTCTGTATGGCTTATAGCTCATAATACATGAAAACCAGACCATTAAAAATCCTGGAACTTTCTGATGCTACTTGGTTAACGGAATTATGCTTTAATGGTACAACAATGAATGACAGTTTATCATCTGTTTAACTCTGCACATGTGAAAAGGTAGAAGCTGTCCTTTATTAACTATGGCAATTTGTATTAGGTCCATGGAGAGGTTACGGATCCTGACGTAGATATATTTGATCGTGAAAAAGTTTTTATCGACACGGTTTTAAGACCTTTAATTCAGAAACTACCACAATTAAAAGTTGTAATGGAGCATATCACTACAGCAGATGCTGTGAAGTTTATTGAATCATGCAATACAGGTAGGATTATGGTTTTGTTATTTTAACAATGTCTATCTCTTAGATATTTTTTTTCAGTTATTCAATTTAATATAATTTAATTTTCTTTCAGTCTGCAATTTGATTTGCCATTATCTTGCTCCATTATGCTAATCAGGAAATGTAGCAGCTACCGTGACTCCACAGCACATCATTTTGAATAGAAACTCCCTTTTCCAAGGAGGGTTGCAACCACATAACTATTGTCTTCCAGTGCTCAAAAGAGAAATCCATAGTATGTATTGTTTCATAGGCATTATAAACATCCATATTTTGTATATTATGTGTATGTGAAAGAATTTAGGCTGATTTTTTTACCTTAATAGCTTCAACTATAGAAGAAGATACTGTGAAATTCTGTCAGTTATGTCTTGACATGAGTTTTTGTCCATTTTTTTGCTATCTGCATGCTCTGATTGTACCTTTTAATTGCTTGTGTAGGGCAGACAATTTTTTCAGCAGTAACCAGTGGGAGTAAGCAATATTTTCTTGGGACTGATAGTGCTCCTCATGAGAGGCAAAGGAAAGAGAGCTCCTGTGGGTGTGCTGGAATCTTTAATTCCCCTGTTGCTCTATCGCTATATGCCAAAGTTTTTGAAGAGGTATAGCTCATATAACACCCGTAACTTATGTGCTGGAATCTTCCTCTTGCAAAGAATGCAAGGAAAGAATGCATGTCCATTCTAGGGTCATCTCGAACTAGAAGCACAATAATGTGGAAATTGTTAAACTTTTTTTGTATGTAGTTCGATTAGCAATTGCTGAAAGTTAAATTTGCTGCTTCATTTATCTTTTCAGGCAGGTGCCCTTGACAAATTAGAGGCATTTACAAGCTTCAATGGACCTGATTTCTATGGTCTTCCAAGGAATACATCAAAGATCAAGTTGAAAAAAGAACCATGGAAAGTCCCAGACCATATACCTTTTTCTTCCAGAGAAATTATCCCTATGTTTGCCGGACAAATGCTGGACTGGAAGCCATCTTTTTGATACAGTATGACTCCTCATCTATCTTGAACTTCTACGAGTAATACTCTCTGTTTCAATTTTCCCAGTCATAATATCTGTTAGCTTAGTCCTTCAAAAACTTCAGGCTTCTGAATGTGTTTGCTTCACATTCATGAGAAATACTATGGCTGCTGAAATCTGATAAGGGCAGTCTTGTAAGAGCTCCCTTGCCCCTTACATGAGAAATAAGAAATGACACACAATAGAGGCTTCTGTTTTAGTTGATCTTAGGACAAAGATTACGAACAACTTTAAATTTTGATACATATCTGTAATCTGAGAACAGTGTAACCTGATTTCTTAATGCTACATTCATTTGAGAAGGATGCTTTTCATCATTCTTTCCCACTTTATCCTTTTATTGTTAGCTTTGTTTGTTCTTGTACTGCTCAAACTTCTGATTGTTTTCATTTTTGCGTAAACTCTTCCATTTGTGGTTGTATTCATCCTGATATATATGATTGTTTTACAGCTTACTACTTGTATCCGATCGGGTTGCTCAATCATATCCGCTCCATCTCAATGAGTAAATTGCCTTAAATCAGTAATTTTGTTCTTTGATTAGGTAGTACAATTAACCGCATTTTCAGAACTTATAAATAAAAATATATTTGAAAAAAAAAAACGCCTTAGCAAGTCATTTAAGCTTAAGCCCACGATATCCGGTGCATATCTTCATTATACATAGTGTTGTCAAAAGTTGACCCAACCCGAAATTCCGACTCAAATCCGATTATTAACCGACCCATTTGAACCCGAAAAAATGGTGAACCAAACCCGACCTGACCCGAATTGAAACCAACCCTAAACCCGAGTTGACCCGAGTATGTGAGACTCGAACCCGAACATGAACTGATCAGGAGATGACCCGACCTGAATGTAACCCGTAAATTATTGACCTGAACCGAACCCGATTTGAACCGAAATTGACCTAAGCCCGTTTTAACCCGTCCAAACCCGAATTTAACCCAATTTGTTACTAACATGACCAGAATTTAACACGACTCGATCTTAACCTGACCCGAATTTAGCCCAACCTGTTACAAACCCAACCCGAAATCAACCCGACTTGTTATTGACCTGACCCAAATTCAACCCGACTTGTTATTGACCCGACCGAATTTCACCAGACATAATACTAACCCGACTCGAAATCAACACGACTTGTTATTGACCCGACCTAAATTCAACCCAAATTGTTCCTGATCCGATTTTAAATCACCTTAAATGCAATTTAGACCATCTTATTATATTATTGTTGATCAAATCATTTTGTCTAGGGAGACTAAGTCGGTCCAGGCCAGCAAAAAAAAGGAGCATCATCCTCAAATTTAAGAGTTAAATATAGTATATATTTGTTGTATGGTCAAAGGAGATAATTATCTTCCTAAATTATAGACTATAGTTCCCTAGTATATTGTCATATATATTATAGTCAAAGGAAATAATTAGCTTGATAAAAATGATAATTATCTATTTATAGTTAGTGGAACCCGAATATGACCTGACTTGGAATGACCCAACCTGATTGTATCCTGCAAATTATTGACTTGAACATAACCCGACTTGAATTCGGGAATGACCCGACTTGTAAATGACCCAACCTGATTGTAACCCGCAAATTATTGGCTTAAACCGAACCCGACTTGAACCCGAGAATGACCCGACTTGAAAATGACTCGACTTGATTATAATCTGCAAATTATTGACTTGAATCGAACCCGGCTCAAAATCGAGAATGACCCGACCTGATTCTAACCCGCAAATTATTGACTTGAACCGAACCCGAGAATTACCCTAACCTGTTTTAACCCGTGAAAACCCGAATTAAACCCGACCTATTGCTCACCCCACCTGAATGTAACCCTACCTTTTATTAACACGACCCAAACCTGATAAGAAGTATGACTCGACGTGACCTGACTAAAGCATTACCCAACCCAAACCTGACCAGCGTAGCTTATTATGGAATTAATCCGAATTGACACGACCCGCGTAGGTTATGGAATTCATCCGAATTGACTCGACTCGAGTTGACCCGACCCACTCTTACCGACCCAAACCTGACCCGTTAACCCGAGTTGACAGCTCTACCCGAAACCTCCTAAATTTCTCAAAAAACGTGGATATTAGTCTTTAATTTTGGAGTTTTTGACTTTTTTTTCACCCGGAAATAAAAAATGCCGAAATGTTAACCATGATCCCTAATACACTCCGTGCGTCCAATTGGCTGGGTGGGACCATCCAATTTGCCTTTAAAGGATCAATTTATCGGTTTACAACTTGCACCGGTTTCATTAACTTAAGCCTACCACGAACATTTATGACAATATATAATGATCATATATGGTTCCAAACGACATTATATGACCCCGAAATGTATCCCCTAAAATTTCAATGCTCTTCGACACCGGGACTCGAAACATTCGAAATCTCTCAAAAAAGCGTGGATAATAGCCTTCAATTTATGAATTTTTTGACTTCTTTTCGCCTGCATAAAAAAATTGCCAAAATGTTTACCATAGACCCTAACATCCTCTGAGAATCCAATTGGGTGGGTGGAACCATCCAATTTGCCTTTAAACGACCAATTTATCGGCTTACAACTTGCACCGCTTAATCGGGTCTCGAAATTAATTCTAGCCTACCACGAACATTTATTCTAGCCTTTAAACGACCAATTAATTCTAGCCTACCACCCAATTTGCCTTTAAACGACCAATTAATTCTAGCCTACCACGAACATTTATTACAACAAATAATGATCATATATGCTCCAAACGACATTATATGACCCCTAGATATATTCCCAAGTGATTAGGGGATTTTTATCCACCAAGCACCGTTTGACAAGTGGACCAACCAGGTTCCGCCACGCGTCCTCCATGGACCACTTAAGACACGCCACGTGTCCACCCATGCCAAATGGGACAACCGGCCATCAAGGCCCATTTCAGTCTAGAAGCCCGTTCGGCCCTAGGTTTACCTTAAACCTAGAGAGTTGCACGCTTCCCAAGGCTATAAATACTCGATTAATCCTCATTAATCAAGGGACCGAATACATTACGGAACACATTAATAACCGGCTGATCTCGCTAGCAAAGCAGATTACCTACATTAAATACTCTCACCTAGAGAGACCTTATTACTTTAATTTCTGTATTAATTACTCCTTAATCAGGTACTAACTTGACCGTTGGAGGCGGAGCTCTCAGGAGTCTCCGTTATTTTGCAGGTACAGGCGTCCGGTTCCAGTCTCGGAATTGTAACTCTCCCGCAGGACATCAGAAAACCCCGAAACATTTGGCGCCGTCTGTGGGGAGAGTACTTCAGAGATGGCATCCAAGTCTGTACCGACCCCAGAAGAGAGGCGTCCCCTAGACGACCCTCAAGTTCAGTCGGACCATGATACCGAAAGTGAATTTGAAGTTGAAACTCATACAGCTCCAGACGGGACCCTAAGGGCCCGCCGTACCCGTCATACTGAAATAAGGGAACGGGAGTATCTTCAAACAGGAAGCGAGCCAGCAGGCGCACCGCTTGCTCGGCAACAGCCGACTGATGGGTCTGCTCCCATCACAAGGAACGAACTCATGACCTTCATGAGGGGATTCAAGGGAGAGATCCAAGAGTTGATCAACAAAAAACCGCCTGCTTCAGTCAAAGAGCAGGCGGCCAAAAAACCTTCCACTTCACTGAAGAGGAAGCCAGTTCAAGGGCGAGAGGCGACTCCCCATCCTAAATCTAAGAAGCGGGAGCCGTCTGCTCTTGATTTCACAAAACTCCGTTATCCTACGGGAAATAGGAAACCGGTTCGTCATATTCAGGCGGACGGGTCAAGGCAAACGTTCACAGATGCTCGGCACCTGCTAGAGCAGAAGAAGAGTGACCGATTACCAGAGTCGGCTTCTACTTCAAATTTTCAGGACAGTTTGCGAAATGCCTCGATGAGGCCAACTCAGTCGTACCATGAGAGTCAGTCAGGCGGCACCTCCCGTCAGTCTGGCTTTCATAGTGCGCAGGCGGTACCAAATTTACCATTTGTGCCGCAACAACAATATTTTATGCAGCCACCTCCATTTGGTGGACCTGCAGCAAAAAACGTCCAACCTATGGACTGGCAGCTACGGCTGCTTAGACTTGGTGAACAGCCGTCGGCCTTCTCCAAGGAAATTACTGAAGCCGCTCAGCCGGCCAAGGTAAAAAATGTTTTAGTAGGCGCCTATGATGGCACTACTAACCCGGAAGACCATCTGATGGCATTCACCAACCTGATGTACCTTCAAGGGTTGGATGATCCCACTTGGTGCAAGTGTTTCCCAGCAACTCTCAAGGGAATTGCACAGCAATGGTTCGGCAACCTGCCGACTGGTTGTGTAAACAGTTTCAGGACGCTTGCTTACTTATTTGCCTCCAACTTTGCAATGAACATCCCTGCGAAGAAAACGACCCTTGATTTGGGAACAATTCAGCAGGGTGAAAAGGAGGGGCTTCGTTCCTACATCAGGCGGTTCAACCTGATGAGAATACAGATTCAAGGGTTACCGGATGAGGTAGCTTATACTGACTTTTTTAGAGGTCTCAAAGACGGGTCTACCTTCAAATTTGATTTAGTTCGAAAAAGGGTGGCGACTCTTCAAGAGGCCTTGATTGAAGCAGAAGCCTATATACAGGCGACTGATCTGTGTACAATGAAACAGTCGGACGGGAAGAGGTTCGACAATAGAGAAGGACGACAGAAACAGTCGTCCAACAAAGATGAAAAAAGAAAAGGGGTCTGGGCGGCTGATTCCTCTAAACAGCCGGCCAAGAAGAAAAAGGAATTCAAACCATACTCCCCAAAGTATGTGTTTAACAAGGATAACCAGTTTATCCTAAAAGAAATAAAGGGACGGCTCTCAATTGAGAAACCGCTCCCCATGAAGGGTTCTGCGAGCAACCGGAACCAAGACAAAATCTGTGCTTATCATGATGACATTGGTCATCACACCAACGACTGCATTAGTCTCATGCGGTACCTAGACCGCTTGGCTGATCAAGGTGATCTTGACACTTATGTCAAGAAATCTACGGGGAATACTTCCTCAAAAAAGCAGTCGGCCAAAAAGAATCAACAGGCCGACAGTTCCGATACAGATGATGCAGTCGTCTACACCATTGCAGGCGGCTTCTCAGGAGGCGGCCCCACTATTAGGGGCAACAAAGATAATATAAGGCGGTTAGATGTAAATTCCGTTCACCAAGAACGACCGTCCAAATATACATTTCCTGAGATTGTCATCACTGAAGAGGATCTAGGAGGGATAAGGGGGCCGCATGACGACCCTCTCGTTATTGAATGTAAAGTGGCCAACCAGAGAGTTGGTCGAATCCTCATAGATACTGGGAGCTCTTCAGATCTCATCAGCAGCAAATGTCTGTCAAAACTGAAATATCAGACGGACTGCATACATCCGGCCTCCCACCCTTTAATAGGGTTTGGAGGAGGAGTCGTCCACCCACTGGGACGAGTTGATCTACCCGTCCGCCTGGGCGAAAAAGGGGAAGGACGACACATGGTAGTCCGATTCCTAGTTGTAGAGGAACTCTCTGCCTACAACATGATTCTGGGTCGCCCAACCCTGAATAGTGCCAAGGCTGTTATAATCCCGTCACTTATGCTGCTTAAGTTTGAAAGGGACAATGGAACAGTCGGCTCCCTAAGGGGAGATCAGAGGATGGCCCGAGAGTGCTATCTCTCGGATGTCAAACCCACTGCTAAGGCCACTGGGTCAAGTGGAGAAAAAACAGACCTTGACAATGTCAAGGAAAGTGCGCCTGTTCAAGAAACAGGCGACAGAAAAAGAAAGGCGTCCCAGACAGAGTCCGCCAGAAAGGCAAGAAAATAGCAATCATTGGCAGAGGACCGGCCGGATGAGTTCCGCCCTCAGCCGGCTGGTGAGCATACGGACCTGATATTAGACGACTCCCGCCCTGACCAAACAGTCAAAGTTGGGACGACTGCTCTGAGAAACCTTGGTGATGACTTTCACAACCTGTTGAAAGAATACAAGGACATCTTTGCATTTGAAGTCCATGAAATGCCAGGCATTAGTCCTGATCTGGCAGTACACAAACTCGCTGTGGATCCGAAAAAGAAGCCGGTACGGCAAAAGAAGCGGAACCATGGTGAAGAAAGAGGTCAGGCGGCCGCCGCCGAAGTCAAAAAATTACTTGATGCAGGGTTCATTCGGCAATGTTACTTCCCAGATTGGGTTGCAAATGTGGTACTTGTTAAAAAGCCGAATGGCACCTGGCGAATGTGTGTAGACTACACAGACTTGAACAAGGCGTGCCCCAAAGACAGTTACCCTCTGCCAAAAATTGATAACCTGGTCGACTCAACAGCCGGCCATGCCTTGATGAGTTTTATGGACGCCTATTCTGGTTTTCATCAAATTCCTTTGTGGAAGAAAGATCAGGAGAAGACGGCCTTCGTCACTGATCAGGGATTATACTGTTATACGGTCATGCCGTTTGGTCTTAAGAATGCCCCGGCTACATTCCAACGAATGATAAACACAGTGTTCTTTGATCAGATTGGGAGAAACGTCGAGGCATACATTGATGATATGATTGTTAAGACTAAACTTCAGAAAGATCATCTGACGGACCTCCGAGAAACTTTCGCCACACTCAGGCGGCACCATGTCATGCTCAATCCCAAGAAATGTGTATTTGGAGTTGAGTCTGGGAAATTTCTCGGATTCCTTATCAACCAGAGAGGAATAGAGGCGAACCCTGAGAAGGTACAGGCGGTCATTGACATGCAGTCGCCTCGTACCGTCCGAGAGGTTCAGAAGTTAACAGGTTGTCTGGCGGCCTTGGGAAGATTTCTAAGCCGATCAGGCGACAAATGCCTATACTTTTTCCAGGCAATTAAGAAAAAGGCAAGGTTTGAATGGGGGCCGGATGCTGAGGCCGCCTTCCAGAAATTAAAGGTTCACTTGCATTCCTTGCCAAGGCTGGTCAGCCCTTTGCCCAAAGAAAATCTCTACATGTACCTGGCCGTCTCTGATCATGCGTTAAGCGCGGTGCTCCTTGCTGAAAGGGACGGCTGTCAACTTCCGGTCTACTTTGTCAGTCACGTACTGAAAAATGCCGAGTTGAGGTATCCCCTAGTGGAGAAATTTGGTCTTGCACTCTTCATGGCTGTTAAAAAATTGAAGCCCTACTTTCTGGCACATGCAGTCGTCGTGTATACCGACCAACCGATCAAACGGCCCCTTACCACCATGGAGTCCTCCGGACGAATGATCAAATGGGCCATAGAAATGCAGAGTCTCGAAGTTACTTTCGAGCCTAGAAAAGCAGTGAAGGGGCAAGCCTTTGCTGACTTTATTGTAGAGATGACTCGTCCTCCTGACTCTCAAGTTCCAGACCAAGTCTGGAAGGTATATGTGGACGGAAGCTCTACTTCAAACGGTTGTGGAGCAGGCGTCGTATGTCAATCTCCAGAGGGCGACAGGTTCGAGTATGCTCTACGCTTCAGTTTCCAGGCTTCAAACAATGAGGCCGAATATGAAGCTTTACTAGCCGGGATCCGCATGTGTAAGGCGGCCGGGGCAAGGAAAATAGACGCCTGTTCTGATTCACAACTGATAGTGAGTCAGTACAATGGCGAATACGAAGCAACACATCCGGCCATGATCAAATATTTACAGGCGGTCCGACAAGCAGTCGGCTCCCTTGAGGATTTCCATCTGATCCAAGTACCGAGATCAGAAAACAACCAGGCAGATGCACTCTCGAAATTAGCATCATCCGCCTCCTCCGATACTCCTCGAACTGTGTTTTGGGAAGTAATGGAGAAGAGAAGCATCGAGGAAAATCCTATTGGAGTTCTAGACAGAAGCTCAACCTGGATGGATTCAATCAGGGCATATCTGACAAACGGTACACTGCCGGATGATCCTCAACAGGCGGCATCACTGAAAAAACGAGCCTCCTGTTTTGAAATGATACAGGGGGAACTGCACAAGAGGGGGCACCTTCAACCCTTCTTAAAGTGTGTTACTCCTGAAAAGGGACGAGAGATACTAGATGATCTTCACTCTGGTTTCTGTGCTTCCCATATAGGTGGTAGGATGCTTGCTCAAAGGGCAAGGCGGCAGGGCTACTTTTGGCCTACTTTGGAAGCAGATGCAATGGAGATGGTGAAAAAATGTGACAAGTGCCAAAGGTTTGGCAAATTAATTCACCGTCCGGCTACTGACCTCACTACCATTCACAGCCCACTACCGTTTGCTAAGTGGGGCATGGACATTCTGGGTCCATATACGCCTGCTACAGGCGGCAGAAGGTATATACTTGTTGCCGTTGACTACTTCACTAAATGGGTAGAGGCGGAGGCTGTAAAGGGAATCAAGACGAAAGATGTAATTTCATTCATTTGGAAAAACGTCATCACTCGGTTCGGGGTTCCCATGTCTATGGTTTTTGATAATGGTCCCCAATTTGAGACGCCTGTTCTCAAAAGCTGGTTGGGAGACCAAGGAATTGGACATTACTTTGCATCTGTCGGCCGTCCACAAGCAAACGGCCAGGTAGAAGCCTTTAATAAAATCATCTCAGACGGTCTCAAGAAAAAAATTGAACGAGCAGGCGGCCTATGGGCAGATGAACTACCACATGTTCTTTGGGCCATTAGGACGACTGAAAAAGGGGCGACTGGAGAAACTCCATTCCTCCTAACTTATGGTGCAGAAGCTGTTCTTCCAATAGAACACTACGAGCCGACTCTTCGAGTAATGCTATATGACGAAGAGGCAAACTGGGAAGCTATGCGCCTGGCATTAGATTCACTTCCTGAAAAGAGGGGCAATGCTGTTTTGCGCCATGAAATCTACCGCCTGAGAATGACTAGATCATACAACAAGAAAGTGCACAGGCGTCCACTCAAAGTAGGGGACTTTGTACTTAGAAAAATGGAAGCAGTTGGTAGGGCTAACGAGTCTGGCAAACTAACTCCCAACTGGGAAGGACCCTACCGAATCTATGCGGAAGTCAGGGACGGTACCTACCGTCTGGAAACACCAGACGGACAACCGTTGCCTCGAACTTGGAATGTAGATAACCTTAAGAAATATTTCTTTTGAATGATGTAAAGTAAAGAGCTACTTAATAAAGTTGGCACTTACTATTCAATTTTGTATTACGAGGGGCATGCCGTCTGTACCTTTACAGTCGGCTACTCTCCATTGAGTTTTTTCACTCTATCTTCAGAGGGGCATGCCGTCTGTACCTTTACAGTCGGCTACTCTCCATTGAGTTTTTTCACTCTATCTTCAGAGGGGCATGCCGTCTGTACCTTTACAGTCGGCTACTCTCCATTGAGTTTTTTCACTCTATCTTCAGAGGGGCATGCCGTCTGTTCCTTTACAGTCGGCTACTCTCCATTGAGTTTTTTCACTCTATCATCAGAGGGGCATGCCGTCTGTACCTTTACAGTCGGCTACTCTCCATTGAGTATTTTACTCACAATACTTAGCTAAAAAGATTAGGGCCTGGCCGACCCTGTGCCTAACAGGCGGCTACCCTTCTTTGACTTAGCACCTACGTTCACCAAGAACTTACCAAGGCCACCGGCCGAATGATCAGACCAGGCGCCTAGTCAACTGATCTAACTTTTAAAAACTAATCCGACCTGTCCCAACATTATAGCAGGCGTCCGGCGGCATCCATTCGGATGAAATTCGTCGCAGAGAGCAGCTCCCTTTTGGGTGGAACATTGTTCTATAAACTAATTACACGGCACCTATACGACTGTCCCAAAGGGCAACCACGTAGCCGTTTTTGAGACAAGGATAACTCTATCACTAACCAAACCAGTGGTAGCAGTTGACATCTGAGTCAGATGACCGCCTGTATTACTTGGGATAAATGCAGGGGGTACCTATTGAGATAATAGCCAACAAACATTGGCGAATCAAGGGGTCTAGCCGGCCTACGCCGCCTGGTACCTCTACTTCTCAAACAAAAGTGACGGCGACTGAGTAACTCCAAAGTTAACTCATAGTCACTCCTTCAAATTTGGTATGGAACCTAAAAAGTTTGAGTCGTCCGCCTGTTTTATACAAACAAGGGCACTCGAACCCCTATTCCTACTGGATAACCTATTGAGTAAATAGCCAACAAACATTGGTAAATCAAGGGGTCTAGCCGGCCTACGCCGCCTGATACCTTTACTACTCAATCAAGATTGTGACGAAGACTAAGTAACTCCTATGTTAACTTAATAGTCACTCAAACTTAGTACTGAGCCTAAAAGGTACGAGTCGTCCACTTGTTTTTAATAAACAAAGGCTCTCAACCAATACTCTTGCTAGGTTAACAAATAACAAATTAGAGGCCAACATTGGCAATAAAGGGAAACAACCGGTACCCGCCGCTTGTTTTCCTACTTAAATTCCTTGGCTACTTGGTAATTCTATTTACTTGGTCAAATTGAATAAAGAGTTCGAATACCGATTGATTAAATGGCCGACTGATCATCTATCCTGGAAACAGACAACCAGTCGTCCAGGGGCATAGGCGGCATACTTACTATTTGTACCTGTCTTAACGTTCGGCCATACACAACAGTCTGTCTAGTGAGCAAATTTCAAATACTTAGACAAATTTGAACAAAAACAAAAAGTTTGATTAAAATGAGCCGGCCATAAAAGACCAGCAGAATATTCAAAACCCCGGCCCCCTGGCCGGGTAATTACAAAGCAAACGGCACGCAGGCCGTGAAAAGAAAAAATATACTTAAAGCTTAAGAAGGGGGCAGTTCAGTATCAGCAGCAGCCGCCTGGTCAGCACTCTTCTTGCTGGACTCGGCCTTCGCTGCATCATCTTTTGATGCCTTTCCCCCAAGTGGCACAAGCGCCACAACCGGCTCTTCCTCCTCCAACGCAACGTCCATCGCCTCTTCTTCAGCAGCCGCCAGGATCTGTTGATTATATATTTCCGAACACTGGCGGTACGTTCTTTCCCATGAGGCAAAGTCGGCACTGGGGAACAGTCGTTCCCAGGTCATGCGTTGGATTTGGGCGGAGTCTTCCACCATCTCCCGGACGAGCTCTTGTTTTTCTTGCTCGGCCTTGTCCGAGAGCTCTTGGGTAAGACTCTTCTCCTGGTTCACCAGGCGTTCTTTTACGTTAGCCAAAGATTTCTCCATGGCTTCGTAAGAGTGCATTTTCTGACGAAGGGGCTTCAGCTCGGCTTTAAGTTTGGTGACGGTCCCCTCCAGCTCGTCAACCTTCTTTTGGGCCGCCTCTAGCTGAGCCCGAACAGCGGCGGTCGCCTGCGCCTGATAATAAAGAAGATCAATGGTCAGTACTTCATTTTGGGCAATTTGAAACATTGCTTTATCACAGCTGGAGGCGGCCATAGCCTTTGCGGCCTTTACCTCTTTGTTTTTCCGATCAATCGGCTTGCGAAGGCTGTTGACTCGGAGCAGGGCCTAAGTACAAAGAAAAACAGGCGTCAGTTTCCAATCAAAAGGGTTAACAGGCGTCCTGGAACTTCAAAAGGGTATACCTCAGCTAGGATCCCCGAAATTCCATCGAGGTCAAGGGTGCCGGCACCCTTGACCGCCTCCCTGTCAGAGGGAGGAACTACTTTAACCATTGACTTGGCTACCTCAACCAAGTCAAGTCCCTGGGGGCCGGCTGCATTAAGCAAAAGGAAAAACAAGTTAGACCTAATCAAGAAGGAAGCAAGAGTGAGTTTTTACAAGCAAGTGTCCATACATCTAGGCGGCCCCGCCTGGGTTTTTGAAGAAGTGGCCGGCTGCTTCTCAGCCGCCACTGTTTTCCTGGAAGACCCAGGAGAGCTTGCAACAGTCGTTCTCCGGGCCTTGGGGTCCGGCTGTTGCGAGGAAGAAGCCCTTGGAGTGCCAGACTGAAAACAAAAAGAGTTAGTATATGCATAATACAACTTAAAGGGGAAGTGTTTTCAAAGCTTACCAAGGGTGCCTCCTTGCTGGGGGAGTCGGCGTACGACTGCTTCATTAGCGAAACCCGCAGCATGGCCGCCGCAGTCTTAGATGCTGTTATTTTACTCATGGCGTCGGCTGAAAGAAATAAACAGCAAAGTTAGTAAAAATCCCAAGTAAACAAGGCGTGAGAAAACAGAGTATTCGTCAGGCCGGCTACCTCTAGAGCACCGACTGCCGAGGCCACAGGCGGCCAAGAAGTACTCATCATAGAGCCACTTGAAGCTCGGGACGCAGTGTAGGGGTACTTGCTCTCGTACCCCTGAAGTAGAGTTCACCCTAGTCTCTACTTTGAAGAGTCCTTTGTCTAGGATCTCTCTTTTAGCCTTTGGGGGAACAGGCGGCATGCTGCGGCCGCCTGCAAGAAGAGGCGGATCCCTGTTCCACTTGTTAAAACGTTTGTTCAGCTCCGTGTCTGAACTCTCGATAATAAGGAAGGTGTTCCGCCAATCCTTCCATTTGTTTGCCTTACCTCTCGTCATGAGGTAACCCCTGTGGCTTGTTAGTTGATACCAGCCGGTACCTCCCGACTTAGGGGTCCGGCTGAGATAGTTCATGTGGGCGAAAGCCTCAAAACTTGGCTCCACCCCGTTCAGTTCGCACCCGGCCACATAGCCGAGTACGTTTACCCAAGAGTTGGGGGCTAACTGCCATAACCCCAGATCATACCCATCTAAAATCCGCTGAACAGCCGGATGTAATGGGAAGCGCAGACCAGCTTTGATGGCCGCCACATAGCAGCCAAAACAGCCGTCACCATAGCTGGTACCAGCCGGCCAGACGACAGTATCTTCTGGATCCGGCACAAACAGTAAATACTCCGGGCCCATTTTGTGGTTAGCAATAAAGCTCGCCACGTTGTCTCGCATGGTTGCGATCCGGCCCCGGGGCACCCTGCAGTAGTAGGGGGTGTTTTCCTCTCTGTAAGAGGCGGACGGCTCTGCCCAATTATCCCCCTTCTCCACTGCATGGGAACTTCTCGCTTCTTGTAGGCGGTTATGTTTTTCTTCTGAGTCAGAAGAACTATGCTCAGAAGAGCTGGAATCGGACTCGTCCCCTGACGAGTCCGAAGAGGACGACTCCTCCCCTCTCCTAGAGGGGCCCGCCTCCTCTCCCTTAGAAGGAGCAGAAGGTAAATTAGACATGTCCACGGTTAGATGAGAAGGGAACACCTTGGTCCCTCTCTCAGAACTGTCAGCTTGACAGTCGCCTCGTTCCACATCTGGCGCCTGGTCAGATGTTTCGCTAAGGAGTACCCTTTGGGAGGAGCCGTCTGAGTTTGATATTCTAGCAGTCTTTTTTGTTCTGGCCATCACGTTCTGCATAGACACAGATTCAGTCGGACTTTGTATAAAGGGCAAAGATGGGTCCAGAAAAGGGCAGGCGGCACTCCTAGTCCTAGATTCAGCCGTCCCCGGTGACCGGCTGATCACTAACTTAGGGCGTGTCGTGTGCTTCCATGGTGCCATTTCAAAAAATAAAAAGAAAATTAAGAGTAAGAGAATTGAGTTACCTGAACGGATGACAGTTGATGAAGTCCTGAAAGTTCGGGTCAGTCGGCTTGACAGAACAGGCGGTAGGCAGAAAAAGTCCGAAAATGTCAGAGCAAGTTCAGGGGTCCGAATGATCTCGCAAAAATTCTCAAATGTGAAAATGACCGAAGTCAGCACTTCCTTTTATAGGCAAAATGAGAAGGCGAAGGGTCGCTTCCGAATTCAAATTTGGGCGGGAGAATCTCCCGGCCGTCTGCAAGGTGACACCTGTAACGGGCCGTCGCCTGTCACCGTGCGACGCCTGTCACAGGCGACACGTGACCAGTCGCGTGCCACCTGTGAGGGGCAAATGATTAGGGGATTTTTATCCACCAAGCACCGTTTGACAAGTGGACCAACCAGGTTCCGCCACGCGTCCTCCATGGACCACTTAAGACACGCCACGTGTCCACCCATGCCAAATGGGACAACCGGCCATCAAGGCCCATTTCAGTCTAGAAGCCCGTTCGGCCCTAGGTTTACCTTAAACCTAGAGAGTTGCACGCTTCCCAAGGCTATAAATACTCGATTAATCCTCATTAATCAAGGGACCGAATACATTACGGAACACATTAATAACCGGCTGATCTCGCTAGCAAAGCAGATTACCTACATTAAATACTCTCACCTAGAGAGACCTTATTACTTTAATTTCTGTATTAATTACTCCTTAATCAGGTACTAACTTGACCGTTGGAGGCGGAGCTCTCAGGAGTCTCCGTTATTTTGCAGGTACAGGCGTCCGGTTCCAGTCTCGGAATTGTAACTCTCCCGCAGGACATCAGAAAACCCCGAAACACCAAGAATTTCAAGACTTTTCGACACCGGGACCAAAAACTCCAAAAATTCTCAAAAAGCGTGGACCAAAAACTTCAATTTATGAATTTTTATACTTTTTTTTAGCCGGAAATAAAAATTGCCGAAATATTTACTATGATCCCTAATACCCTCCGGATGTCCAATTGAGTGGGTGGAACGTTCCAATTTGCCTTTAAACGGCCAATTTACCGGTTTACAACTTGCGTCGATTTCATTAACTCAAGTCTACCACAAACATATATGACAACCTATTATAATCATATATGGTTCAAAACGATATTATATGACCCCAAGATGTATCCCATAAAATTTCAAAACTTTTCGACACCGGGTCTCGAAACATCCCAAATTTTTCAAAAAGCGTGGATTTTCAAATTTTGAATTTTTTGAGTTTTTTTTTCGTCCGGAAATAATAATTGCCGAAACGTGTACCATGGTCCCTAATACCCTCCGGGAGTCCAATTGAGTGGTTGGAACTATCCAATTTGCCTTTAAACGACCAATTTACCGGTTTACAATTTGCACCAGTTTCATTAATTCAAGCCTACCACGAACATTTATGACAACAAATAATGATCATATATTGTTCCAAACGGCATTATATGACCCCGAGATATATCCCCTAAAATTTTAAGGCTTTTCGTCACCGGGCCCTAAAACCACCAAAATTTCTCAAAAAGTGTGGATATTAGCCTTCAAGTTTGGATTTTTTTTGACTTTTTTTCGCCCTAAAATAAAAATTGCCGAAATGTTAACCATGGTCCTTTATACCCTCTGGGAGTCCAATTGAGAAGGTAGAATCATCCAATTTGCCTTTAAACGACCAATTTACCGGATTACAACTTGCACTGATTTCATTAACTCAAGCCTACCACGAACATTTATGACAACAAGTAATGATCATATATTGTTCCAAACGGCATTATATGCCCCCCATATATATCCCCTAGAATTTCAAGAGTTTTTGACACCGAGCCCCGTAACCTCCAAAAATTTTCGAAAAGTGTGGATATTAGCCTTCAATTTTGAATTTTTTGACCTTTTTTCGCCCGGAAATAAAATTTGCCAAATTGTTTACCATGGTCCCTAATACCCTCCGGGAGTCCAATTGGGTGGATGGAACCATCCAATCCACCCAATTTGCCTTTAAACAACCAATTTACTAGTATACAACTTGCATAGATTTCATTAACTCAAGCCTACCACGAACATTTATGACACCATATAATGATTATGTTTGATCCCAAACGGCATTATATGACCCCCAATATGTAACCCTTAAATTTTCAAAACTTTTCGACACTGGGTCTCGAAATCTCCAAAATTTCTCAAAAAGCGTGGATATTAGCCTTCAATTTTGAAATTTTTCGACTTTTTTCGCCCGGAAATAAAAATTGCCGAAATGTTTACCATGGTCAATAATACCATCCGGGAGTCCAATTGGGTGGGTGGAACTATCCAATTTGCCTTTAAACGACCAATTTACCGGTTTACAACTTGCACCGATTTCATTAAATCAAGCCTACCACGAACATTTATGACAACAAGTAATGATCATATATTGTTCCAAACGACATTATATGACCCCGAAATATATTCCCTACAGTTTTAAGACTTTTCGACACCGGGCCTAAAACCACTAAAATTTCTCAAAAAGTGTGGATATTAGCCTTTAATTTTGGAATTTTTTGACTTTTTTTTGCCGTAAAATATGCCGAAATGTTTACCATGGTCCCTAATATCCTCTGGGAGTCCAATTGAGTGGTTGGAACCATCCAATTTGCCTTAAAACGACCAATTTACTGGATTACAACTTGCACTGATTTCATTAACTCAAGCCTACCACGAACATTTATGACAACAAGTAATGATCATATATTGTTCCAAACGACATTATATGACCCCCGAGATATATTCCCTATAATTTTAAGACTTTTCGACACCGGGCCTAAAACCAACAAAATTTCTCAAAAAGTATGGATATTAGCCTTCAATTTTGGGATTTTTTGACTTTTTTTCGCCCTAAAATAAAAATTTCCGAAATGTTTACCATGGTCCTTTATACCCTCTGGGAGTCCAATTGAGAAGGTTGAACCATCCAATTTGCCTTTAAACGACCAATTTACCGAATTACAACTTGCACGTACTGATTTAATTAATTCAAGCTTGCCACGAACATTTATAACACCATATAATGATCATATATTGTTCCAAAGGGCATTATATGACCCCGAGATGTATCCCCCAAAATCTCAAGCCTTTTGAACACCGGGTCTCGAAACTTCAAAAATTTGTCAAAAAGTGTGGATATTAGCCTTCAGTTTTGGAATTTTTTAACTTTTTCAATCAAAAAAAATTGATGAAATGTTTACCATGGTCCTTAATACCCTCCGATAGTCTAATTAGGTGGGTGATACCATCCAATTTGCCTTTAAACGACCAATTTACCGGTTTATAACTTGCACCGATTTCATTAGCTTAAGCCTACCACGAACATTTATGACAACAAATAATGATCATATATTGTTCTTAACGGCATTATATGACCCCGAAATATATCCCCTAGAATTTCAAGAGTTTTTGACACCGGACCCTGATGAATCACATTTATATAGGATTTATAGGCACATTTATGCTAAGTTTATAGTAGCTTTTAGGTCTTTTGTTGCTTTTTAGGTCGTAAATACATAAGTTGTTTATTTTGTACTCTATTACGCTCCGTTTGTGTTTTTCTTAATGTTTCAGGTGATTTGATAGACATTTGGACGCTTTCGTAGTGTTTGGAGTTGAATAGGACAATGAAAGGATGAAAAGTCGATGAATCGAGGTTGTTCAATGAAGGATATATATTTGTGCAATATTATTTTGAGATTTATATGCATAAGGAATGAATATAACATCAACAAGGGTTGCTATGCATCTTTCGGAAATGAATTTGAGCTAGAAACGAATTAAAACGATGTTTTACAAAGTGGCAAAACTGACCTTTACTCACTCTTTTGATCATAACTTGAGTTATACAAATTAGATTGAAGTGATTCAAGTTGCGTTGGAAACTAGACTTGAATAGATTTCCAACAGTAGGTCACACGCCTATATACAACGTATAAATCAGAAGTTACAAGCCTGTGAAGTTGACACAATGCCCAGTAGCCCCGAGCGAGAGCTCGCAAGGTAGCTCGCATAGGCCTTGAGCAATAGCAGCCCCGAGCGAGAGCTCACTCTGTTGGAAATAGTAATGCAAACGGATGACTCGCGCCCGATCGGGCGGAGGTGGTCAAGGAAAAATAGGGAACTCTCGCGCCCGATCGGGCGGGCTTCGCCCGACCGGGCGACGGACGAGAGTTTTTCTACGAGAACTCTCGCGCCCGACCGGGCGGCGGAATTGAGTTTTTGACGAGCCCGATCAGGCGGCTTCGCCCGATGGCTTCGCCCGAGATGGGGATTTCAGATCGCGGGCGGTGTCCGCTCGACCGGGCGCGACACTTCGTCTGGAGAAGCTCGATCTCGCGCCTGATCGGGCGGCAGCTTGCCCTATCGGGCCCGCCTTTTTCCTAGGTCGGTTTGCTTACGTGTTTGCTTTTTCCAGGACTCATATAATGATATAAATACGAGTCTTACTTTTTCATGAGATGATTCACTCTTCTAGCAAAAAACACAAACCTACCTTGTAAGATCTGAACAGTTCTTGAGCAATTCCAATCTTCGAGTTCGGGTGCACGGATTACGGAGAGAGTTGCGTTAAACTTGGGGGGCGTGCGTCACTAGGAAACTTGTACCGGTGGTGGCGTATTTCGCTTCTAAGGCAGTGGATTATTGTTCCACGGCGCGACTGTGAGTTTGGGATCTTCAATCCAGGAATTTTCCCTTTCATCTTCTCTTTTTTGTTATTGGAATCGACAGGTATTTTACCAACAATTTAGAAGCGAAATAGTATTAATTTATTATACTGTTGATTCCTGAACTAATCAATTGGAGATGGAGATTATAATGTTTCGAACAATTTTTTTTTATCAAGAAAAAAGGGTATTTGTTGCAAATGATTTCGATGTAATTGTTCTTTCGTTGAAGCATTCGTCACATTGATTATCAATCGTTGGTTTTATTTTGGTATGGAAATTAATTTTGTTCTGTACAAATCAAATTCTTGTTTTGGAAAATAAGTCAGTTAATCAAGGAGTATTTATCCTCAACGATTAGGAGATTTTGCCGTCAAATTGTTTTTTGATTTGGAGTTGAATTAGGCTTCAAGAATATATGTCGAGTTAGGCGATCGAATTGTCGTTAAGTTGGAGGGTTTAATATTATTGGTTAAATAATAAGAATTTGTGAATCAAAGTGGAGCGGCAGTCCATGTGTTGATATATAAATGAAGTTATTGAAAAGTCAACTGTGTCCCATGGTCTCATGATGGTAATTTCATGAAAATTAAAGTTGATAATGTTCCTGCATCAATCGAGTGGACTAATAACCAAAGCTTGAGTTAGCTGTCTCTGTTAGTCTGGTGGGTATTGCGTTTTTGAAGATGCAACTGCTAGATGTTTCGGAGTAATTTTCTAGGCTCGTCAATGGCTTCAGTATTTCCTCGTAATCAGATAAGTTCCTTCTCGTATATATATTAATTTTTAGCAATTTCTAACTTTACATAATATTTGTGTCTATTATTATGTGCTCCTGTATATATGCATAATTTATTATTATGAGCTATTGTAATGCAATGTGGGGATGAGATGAGTTAGATCTTGTAACTGACTAATATATTAGTTTTACTCTTGTAAAATGAGTGGTTTGAGGAGGAAGGTTTCTGTAAGAGACGTTTATCTATGGCTATTTGTTTATTGACTTGTTGTTTTGCAAGAAATTTATTTCTGCTAATGTATGTTTCGTCCAATGGTAATTTATTTATGTTCATGGACTTTAATGTGTTTTGTCCTAATAGATTAGGGATGACATGTGTTCTATCTTATGATAGTGTTTTATTGTTATTTTTCCTAATCATGGACAATGTTTTGTTGAGCACGGAGTATGTGATAAGCTTATAAGTGTCTCTTTTTTAGATTAAAAAGAGATTTAGAATTATTGTTTCTTTTAATTCTTGTGATCTTAATCAGCTTTGTTCACGAACTTGAAATGTATTTAATTGGCTAGAGGTGTAGCAATTATTTTTCTTGTTGATGGTCTAGTTGAGACCGGGTTGATTTCCGTGCTTATTAGCAGAATAAAAAGGCTTGACTTAACAAAGCTAGAATGGTCGTGCAAGTTTGAAGTGTAAGTGCCCCACATGAGGTAAGGATGGGAATCGACATTCCATATGTCTTTAAAATCTATTAATATTCTGTGAATGTTAGTATTGTGGGGGATGCAGATATGTTTCAGTTGTTTATTTGTTTAGTAAGTATTTCACCCAAGAATTTGGTTTATACTCCCTAATTTGTTACCTGATTCATGATTATTTTCATGTGGTATCTGTGATGTGGGGGTTTCCAATAATAAAGAATTGACTTCTAGATATGTTTCACATAAAGCATGAAGGCTTGTGGGACTGTGGGTGATATGTATGCTGAATATCTGCTACGTTTATCATGTACGAGCTTGATATGTTAAATCCTTGAAATGTCTCAAGTATATGTTTTCCTATGACATGACATGATAGTTTTGCTCATTCATAGGATTTGTTCTTGCCTCCTAAGCTTTATTCTGCCAGTAAAGTTGATGAGTTCATCATCTAAGGTGTATTGGATTAAATCTTAAACTAGTGTTATATCATCTTGGTTTTACTTTCTTGTTTGAAAGTTGTATGTAGATGTTTGTTGTGTGGTATATATTCATGTAGTGGTGAATGGAAAAATCCTGAACCATATGGATAAACCTGATTGACTAGTTGTGGAAAGAAGCATGTTAACGCGAGTTGTGCACTCTCTTTGAGTCTGATATGTTTGAGAATAGTATATCTTTCCTTGCTATTATAAATCCATCAGTTGTAAGTATCTTTCAAGGTGAGTTGAAAGGTGGTTGATTGGAAATGGGCTAAAGGTAAGATACTATGTTGTTAGGATTTATTCTGTAAGTTTGGTGCTGACCAACTCTTATGATTCACCTGGTTTGTTCTAAGCTTGTCTGGTTTGCAGTAAGGTTGCTTAAGCTTCCTAGCATGATTGATTGTAAATCAAGGGTGTGTATTTTAAAACGCATGCACAAGTGACAACTTAGAAGATGAGGTATTTTTTGCTCATGACGTTATATCCTTTGTGATATGTATGGTGAGTGGGGGTTAGATTTGAGTAATCTAACTTGTTATGTTAAGTTTTTCTTGGCATGTGAGTTGATCTTCTTGATGCATGTGTGATGTTACTATGGTTCGCATTGATAGAATTCATTTGCTAGAATGATCATAAGTTGTTAACTTCACACGCATGTTGTTAATTGAGATAAAGATGTATATGTGTCTCTAAGCCAAGAAACAAGTACAAGATAATGTGATAAGCAGAATGGTTCTAGGAAGTATGCCGATGAACTAATAAAGGTACGCATCAATCTCATTATTGTGATGTAGAGAAAGTGGTTTGGTAAATTATATTTATCATGTCTAAGCCAGAGTTATTTTCATGATTTGGCCTTGATGTTTGATTTAAATGTGCTAATGTTTTGCAATCTAAATGATGAACAAACTATTCTTGACGTGTAGTGGTTTTGTAGTGAACTATATTGTTCATTCTGTTTGTCAAGAGAGAATTACTCAATTATTTTCTGAGTTTCAGATAGTACAGGGATGAAGGTTAAAGTGAGAAAGTTTCTCAAGTACCTATCCAGTAAATTCTAAGAGACAATGATTGAATGAACAACGATGATTAGTTGAACCTCTTCAGTGTATAGGTTTTACATGATGAAGGGTGGTGCTCTGTTTTGAGTGAGCTGCAAAACAAATTGTTGTACACTATCCATTATGAAGCAAAGGTTCATTAGATTGGATGACGTGTGTCAAGAAAATGATTGTTGGAAAAATTAATCTCTGGAAGTTTGTCCATTATGGGGGTAAGTTGATCCTCATGTTCTCTACATTATTTTTCACAAGTGTCTATGTATGTTGTCAGGAACTACAGATGTAGTGACAAAGTTAGACAGATCTTGTGGAGGTGATACTCATGTTAGAGTACGTGAAAGCAAAGAAGAATCAAGCAGGTCCTTATACTAGGATGAAGCACAGGTAAGTGCTTGATTGTCTAAGAGAATATATTTAAGATCCTGTGGGGTATTTTAAATTATTCTAGTGACGAAGTTTAAAAATTGAGTCTACGTCCTAAAGTGATCTGGCTTAATAACCCTCTAATTTATATGGTTATGAGATACTTTGGTAGACTTGTTGCTTGATGTTGCAGGTTGAGCTTTAAGTTCTCTTAATATGTCGATAACCCATATTGGGTAGTCAATTGAGACAGGTTACATGGATACACCGAAGTATTTTAATTTATTGAACTTTTGTTCTGAATGAGTCTGGAGCCTTGTTTTGGTTGACTCATTGCTGGATTTACACCATATATGTTTATTGAATCTATAACTCTTTTTTCGGTCTGTTGACCAGGTAGATAGATTCTGTAAGGTTGAGCGTGGCTCTTAATGTCATTTGTCCAGTTATTCTTTGAGAAGGGATTGATAATGGTTCTTAAGTGGATTTAAGGCCGTTAGCCCAGTGGCTCTTAGAGTAGGATTGAAAATGACACCGAAGGTGGAAGGTTGAGCATTGCTTGCTCTTAATACTACTAGCCCAGTTGCTTGAGAGGTGGGAACGATAGTGATTCTTAAATAATGTAGAATCACTAGCCCTGATACTTCTCGAGTAGGGAACGATAGTGGTACCGAATGACCGAGGTTGGGAGTGCCCTTAATGCATCTAGCCTAAGAGCTCATTGAGCAGTGGATTGATAGATGCACCGTCGAGTTGATAGGGTTGAACTTTTCGTTCTTAATGTTCTTATTCCATTGCACAAAAAATCTTGAGTTTGCAAGGTGCTTGAATGTGTTTTAAGCCTGCAAGGAAAGACCCTAGATGTGCTGGGAATGTGTATTTTATACACAGACAGAACACCTACGTGAGTACGAGTGGTGGCCTCCTTCAAGGGAAAATTGTGGTGTAGTTTTCCTGAAGTACTCATGAGAGCCCAAGGTGTAGGCCAAGATTGGCGGAGTTGCTTAAGCTCTAAAGTCAAGGTATGTGTATTCAAGGTCCCTTCCTCGCTCCTAGGAGTTCAAATCTTAGGATACTCACTAGGGAAGTGTTGAAAACCTTGTGCACTAATGTGTTACTTCAAACCTTTGGATACTAGCATTTAAGTACTAAGACTTTCAATTACTGTTCAGATTTCATGTTGAAGATCCGCTCGCATTAGTGGGGGATTGTTGGAAAAAGTAATGCAAACGGATGACTCGCGCCCGATCGGGCGGAGGTGGTTAAGGAAAAATTGGGAACTCTCGCGCCCGATCGAGCGGGCTTCGCCCGACCGGGCGACGGACGAGAGTTTTTCTAAGAGAACTCTCGCGCCCGATCGGGCGGGCTTCGCCCGACCGGGCGGCGGACTTGAGTTTTTGACGAGCCCGATCGGGCGGCTTCGCCCGATGGCTCGCCCAGGATGGGGATTTCAGATCGCCCGACCGGGCGCGACACTTCGTCTGGAGAAGCTCAATCTCGCGCCTGATCGGGCAGCAGCTTGCCTGATCGGGCCCGCCTTTTTCCTAGGTCGGTTTGCTTATGTGTTTCCTTTTTCCAGGACTCATATAATTACGAGTCTTACTTTTTCATGAGATGATTCACTCTTCTAGCCAAAAACACAAACCTACCTTTTAACGTCTAAATAGTTTTTGAGCAATTCCACTCTTCGAGTTCGGGTGCACGGATTACGGAGAGAGTTGCGTTAAACTTGGGGGGCGTGCGTCACTAGGAAACTTGTACCGGTGGTGGCGTATTTCGCTTCTAAGGCAGTGGATTATTGTTCCACGGCGCGACTGTGAGTTTGGGATCTTCAATCCAGGAATTTTCCCTTTCATCTTCTCTTTTTTGTTATTGGAATCGACAGGTATTTTACCAACACACTCGACCAGGGAGCTATAGCTCCAGTTTACCCATGAAAGCAGCAAGCAAGGGGCATCGTAGCACGTCTTTTGCTTGGCCCTCGATTCCATCGAACATCTTCGTGCCACGTCATCTTCTATCGTCCAATCGTTTGACAACTTGTGTAATTTATATTTTACTTTTCTTTAATTATATTTAGATTAGTTTTAGGATAATATGAATAGTCCAAGGGATATTATTTTTCCCTTATACATTTTTATACTTTTTATTTTACGTTCGTTTTAGCTTTCTCTTTAGCCCTAGTTTTTCATGGACAACTCCATAGATTCCTCTATGGATTTGTCCTTGAATTTGTAACTTTAATTTATAGAGGTAATTATATTTCTTTACTTTAATTATGCTTTCTTTATTATTTCTAGTTTTTATTATTTATTTCATGCTAGAGTAGTTTATTTCTAGGGTTTGGGAATCCATGTTTATATTATGAATCTTGATTGGTATTTTTAATATTTTGATTATTGATTTCTCTAATTGATAGTGTTTTATTGTTGATCTTGCAACCTGATCAATTGTTTGATTAATTTTTTTTAATAAGAGTTTGAATCGAAAGATGTTACTTTTAGAGGCTTACCTACAATTAGCAATTCTGATTATGTTAGCGACCGAACTACATATGTTGAATTGAGAGTGTTAAGTCTCGACCGTAGGCTTAGCAATTGCTCTAGATAATTGATTGATTGAATTGTTATTGATATTTGATAGATTTAGAACTATAAACATGGTGAACCATAACCCTAGGTCTTTTTATTAATTATTTTATCCCTCTTTTAATTTAGACTATTTTTCTATCCCAATTTCGTGACATAGTTTAGTTTCTCCAATTTCTTAGAGGTTAGATTGAATACCATCTCTCTGTGGATTTTTTGACCCTGCTTACCCTACTACATTGTTATTTGGTGTTGTTAGGAATTTATTTTTGACGGGTGTAAGACAACCTATCAGGCCCGGAAACTCCAAAAAATTTCAAAAAGTGTGGATATTACTATATTAGTCTTCAATTTTTGAATTTTTAAACTTTTTTTCGTCCGGAAATAAAAATTTTCAAATTGTTTACCATGGTCCCTAATACCCTCCGGAAGTCCAATTGGGTGGATGGAACCATCCAATTTGTCTTTAAACAACCAATTTACCGGTATAACAACTTGCACCGATTTCATTAACTCGAGCTTACCACGAACATTTATGACACCATATAATGATTAGGCATGATTCCAAACGGCATTATATGACCCCAAGATATATCCTTTATATTTTCGAAGCTTTTCGACAGTGCGTCTCGAAATTTCCAAAATTTCTCAAAAAGCGTGGATATTAGCCTTCAATTTCGGAATTTTTCGACTTTTTCGCTCGGAAATAAAAATTGCTGAAATGTTTACCATGGTCAGTAATATCCTCCGGGAGTCCAATTGGGTGGGTTGAACAAACCAATTTGCCTTTAAACGACCAATTTACCAATTTACAACTTGCACCGATTTCATTAACTCAAGCCTACCACGAACATTTATAACAACATATATTGATCATACATGGTTCCAAACGATATTATATGACCCCGAAATATATCTCCTAAAATTTCAATGCTTTTCGACACCGGACCCCGAAACATTCGAAATTTCTCAAAAAGCGTGGATTTTAGCCTTCAATTTTGGATTTTTTTTTACTTTTTTCGCTTGGATATAAAAATTGCCGAAATGTTTACTATGGTCTCTAATATCCTCCAGGAATCCAATTGGGTGTGTGGAACCATCCAATTTGTTATTAAACGACCAATTAATCGGTTTACAATTTGTACCGATTTCATTAATTCAAGCCTACCACGAACATTTATGACAACAAATAATGATCATATATAGTTCCAAACGGAATTATATGACCCCGAGATGTATCCCATAGAATTTCAAGACTTTTCGACACCGGGCCCCGAAACCTCCAAAATTTCTCAAAAAGCGTGGATATTATCCTCTAATTTTTGAATTTTTTGACTTTTTTTTGTCCGGAAATAAAAATTGCCGAAATGTTTACAATGGTCCTTAATACTCGATGGGAGTCTAATTGGGTGTGTGGAACCATCCAATTTGCTTTTAAACAGCCAATTTACCGAGTTACTACTTGCATTGATTTACCGGTTTACACCGGCCAATTTAATTAACTTGCACTGAACCCGTCTTGAGCCGAAATTGACCCTAACCCGTTTTAACCTGTCAAAACCCAAATTTAACCCGACTTGTTACTAACCTGACCTGAATTCAGCCCGTCCCGTTCCTAACCCGATCCGAACTCAACCCGACTTGTTATTGACCTCTCCCAAATTCAACCCGACTTGTTATTGACCCTACCCGAATTTTAATATACCTATTATTTACCCGACCCAAAAATTCAACTCTTACTAATCCGACTCGAAATTAACACGACTTGTTATTGACCTGATCTAAATTCAACCCAAATTGTTCTTGACCCGATTTCAAATCACCTTAAATGCAATTTAGACCACCTTATTATTGTTGATCAAAGCATTTTGTATAGGGAGACTAAGTCGGTCCAGGCCAGCAAAAGAAAGAAGCATCTTCCGCAAATTTAAGAGTTAAATATAGTATATATTTGTTGTATGGTCAAAGGAGATAATTATCTTCCTAAATTATAGACTATAGTTCCCTAGTATATTGTCATATATATTATAGTCAAAGGAAATAATTAGCTTGATAAAAATGATAATTATCTATTTATAATTAGTTGAACCCGAATATGACCTGACTTGGAAATGACCCAACCTGATTGTATCCTGCAAATTATTGACTTGAACATAAACCGACTTGAATCCGAGAATGACCTGACTTGAAAATGACCCAACCTGATTGTAACCCGCAAATTATTGGCTTAAACTGAACCCGAGAATGACCCGACTTGAAAATGACTCGACTTGATTATAATTAGCAAATTATTGACTTGAACCGAACCCGACTCAAAATCGAGAATGACCCGACCTGATTCTAACCCGCAAATTATTGACTTGAACCGAACCCGAGAATTACCCTAACCCGTGTTAACCCGTGAAAACTCGACCTATTGTTCACCCGACTCGAATATAACCCGACTTGTTATTAATCCGATCTAAACCCGACCCAAACCTGATAAGAAGTATGACCCGACGTGATTCGACTCAAGCATGACCAAACTCAAACCCGACCTGCATAGGTTATGGAATTAATTCGAATTGACCCGACCCAAACTCGGCTCGTTTACCCGAATTGACAGCTCTAATTTATACATTTATTGATTTATACTCCATACATTCTCTTAGTGTCAAGTTTTGTATTTTGTTGTCTATGTTCCACATTGATTAAACAAATTACCCAACTCGATTCCATCCGCCTTTTAATTTCATAACTGCACTTTTCAACAATTCAAGTAGTTACACTAATCTCAATTAATTAAACACATTATCCAACTCGAGTAATTTCATATTAATTCCTAAAATGGGCTTTTTTTTTTTCTTTTTTCTATTTCTTTTTCTTTTTTTTTTTTCTTTTTTTTTTGGATTTTGGAATGGATAGAAAAGTTAGTTATACTTTGATTCGAAAATTGAGATAGTATCTCTAATTTAGTGGGATTCTCAACAACCCTCTAAAGAAAAAATCTAAAGAAAAAAATAAATAACATATTTATCCTAATAAATACATACAAATTACATATTTATCCAAATCATAATTACACTCAAACCTGGAAAAATAAATAACCAACTCCGTATAATTCTTCAACTCTGATCAAAACAAAGCTCAGAAAACCCGGCTTTTCAACACACAAATTACCAAGAAACACAAACAAGATGGAAGAAGAATCAACAACAACAATGTTTGACAAAACATCAGAGATTGAAGAAATCCTAGACTCCGTTGATCTAAAGTTCAACAGCTTCAAGAATTTCGACATCACTTCCGTCCCTCCAATTGATCACCACTTCATCTTAAACTCTCGGCCGCCTTTGGACCGACAATTCATGTATTCTTCAAGAAGAGTAGTCAAGGAACACGTCCAACTAATGCGTAGGATCAAGCAAGAGCGAGACGTGCTCGAAAACAACCTCTCTAAGTCCATCTTTGTAAGGTCTTATGAGACTAGATTGGATTTGATGAGGGCAGTTATCGTCGGCTTACCGAGTAGTCCTTACGCCTACAGCTTGTTCATCTTCGATATTTACTTCCCTAAAGATTACCCTTCCAAACCTCCGCAAATCTTTCAACACCATAATCCAAACCTTCTCGATTGGAAACCTACTTTGTTGTCGAACAATAACAACAAAAGCGTTGGTTCGGGCCTTTGGTGGGACCCAGAAACGTCGAATATATGCCATATACTTGAGTATATTCAAGGGAGTGAATTGAGGTTCACCAAGATTTATGACAAACAAGACGAGAAAGATTTCATGTTAACTCACAAGACCATGCTTAGCATCCTTAGGTCACCTCCTAAAGGGTTCGAGGATTTCGTAAAAGGGTATTTTCGGAAATACTCTCATGCTATCTCGATGAATTTGAAGCTGAAGGGAAATTTGAGTGAGTCTCAAATGAATACTGATTTGTTCTTTGAGATGATTCAAGCATTTGAAGGTAATGGTTCGTACTGTAAACATCTTGTATATAAGGTCGAAAGGGTAGTTTCGCAGGAATCGCAGGCTTCGTCTTCACAGCCAAAGATGATCAAAGGTGAAGCGTCGTCTATGGGTGTATTGTTTAAACGTGCATTGTCGAAGACTAATGGCTTGATTATGCATTGGTTGCACGATGATGATACTGATGGACGCCTTGGTTAGGATCATATTTCGTAATGATATTAGCAAATTAGATCTTTTTCTTTTTTGACAAAAGCAAATTAGATCTTAAATGCAATATGTATAGGATGTTTTTTTTCGAGTAAGCACGATGATTTTCAACTGTGGAGTCTTGTTGCAATGTTATATTCGTTACTATCATTAATGATTCGATCTAAAGTCCATCTTAATTAGGTTTTGAATAACAATAGCAGATGAGTCCACCTCGTACAAAATTTTAACGATAAGATAATATCATTATCGTATACAAAATCATAAACAAAAACTATATCAAAAATTGAACAATCACTATAGAGACACCCCCAGTTTCATGAACCCAAGGCACATCAAATTCGATCTTGATATGGTCAGTCCACATGAATTCCACTTCATCACCATTCACCATACATTTATTTGGAGCCTTATTTGTATAGGCCAAGAAAAGTCCTCTTCCTTTTATCTTCATCCAAACAATACCCTCTTCTTTGTATACCAATTCCTGAATTGTCCCTCCACTGTTGTACATATTTGTCAGACCAAAAGGAGCAAATTTGACATTTTCGATGATGTTCTTGATTGGTACAAAACTATAAAGCTCAAAAGTAGATGGGTTTAGGTCAAGATGAATGGGATCAGAGTCATGGCTCATTAAAATTATAGAGTTTCCTTGGTAAAGATAGACTGCATATTCTTTAGCATAGCCCATTTCTAGTGCTTCCAACTTTTGATTCCATTCTATGTCACTAACATGAACTGAACCTTTTATAGCCTTGTAATGTTGCTTGTAGCCCTTGAACCTTCGCTCTTTCCGATCCCAACCCGATCCTCGGCAATTGAATGCTCCAATCACCCCTCCATACTGTCCAAGAGCAAATTATGATTAGAAAGTATACAAGGAAACAAATATATAAGGACTGCTTCTGTTGTACTGTACACCCGGGTGCATATGGTGTGTGGCATAATAAGGTAATAAACATAATGGAATGGAATAGTCTTGGTTACCTTATTGAAGTTCCAAATTTTGAGGACAGTATTGTCGTCGAAAAGAGGACTCTTGAACAAGCAATCTCTGGTGGGAAGGGCAAAGTGCTGGCATATAGGGATAGTGCCATCAAGGTGAGCGAGTTTCTTTAGGAGATCAAAGTCATGGCATCCAAGAGAGTCGCTCACATATATGGGTCCTCCGCAAATGGCCCGTGAGACAGCATGGAAACTAGCACAAACGTGATCACTCGTAAACATATCCCAATCAGGACGAATAATCTGACCCATCCATAAGCTGTTGTAGGAGCAATGGACCATATGTAGCCCCTGTAACCATAGCTCTCCCTCTGGGTCGCCGTATGGATCTTTTCCCCAAAAGTCATCAGCTGAAAAAAAAAAAACATTTTGTGATTTTGTTAATCGTTCAAGTTCCTAATACAAGTATCAGACCGGACCACCAGGCCGTTGCTTAAATAAAATATTCGAAATCAGGATGTGCCTCGAAAATATAGGCCAGATTGATTTCCAATAACAATAGTTATAGATGAAAGCTTACCAACTCTACCCATTGAAATCTGTTTAGTTCCAAGGAAAAAGAAGTCATTGCATTGCTGCATGCTTGAGAGTATGTTGATGCCATTGAAGTTCTTCTTCATTGATTTTGTTAGCCCTTTATAGTAACGCTTAGCAAGCTCAACCCGACCTCCATAATCCTCACACAAATATTCGAGGGTCTGTCTCCCATACATGAGTATAATGATTAGTATTGAGTTAGGCTATATTCGATCAACTATATTCCAAAGTTGAGAGCTGATTTCTCATCACATCAGGTCATATTAAATCAGCTCATCATATTTCAGAAATTATAATATCGTCAGACATCGCCTTTATTATAGTTCTTATACCCAAGCACGAGTAAATTTAACAAATTTTTCAATTAAAAAAAATGATCTCGGTGGTCTAATTACATGAATTCAAATATTCAGGAAACAAAAAAGAAAAAGTAAAAAATTCAGATCACATAAAATTTGAACATCTAATTTAAAAACCAGATAAAAAAAACAATTCGCTTTGATAGAAATTAAAGTATATACTAAAGGGAAACATGGAAAGACTTGTACTTACAATAATAACATCCACTTTAACACCTGATATTCCTGCACTAGCTAAGTATGTGTGCATAGAATCATAGAAGGTGGTAGCTTGATCAGGATGGACAAGTCCGATTCCTCCTTCGGCTATCTTTACTGAAGCAGCATCCTCCATCACCCCATCAAGCCCAGGGGAGATCCTAATTCGCATTACCTTGGAGTCGAGATGGGTAGCTTCTGGCCTAACACCGCCCCAAGCACCACAAAGTGCATGCCATACCCAAATGTCATCCAATTCCTTAAACGTAGTCCTAAGATCTTAAGTAAAAGCCTTCATACCATTATATCCATCATATATGCTAGTATTATCTTCCTCAGCTTTATCTTTGAGCATCTCCTGCAATTCCTGCATCAGTTTCTCTACCTTAACATTCAGCCGTGGTAGATCTGCTAGCATCTTAGACTCAAAAGCCTTCTTCCTAGCTATCTCGGTCTCCCTGATCTCAATGCTTTTAGCAATTATCAACTTTGGTCTCATGGGATCAAAGGATGCAAAAGCATTGGTAGAAACTAAAGATCCGGCCTTGTATTTTCTGAACTTCTCTCCCTCCGCAAGTCTGTAAAGTCTTGCTGTCATCTGTTCCCGGCCAAGGACAATGTCCTTACAGTCTTGAGGAGGTACATCGCTATCGAAACTGATACTTTGCCACCCATCATCGATGATCAAAAACTTAAGAGGAACACCACCATCAGTGAAATCTTCAACTCCACACCATGCACCTTGAGGATCCACAGTCAAGTAAAAAGCATCCCAAGTGCACCAACCAAATCTATCTATAATTGAAGGGGTAGATTTCTCTTCTAGGAGCCTAAATGTGTTAAGGTGAACCCTAATAGCACTACAGGCCTCTCTCATTATGTTGTATGGGTTATCACTAACATGAATATAAGCTATGGCCTTGAAAGAAGATGATTTCACTAGGGTAGAACCACTCTCAGCACGGATCATGACATGCCCATGATCCCCTGGGTGAAGGGCAGATCTAAAGCTACCCTCAATTAAGGGCACAATGAGAACATATGACTTAATCTCAGGAACTTCGAAGAGAATCCATTGAGTCTCCATTTCTAAATCTGATCCACTAGTTCCCACCCATTGGGAACACCACCATGCTTTGAACCTAAAAATGGTAAGAAAATTCCTATCAGTAAAACTACCTATTGAATTCATCACTCTATCAGAAGGCTCCTTTACTTGAAAGCCCAAGAAACCTCCCCTGTAGGATATGGACTTGACAAACTGAAGTAAGGCAGGAGGTGCATCAGAATCAGAGGGTTTACAGAGAGCTGAGTATTCAGTGAAAAAAACATTGGTTGGGATGTCTGAAAGCAAACTCACACCTTTCACTCGAAATTTCCTATCATTTGATAAATCAAAAATATTTTCTGAATGGAAGGGTGTAAGGACATCAGGATGTAGCAGGTCATGATCATCTGGCTGGTTCATCATTAGAAGAAAAAACTAAAAAGCACCGCTCAAAATGTAGAAGCAAAATTTTTATTATGTCTACTTTTTTTACTCACACAGAAGCAAGAATCTAGGACTAAACAATAGCGCCAAAGTTAATTAGAATAAAGACTGCAAACTATTATAACCAGTAACAAAACCTCTTAGAACACGAAAGTAATACAGAATGCAATGAATCGTTTGAAACTTACAGTGTAAATCTGGTAGCTAGCTGGTTTAGGTGATGCAATATTAGTATATTACTACATATGATAAAATTTACTGTGTACTTTGCATATAATTTATAGAAGATGAGGGGAGAGAGTTAGAAATCTTAGCAGCATAAACAAATTTTAAAATGACATGACTTACTCAACTAAACATCTAAAATTTCGTGGGAGTAATACATTTTCCCCGTTGTCGTAAAAGACATGGTTGAAGACTTGAAGCTTGAAGGTCTAACTACTCTGACAAATCAACTGATGTTGACATAGAACGTGAAAGTCATGAAGAAAATACTTGCATATCCCCAAAATATACTCATCTCCATGCAAGGCATGTAATTAAATATGCAACATTATAAAAGTTAACTATAAAAGGGCAAAAGGCATCCAATACTATTAATAATTTAATTTCTTAATGAAGCATGATATGTAAGCTTGGTCACTTCCAAGAGGAGACCTATTAAACCAAAAAAACAATTAAACATTTCATCATGCATAAGCATGATATGTTAACTTGGCCCTTCAGAGAACAGGCCTATTAAACTGAGAAATGGCTCCTCCTATAAAACTATGTTGGGCACTAACATCGTCAAAAGATACATGAAAGACAATTAAATAAGTCATCAAGCATATGTCACTTGACAAACAATTACATTTAGAGGGGAAGAATGTCCTACAGAATGTCAATGTGATTAATCATAAGTGAAGCATGAACGCAAAAAGGCAAAGCAGAGTAGCTGCTAGATATGGAAATAAGTGTGGTTTGCTGCTGATATAAGCCCCACTAAATGATAATTTTCAAAGGTAAAAATTTGTGCTATTGCTACTAGGTGCTATACAACACAACCTAAGATAGTGACACTTTAGTATGAATCCTGCCACTGGGGAAGTGAAGCAACAGTTTCTCTAATACTCCCTCCATCCCTTACATTATGCACCATTTGACCCAAAAAGTAGGTCCATGGTGCAAAAATCAAAGGGACAAAGGGAGATAAAAACTAAACAGAAGAGTTCCAGACAATTGAATCACACAATCACACCCAAAATCTTCAACCACAAGTTCATGTAAGATAGTAACATATACATGATCAGGCTTAATCTCAATTTGCAAAGAATGCATCATAAGAAGTCCATTATCTCAATATGCTAAGAATGCATAACACAAAAGCCACATATATTCTGAATTCCCTAAGCATGCATATCACAATAACCATGGTCTCAGTTTTTTAAGTACGCACAGCACAAGATCCACATATAATCTCAATATTCTTAGCATGCATAACACACACTAGGACCATACACTCACACCTATATGGCTATATCTAAATGCAATCCTCACCCCAAAATCCAAAAGTAAATTTGGCACATTATCAAGCTCGATCTCAACACACACCATGACTCACAAAAGTTAAAGGACACTGAATCTAAAGACCATGACTTTGGCAACATTTTCTACAGTTCCTAGATTTAAAGCCACCAAACATGCATCACATGAAATCAATAGTACAAGGAAGAAATGATACAAACAATGAGTCAATTCGAAATATAAAACAGAAACAAAAGGCTTTACCCTTAACATCCTTGTAAAACCCAGAATCATTCCAACATTCGGATAAACACATATTCTTAACACGATGACATAAGTGAGAGTTCATGAAGCAAGATCACACCTTTGCAACAAATCAGGTTTCCAAATGAACAAAAAAATACCCCTTAAGTAAGATAGTACGGAGTATCATATAATGTACATCATCAAGACCAACCTCTTAAATTTCCATAATTTTAGGGAAAAAGAAAATTAAGTTCAATCTCAACTTGAACAGGAATACACAACACTCCCAAAATTCAATCTACATCATCAATAATATCAACATTAGTCCAAAACAAAAATTACACTCTACTCTAACAAGAAGCATCCTACCATCTTTTTCTAAGCAAATAATCAGTAACCATATAAAAACCATAAAATTAAAATCATAATAATTATAATAAACAAAACACAAAAAAAAAACAAAATGAATCAAAGATCCAATTTTGTAATCAAATTTAATTTAGGAAAAATATAAGTAATTGAGGGTGAATTGAAAAAGGCATATTAAACAAGATAAAAGAAAGAGGAGACAAATTGCGAGTTTGTGCGTGAATCTAACAATAAACAAAACCCTTAAAGAGATCAAGTTCTCTGAAATGAGAAGCATGAAGAAGGTATTGAAATGTCAGATTCACGGACAAACCTGAAATATGATTCCTCTGTTTCGCTGACCACGATTCTGGAATTTGGGAGGAGAAAGAAAATTTTGTGTTTTTTGCGGCTTGCGTTATACAAACCCTATTTTCTGATTTCCCCGGTTATGATGTTCCCTGTTTAATTGATTATAAGTCGGCAAAATCTAATTTTTAATTGTGGAGCAAATTTAGAGAGACGAATGGAGTATATATTTATGATAATTAGGCATCGTTCTTTAGAGCTGTTTTGCTATGCTGAGCTCTGCTCTGATCTGCTATGCTTAAATTAAATCTGCTATGATTAAATTAAATTTGCTCGGCTCTGCTCTGCTCTATTTTCAAATAATAATTAATAATGACAACAATAATAATTAATATTCAATAATAATAATTAATATTGTATTGATGATAATAATTTATTATTTTGAATAATTATAATAATTATTAATATTAAAAATAATTATCAATAATAATATTTAATAATTCAAACTATTAAGAATTAATATTTAATAATATTATTAATTAATAATTTCTTATGGTTATAACAATTCTTTCTAAATAAGTCCTAAAGGATATTAAATTTCATTAAATAAAGCTGGCATCTACAATTGACAATTAACAATAATGAAAACGAATTTAACAAAATCAAACAAGAATTAATCGGGGAAGGACTAAGAATCCAAATACATAAATATAACAATTCGGCACATTCTCGATTCGTTGTCTCATACAACTTTTTGAGTGGATCCGTCGTCGCTTCGCAATTTTGTGAGAAAGTTAATTCTTGTGCTGATTCCGTAACCCGAATTCGATCCATAATCAATCGTAGCCCCGCACAGCCGGAGACCAAATTAAATATAAATATAACCTTGTCTTTCGAAGGAGTCTGAAAAACCTTGTCTTTCGAAGGAGATAAACCCTTTCTTTCGAGGGAGACATAATTATTGTAACCTAAGAAACAGAAAGCTTAAAAGAAAATAAAGATTGGGGCTTTCCACCGGTAAAATCCAATGGAAGCCCCTTCAAAATTGATAATGGAGGCTAGAATTTAGGAGAGAGAAGAGAGAGAGGAGGCTACGGTTTTTTTTAACTTATATTATTTTTAATTGTTATAACAATTCTTTCAAATAAATAATAATAATAATAATAATAATAATAACAATAAATAAATAATAATAACAATGACAATTAATAACAATTTCTTTTATAAACATTTGATATTGGAATCACAATATGTAGAAACATTTTATGTGGGTATTGATTGTTAGTTCATAGAGTTGAATTAATTTTCAAATCTTTCCATACAATTTAAGAATTAAAAAAAAAAAGGTTGTTTTCAAGTAGTACTTTGTATATTATTATTATTATTTTAGGGTTCAAAATATACGATTAGGACAAATTTATAAGTAAAATCATTATTACTCATTAAATCATTATATTTTAAATTTTTTGTGAAATAAATATAAGTAAACCATTGTCTTTTATCTTTTGACTAATAATAATAATAATGATGATGATGATGATGATGACGACGACGACGACAACAACAACAACAACAACAACAACAACAACAACAACAACATTAATAATAATAGTATTAATAAAAATGTTGAAATATGTTCTGCTCTGCTCTGCTGAAATTTAATCTGCTCTGCTCTGCTGACCCCTGCTCTGCTCTACCCAGAAGCTCAAAAGAACAGGGCCTTACTCCATTTGTTATGACTGATCTCCTCGGTTGATGAGCAATAGCTATTAGGGTTTGTTTTAATTTACTGAATTGAATTGAATTATTATGAGAAATAAATTAGAAACTGAACTGAACTTGGAGCTGTTGAATTGAATTGAACTGAAATTAAGCTGAAGAGAATAGGTTCTTAAAGAAAGGTATAAGGTTTTGTCTATAAAAAAATACACGTAAAATAAAATAAAAAAAAACTTAGAATAAAACCATGCATAGGCGGTTATTGTAGTAAACTCTTTTAAGGTCTTGACTGGCGACATTAAATATCCTTATGCAATTTTGTGAAATTAGGGTTTTAGCATATAGTTTGAAGTTGGTTGAGTTGCAAGCTATGTTGTAGCTAATGAACATGTTATTAAAAATTGTGTATAAGAGTTTATTTTAGCTAGATAGTTTAGAATAGGATATCATAACTACTTACTCTTTCCTTACTCTTTTTGTTCCCATGCATATTAGGGTTTTAGGATGGTTGGTGTCAAAAGATAAAGCCTAACCCCTTATTTGAATCCCATGATGCCCACTAGGAGAAAGGAATAGATATTTACTCTATCAAATGTGTAGCACATTATTGAAGCTGAAAGTTGATGCATAATGATCGCAAAGTATGGGGAAAGCCAAATTGCCATGAATAATCCAAATTTTACAAAATATGATGTCAACTTGTCAAGCAAATTGCCTTATTAATGATGAACAAAAGAGAAAATTAATTAAAAGATGTTACATTATGTTTAGTGCGATGAAAGAAATAACTCATATCTATTTTTTTTTAACGGAACTCATATCTATTTTAATTATGCATTTTTCATTGTGTTTTTTTAGTTATCGTGCATGTGCTGACGTAGTGTCACTAACGAGTGCATGGTCTAATTTGAACAGATTAAATTTCCCTTTTAAATATACAAATTTTATCTTACAGATTGGAGTATCATTCTAAGCAAGCATGATAGAAAATTGCCGATTTATTTAAATTATTGAACTTATCGAAACTTATAATAATTGTAAAAAAAAGTGAACACCCTTGATCATCCACTTACTTAAACCGACATGCATATTTCCAAAACCTCTTGCATCGTGAATGAAAAATAATGAATATATAAGGTCGTAACCACATAATGACAGTATGGTATGACATCAATTCTTCCAAATATTTTCAAGACGATAATATGCACAATATATAATTTGCTTCCAACTCACAAATATAAATAATGCACAGTAACACAGACTGACAGTCTAATATTATATCATCTACAACACTACATGACTACAAGTACATGTTAATGTCGAAAGATGAGCACATTTTGCTACTTTGTTACAATAATAATCTAACATAATTGCTGACACCATATTTGTGTTGGAGAGCATAAGCAAATTGCTGCATATATATATGTAACATTGATTAAAAGTAGTATAAAATTTAAAGAAATGCAAATTGCCATGCTTTGGATAAGATATTTATCCTAGTTAATTAGATAGAAATGAGATCTATATAATAGCACATGAAAAAGGGATTGATTAGCTAGCTCTAATTAGCAATTAACGTAACCCTAGCATGCTAAAAAATGCTAATTAGCAAAAATCATTAGTGTCATGTGACCACCTCATTAACACATGAGACTCCCATAATCCAACTTAATTAGTAATAAACCAAACATATGCCACGTCTCATAGCTTAGATATCCTCGTCACTCCACTATGCTTCATAAAGTATACCTTGCATAATAATCTATCATGCTTAAGGACATGTCTTATATATATTCTCCAATTCAAGAAACACTATACAATTTTATAATAGTTCATTAACTTAAAATTACATATAAGTTTAATGACTACTGGAATAGATGGATCGGGAATTTGGGATTAGATTAAAGTATATGTAGCTAGTGAAAAGCTAAAGGTTCAAAGTCTCTACATGGAACAATGTTTGGACCTGTAAAATCTCTTCCGAGTCGAAAATAAAACAAAACAAATAAGAAAAGAAAAAAAAAGGTGTGAAATGTGAGATTGATTAGTTATTTTCCATAGATGAAGAGCATGTTTGAAATTGCAAAAAAGGATGAAAAAGAACATGGGTGACAACTTCTTGTTTGAGAATAATCACATGAAGAACATGGCTTTCCAACGATATACATATGATTTGATCATTCTTCTTTGGTCCACATTATTAATTAAAGATTTGATCTTTCAAGAAACTTCATCGAATCCCCCTTTTAAATTTTGCAATAATATTGTTTAATTTGTTGGTGTATTAATGTATTATCTTTTAATTTTGTCCCATAAACGGCTACCATTGAAAAACATTAACTTTTTTGCCGCATAGTTTGTGGAGCCCTCTTTGTTCATTCTATGTTTCATTATTCTTTATTTTTTAATTAAAGATGGTTGTGTTGTGTAATCCTTTCGCTTAGTTATCACTTAATCACTTTGGCACCTTAATTAAAAACTAAATAATATGATGAATAATACTTTCAAAATATCGAGCTAGCAAAAGATGCATGTATAAATTTTAAAGGTTTACAAAGCTATAAGCTTAGGGAAGTGTTGTGGGCGTCGATAAATTGCCTAAATACTTTATTTAGTTATTTATTATGTTGAACTTAATGACATTTAGTGTAGTACAATAAAACTACATTACATTATATTACTTAAATTCATAATCTTTTTATTACGGTGAAGAATCTAAAATAGAATTGATAGATGGAGACAAATATTTCATATTTCTTTAATAGTCAAAAGGTCCATGCATATAACAACATTAGTCAAACCATGTTGCTAAAGAAAACATTCCTCCAATTTATGGTACGTAACAACATGAGGGGAGACTTTTTATTTTCATGTTTCTTGGTGTTTTAACTTCACCTTACATAGATCAATATATATTTTTATTGGCATTAAAATTTTACAACTATATATTAAGATTTCTAATTAAATTAAAACACACAAGCAGTATAATATACGAGGTCCAAACATTTATTTATTCAATGATTTAAGAATACTGATCTGAATTAACCCTTATTAGTGTTAATAATCAAGGAACGATCGTTATAGCACAGTGATGAAGCCCATGGTTGATGAGAAGATGACACTATTAACGACCTTCTTAATTAATATCGACTTTGATTATCTATCTAACAAACAAGATGTATGTATAACACTATATATATCTATACTTCATTCGTATAAGTCATATTATAAGGTATATACTCCCACATTTCAGGGTGATTAGTTATAAATCTATAATAAGATAAATAAGACATTAAATTAAAGAATTTAATTATGGGCTTCATTGTTAATACACACAAAGCACTAACTATGTGGCAAATTAAAGCAATTGAATAATGGTATAAATAACAAAATCAAGCCTACCTTAAAAGAGGGATCCATGTGCACAGCCGTCATCCTATATATCATCATGTTTTGGTTTTCATTCATAGCTTCCCAATTAATATCATATCTAAAATTAAACTACCAATTAACTTCAAATTAATTAAGATATTGGTAAATTACCAACCAAGGGATGGTAGGCAGGGTGCATAACACATTTGTAGCTAGCTCTACCCACTTTTTTTCCTCCTAATTCGCCAATACAAATTAAATCTTATTATGGAATAATCTAGCTGTATATGAAACTTATAGCCGTTTGTTTCTAATGAAAGTATAGAATATGGACCATTCACATCAAATTTTATACATTAGAGTAGCTGTGAAGTTTGTTATTGTTTGCTCATATATATGAATAGTCGTATTCATATATATATAATGAGCAACACTACAAGTGCCTCGTCCAATTTGATCTGAAATCATGCCAGTACATTATTCTTTAACTTTTACTAGCAATAATATGAATGTGGCCTATATAAAAATCTAAATTCGCTATCTATATGCTCTTGCTAAGTAAAGTATCGTAGTCATTGTAAAATTATCCCGAAACCTAGCTGATTAATTACCATCATACTAATAATAATGGTTTTACATGCATGCGTATATAAAATTATATGATCTAGATGAATATTATGATTAGATTCGTGCATGTGAATGCATGTTCTTCGGCTCAAAAACTTCAGAGATGGAGGTCGAATGAATGAGACTTGAAGCAACATACAACATACAGCTGATATAGGTTCATAGTTTTAGTTTTAGAACAAAGATTCAAATACAAGTAATCTTCTTTATACTAAAAAACAAGCCGCTCAACAATAGTTGGGATACTCAATATAATCACCTATGTTTTGACACGAATCCGCCAAATGTTTCACGTATTTTTAGCCTGAAATTAAGATTTAGATTCTCCATTATTTGTATTAGAGTTTTTTAATTTTAATATTATTCCTTTAATCAACATACATGCATATGGAATTCTACTTTATTAGTTCGTACTATCATTATTATGATTGTAAATTAATCTTATTAATAGCTTCTTCTTCTTTTTTTTTTAACAAATAAGGAGTATTATGTTGTCACAAATTTCCTATACAATTATACAAAGTATAAGGATTTTCAAGCTATATAAAATCTAATGAACCAAACATGCATGCCATTTTCTTTACCGCTCTTTTAAATTTTCAATATACGTATAAAGCTTACAATTTTCAATATTGAATTTGAAATATGTATAATTTATTACAAATTTGCATATATATGATATTATTTTTATAAATCAAACAAAAATCAACGAAGTATGTACTCTGTAGTATTCATTATTACATGTTCATTACATCGTATAATGGTAATCATATTCATAACAATAAGCATTGTTTACATTAACGATTAAAATATATTGATTTCGTTTAAATAGAAAAATTAGTGGCTAATGGAATGCAACGAAGGCAGTTTAAGTAGGTACGAATTTATAATTATGAAAAAAAAAAATTGGTGTATGTATGCGTGGAATGCTCTGAACCAGACAGAAGAAACTAAAGAAAGACATGAATAATTGGGCATGGATTTTCGAAGAAACAAACATCTAAAAAAAATTGTACCAAAGTACAACAGATTCATCAATACTTTTGTCAGAATATCATCTATCACCAAATCCCTCTTATCCAAACACAACCCAACAAAAATTAAATAATTTAACTATAGAATTTGTATGACGTATGCATATTATTTATAATGGTTTAATCTTTGACAATTAAAAATTGTTTTAAGAGGTTTCCTGATTGGAAACATGCAGAGAATTGGTACAACCCATCACTAATACCATTTTTTTAATGTAATTTCATAAAGTATGGTGCCTAATTATATGCCATAACTTGTTGAGCTGGATAACGGATCTAAATAATACCAATTTTATTTTACTTTATTAATCGTAATATTTTGACATTATTTATGCTATTCACATAATCTTATTTAACTCATATTACCTTTTTTATTTTATTTTACACAGAAAAATATATATATATATTATTACATGGGATAGTAACGATAAATTCGTCTCAATATATACTTTCAAAATATTAAAGTTTTTTATAAAATTAATATTTGTTGTTGGGTATGTATTATAAACAAGCGGTGTAGAAGTTTAAATGTCACAAGTTAAAAAACAATAATAATAATCATTGTTTTTAATAGAATTGAAGTTATTAAGGTCCTAAAATGCAAAATACAATGAATTTGGAGAAGGGAAAAGGAATAATACAGGGTGTTTTGATGAGATTAGAGATTAGTAATTGCAAAAAACATTAAAGGAAGAAAAGGTTAGGATTTGGGGGAGGCGTGGTGCATGGCTTAAGGATGGTTAGAGAGGCTTAAGAAGATAGTGGTGGTGCTGAATTCATATCATGTGGAACCATGTGCTTTAGAGTAGGAGAACATGCCCAAAAGCAAATCTTATAAATTAAAATTAAATAAAAATTATTAAATTAAATAAATATATTTATGAGAAAAATATGTACACGTGGCTTATTTTGATTGATTTATCCTATAGTGTTGGAGACTTGCCAATGAAATTTGTCATTTTGGTAGGCCCCCCATACTTTTTGGCTTAAGTTAATCAAATTATATAATCCCATGTTTATCCTTAATTGCCAAACAACTCATCTCCACCCCTTCAATTTCATGACTTATATAAAGCTCCATTTGTTTGCTCACATTGTAATATATTAGCTTGCTCTCAAGAAACCCATCAAAATACATTCTTCTCATTTCTTAATCTTATATTATACACAATATTATTCTTAACCTATAGTTTATTATTACAAGCTACTACTAGTTTTATCTATAATGGGAGCTCCTCCAAATCTTTTCTTTGATTCTTTAAACATGAAAACCATTGTTTTAGAGAATAAGGGAGGAGATCTTACAAGTAGAAATAATAACTCATCAAATAATAATAATAATGATGGGTTTTTGTGTACTACTACTACTCAAAGAGCAAATGTACAAAGGCAAACACGAAGGAAACAAAGGCGTTCAAGGAAGCTTGGAAGGGTGTTGATGAAGAGAAGATCCAATTTCGACGAAAATGGGATCGAAAGAAAGGTTCAAACCCTACAAAGGTTGGTTCCAACCCACGAGCCGTCGTCGTGCGATCAAGGGTTGGATGGATTATTTAGAGATACAGCTTCGTACATTATTTCCTTGCAAATGAGGGTTAGGGTCATGCAAGTTATGGTTGATGTTTTGGAAAATTCTCAAGACCATCATGAGTAAAAAAAAAAAAAAAAAAATCATTATTATAAATTCTTTTTTGCTTGTAAAGCTCGACACATTCTTTACAATTTGGATTTTAATTATTTCTTCTTATTTTTTTTATAATTTTCTCTTGTTAATCTCTTCTTATCCTAAACGTACAATCCTTGCTATAGAATCTGGCGTAGGATAAATTAAGGCTAGAGCTTTAATTAAGCTTAGTTTATTATTATCTGTATTAATGAACAGGAGGTCTTAATTAGGTACATTATTATTAGGAGATTATAGGTCATAATCTCAGTGTTTTTATTTTTATTCTTCTTCTTCTTATTATTTTTATTTTATTTTTTGGAAATACTATTGTGTGCAAGGTGACTTTAGAAATGGACCCAGTAAATAATTGATTACTGGAATTTGTATACTGAATTCGTCTGAAAATCATTTTTATAAAGATATGATTCATATTTTATTGATTGATTGAAATAATTTCTCTATGTTTTATTTGTCTTACTATTCTAGGCTAACTCGGCCTCTCAGGTTGATGCATACAGTGATACAGATCAGACTATATGTTGTAAAGAAATTAAAAAGGGTTTAAAATTTACTCCTTTTAAAGATTAATATATAATACGTGTACCAATTAATGTGCAACACAAATACGTACATAAGAAGGATGTGAATGAAGATTAAACAAAGTTACATAATCTTATTAACCTCTAATAGGTCATATTCAGCAACAACTTTATTTCTAATTGCCTTGTTTGACAACAAATTTTCAACTAGCTAGCATATAGAGACATGGAGTAAAAGATACTATGTAGCTCGTAGATTTCTCTTTTTTTTTTTCTTTTTTTATTATTATTATCTTTGCCAATCACTAAATTATGGACGACTAATTTAACCTATAAAAGTGGAGTAATCTTTACAAAGCTCAACTAGCAAAGCATCGCAAAATGGCAGCGCTCATCATGATGATAAGTACTTATTATTACTATGCAAGTTTTACAACCATCAACAAGTAATATAACAACTTATTTTACCGAATAGTCTAGGGTGTAGTAGAAAATTATGACCTAAATATCCGAAACCCCAAGATAAAAAATGAACATTCAAAACTTTACATATGATAAACACATATATAGACATACTCCATATAATACTTAGTATGGGATAATAGAGTTCATACTATATGTACGCGTGCATCTACTCAATCAATGATTTCTCAGATCTTGATTATCACCTCTGATTAATTCACGAAGCTCGTTGGCTTACACAACATATTGTATGCCCTATACTCATGAATTCATGATATAGTATTAGTCATATCTATGTAGGTTTGTGTTGCAGAGGATAAAAAAGGTGGGCCGGAGCAAACTTCTAAAGTTCTTCAAGTGATACTGGTATGGCCCAATAAAGCCCAATATGATCATTTATGCTGAGCAGCTAATGTATTGGGCCTTTTGGTCTGTGTTACCCACTAATCCACTATTATTGACAAAACCAATAATTAAAATATATATATATATACATACTCCATTTCTGTTATTTAGAAAATCAGGTCGGTAGTGATGGGCTGATGCATCATTGACTTAAGAAGAAAAGATTGGTTTATATAATCCATAAACATCCTATTCTCAAAGAAATTGATTTTGATTTGTAGTTTTTAATACACCACACCTACACCTACTCAGTACTCAGTAGTGTTCACTTAGGTGTTGGACCGCAGTATGGATGGATTTAGATTTGTAATTTTGCCATTTATATATACTTTAAGATATAAATCTATCTCAATTTTTACGTACAATCCACAAGCTAATATTCATCCAACCAAATTTAGTTGGTTGACATTCGCACAAATGATGTTTTTAACTAATCTTCTCCTAAGGCTTAATACGGAGTAGTTCGTTATTACCTCTAACTAAGATCTCTCTTATAGCCCTCACTATAAACCGTTTGCTTAATTCGACTGCGGTCCCTAGCTAGCACGGTCTCCTAACAATAACCGTGGCTACCTAGATTACGGGCCCTAAATTGTGACCTTATGTTACAAGAAACAGTAGCATTGTACGTTCCATATAGTAATTTACTCGTAGTAATGGATTTTCATCGAATCCCTAATTAAATTTGTCACAATGTGATGCCAATGCGTTAATTAAGCAAATGTGTATATATCTTTTTCTAATTTAATCCACCTTGCCACAATATTATAAACTTATAATAATCATGATCTCATCCTAAAAGACAAAGGCATTTACTTGTACATGGGTTTTTACATGTTTTGCTTAAATTTTGCTTATTATTATTACTTTATCTGTTTTTTAGTTGACACCATTTGACTTTTACACTATTCACATAACAGGTTTTTGACTCGCTTTTGTAGTTTATAGATACGACAAAACATACTCAGATCATGTGGGATCTTGTTTGAATCATTTCAATGTATATTTTTTTTAATATCAACTTTTTATAATTTTACAATTTTGATAATTAGAAATATAATCATTAAAACATGCATTGATAAGCTTGATAATAGAAATGTGTCAACCAAAAAACTGAGGAAATATTATTTATGTATATATTTTTTGTTCTTTGCTGTATAATATTAAAATTATGTCCCCATAACATCCGACTTGGATGTTAAAGAAATGTCTGGTGCATGTGCTACCAATTGGTATAACAAATTAAAGAAAGATCTACAATATAATTGATGACTCATTAACATTACAGTAATTAATATTAATTAGTATAGAAAGGATCGTTTAACCAAGACCATATTGTACGTTAACTTTAACATTTATTGTATAGTCAAATATAAGATTAAGTCAATCTTCTAGAATACGAGAATTGTCATCTAGTCTTGTCGTATTGTTTTCGTTGTTTATCTAATCTCTAATTAAGGATGATCCACTTTTAATCTTTGCTTAATTGCCAAATTCAATGTATATATCATACTCTCGATCTCTATTTAGATTTAACTGTAATATAATTAGTTTAAATTACGTTAACAAATACCATTGAAATCCCATCAATTTTAACTATACATAGAGATTAAAAGAATAAAATAGAAATAAAAATATCACCTTTAATTAGTCAAAATTGGTAGTATATGAAAACGTTAATATTGGTGTGAATGGTGACTAGTCTAATTTTAGAGTTATATGCTCACATAGTCAAATATAAGAAGGTTTTAGTTGATGATAGTACTTCCTATATAATGCCATTGGCCTTGTATGGCAATTGGTTGTTGGCTGGTTTGATTGACTGTTTATATTGGTTTTTTTGTTGGCTGTTTGACATTTTATTAGTCTAAAAACATGTTTGATAAATTTGATTGTTGGGTATTATTAGTAACTTAGGTAGCCAAAAGCTATTCCAAGTAGTTTTTTTATTTTGGCTTAAAAGCCAACTTTTCAGCTGACTTTTCAGCTGGCTGAAAAAGCCATTTACCAAACACAAAATTTTGAATGTTTGATAAAATGAAAAAGCCAGAAGTTAAAATTCAATCAAAAAGCCAATGAAAAGTCATTTACCAAACAAGCTCATTATATATCTCTCTTCTTTTTATAATGTTTGATATTCATAAGTGAGTTAAAATGAGATTTCAACACGTGAAGATAAAAAAGATATACAACAACCAATTAATCTTATATTAACCTTTTATGAATTGAGTTATCTGTCATTTTAATTCTATTTATAAATACGAGTAAGCAATTACTCTAAACTCACAAGTAATTATTCAGTTTTTCTAACATAAAATTTTAGTAGATTATTGCGTAAAAACCAAATTAGTTGACATTTACAGTGAAGTTATGATTTGTTACATAAAGAGATGCTATATTAGGCTATGTTATGTCCAAAAAAACGAAGCATAAATAAAAAAGTGGCAAATGGCAATCAAATTATTGACGGGGCCGCTAATGGTGGAGGACTATCAGCTACATCTACTTCGATTAGACAGGTGTTGTGAACCCGCCTGCCCCACACAAAACCTAACTGATAGCTCCCTTTAACTCTTGATTTTTTTTAAATTTTTTTTTTTTTTTTTTTTTGGGGGGGGGGTTTAATTGTTTAAACAACATAGAATAATTAGTTATGATACGATATTAATTAGTTCAATTGTAATTCTTTCCAAAAAAAAAAATTAATAAATAAATAAATTCAATTGTAATTAGGAACTTGAGGATGCGTTTCTATTATCCTTACAATTTGTCAGAGTTATTTTATTTTAAGTTGATTATTATACGAGTTAATCTTACAGGTATATAACTTATTGATTTACGCACTCATAATTGGTTCTTTTCATAAGGCCTTCTATCTTTGCCATCAACTCGCAATATAATCACAAGGGTCTCCTCCGATTCCATGCAAATGTCCAAGCAAAGCTTATGAAAAATTCTTATGTGCACTCAGAATCTCGAATGTACAGTTTAATAATAATATTTGGTTATTCATGCATGTATACTCTCGAATGTATGTAATAAGTCTTATGAATGATCGATATGTACATATTGTACTTTTCACATCATGTACTCAAATATAGACGCGTTGCATATAGATTAAAACGACAATTAAGATGAGTCATTTATCGTATTAACTATTTGTTTTTTCCTCTTGTCGTATTAAAATAATACAAGTAGGTCAATTTCATTGGTTTTGAGCACTTATATATTATTTAAATAATCCAATAGGTCAAATCGATATTAGTATTTTGGATCCATTCTCAAAGTTGAGTTATAAAATTCATTTTTTTATTCTATCTAATTATCTATCACCCTTTTGCAATTTGCAATTTGCAACCAAAAAGAATCAATAATCGGGAGCTAAGACAAGGTTCATTAAATGACGATTGGTACAAGCAACCTACTTTTGTTGCGTCTCAAATCAGTCGAGATAGAGAAGCAGTGACCATAGACAATAGTCAATAGTCTCAAACTCTCAATAATTAGTATTCATATATACATTTATATATACAGAAGTATTGTACAATACATGTATATAATATTGTATATACGTGGTAGGAATGAAGCATATTATTTTGTGTAGAAAGTTGTATTTAAAGGCTAAGATATAGCCAAAATATTAATTATACCATAAGTACCATCTTTTAAAATTTTATCAACTATGGAGTAGGTATTTGTATATATAATTGACCTAAATTATAATCATAAATATAATGACATGCTCATATAATTATATATTTAATACGGAGTACTCTATAACGTTGTTGGCATTTATGATTATATTAAATCATCTAAACTTTACTTACTTTTTTATTTTATAAAAACTTTATTATTTTCAATGTTAATGGAATACAAGTATACTAATATGGTCATATGGAGTATATCTCATACATGTGTTGTGTGCATGTAATCATGTATTTTTTTTTTTTTGACAAGAAGAAAAAGGGTTTTCATTAATGAAATATCGCCAAATGACACTTACATATAATTCTTAAGAAATCAAGAATTCCAGCACAAGTACACACCTTAAAACTTGCATGTAGTCATGTGGAATTGTCGATACAGTATCAATATATTCAAATATTTAAAAATAATGATGGAAAAGTATTATATAAATAAAAAAACTATAGAGAGAAGACGACTCTTGAGAAGAAAACAAAAGAGCTTTTAAATTTATTAATGTGAGCAGTGCAATTTGTGTCCCATTTGGTGCTCCCAAACGTAAACTAGAAGCAAATGCATATCAATCCATTAGAGTGTTCCAGTCAAGCCAGTAGTATGCATGTTCAGGATAATCTAAACACAATTTATTTGTTGCAAGACTTCTATTATGTTGTATGTCTTCTATCCCGTATTGTGACGAATTTAAGTAAAATGTAAATATTAAACTAGTCAACTCAACTCATTTTTTTCCCAAGCAAGACCCATGTCTTATACAGAGTACTCCGTAGTTTAGACGTGTTACGAATTTTAAATCAAGCTATTTTAATGATATTAATAAATGTGACATAATGATGCCATCCAAGTAGGATTAGTGTTAGATAATGAAAGATAATACAATGAGATGTTGTCACATAGAACAAGCTGAGGTTAGGGAGGATCTCTCTGCCCTAAAACCAACTAAATAAAAATAAAAAAAATAAAATAAAATCTACGATTATGAAATACGCACGTGCCAATGAGAGGAATAAGAATCGTACAGATGAAACACGTGGAGGGACAAGATGGGTTTGTGGGGCTCGAAGTAAAAAAGACACGTGGGAGATAATGAAAGGACAAAACAAGACCTGTTTTTAATTGAATTGGTATCGAATGGCGATGCGATTGCGACACGGCCCGTAGGTGAAGGGTGGCGTGGCCCATTTCGTTTCACATAATCTTAAGTCATCAACGCATCATTCCTTATTCGCCTTCACTTAGTACATCTACTTAATCTTAATTTACTTGCTAAACTATTAATTTATATATTACTCGTATTATAAAAGCTTATTTTGTCACATAGCTTTAAATAACTATGATGAACACTTCAACATCTAAGGGTGATAATTTATATTGATGTACTCCGAACTATACACCATCAAATGAAAAACTACAATGTATCACGTAATTTTAATTTGCACCGTTTATGACTAATGACATAAACTTAACACCATCTGTAAAAAAAAAAAAAAAAATTAATACTTGACCAACACACTTATAACAAATCTCATGAGATGCATAAACTTCTTCATATGTACGTGTGTGTTTTTTTCATAATGATGGATAGGTTTGTGTAAATGTTGTAATCTTGTAGATGATCCAAAGTTTAGCTCATCAATGTATTTCATTGTAAAAAGTTTCCAATATTATGTAAGTTAAGACTTATAATTGATCTAAACAAAATTAGTCCAGTCACGACAGACTCACTTTCTAAATAAGGTTAGAATTTTAGAGTCTAGCCCACGAATTATATAACATCTCAACATTAGAATAATATACCCTCTTTTGCTTTATAACCAATTATACTATAGTGGATTGTGGATATATAATATTCCACTTTAGAGGAGTTTATCATGTTCATATATGTAACTAACACAGCTTTAATTCACAATTCATAACTATAATAAGCTCGGAAAAAACAGATTTAAGCTACACGCCTACACCCTATTCATTAGTCATTAATCACAATCAATCGGTCCCTTCAACATGATATATATGATGCCTTCATTGGATAAAAATCCACCAAGAAAGCTCTCAAGGTGTTATTTGCTTTGATGAATACAATTCATCATGAAATCAACTTTATCATTACATAAAACTATTGATTAGTTTTACTTTAGTAGTATTTATATTATAAAATATATTACTTTAATTGACAGGAAATAATCAATACATTAATCCTGATCCTATCCATATTAACGATAGATAAAAAGATTACCATTAATTACCATAGATTTGATGCTAATCCCAATAACTAACAAGATGTTAACCTAAAGTAATACGAAATTCTTTATTAAAAAAGCTAGCGATCCTCCACGGCTGGCCTGGCCCCCATATGCCAATGCCATGCATTCGTCGGTTGATCATGCAAATGCATGATATATTGCATGATAATTGCCACATGATTTATAAGTTGATATGATTTTTTTTTTTTTTTTTTTTTTTTTTTTTTTGTGGGAATCAATTTAATTTGTAAATTTAAATTATACTACCTATAGCATTTTCGCTTATTTACAAATAAACAATTTTACGAAAGAATGTTCCGTAATTTTTAATGATAAGGTGATAAAAAAGAAAATAATACTCGGATCCCTCCGTTTTTAAATACTTGATCCATTTCTCCATACGCAAAGTTTTAGGAGAAATTGGAGAAAGTAATAAAATATAGAGGAAGTGGGGTTAGTGGAAGGTAAATTAGAGGAGAGAGAGTCTAAAAGTAATAAAATTGGGTACCACTAGTTGAGAAAAATGAATTAAATATTATAAAAACTTTTCAAATAAGGAAATGGAGCAAGTATTTAAAAACGATCGCAAAAGAAAAATGAGGCAAGTATTTAAAAACGAAGGGAGTACATTATAATATTTCATAATACGGAGTAATACAAAGGATAAGCTAAATATATAAGGTGTACAAAAAGTTTCATAGAGCACACACTAGCTAGCATTTATTGTGCCAAAACAAAAGAGTATAAATAAGTAAAGAAATAAATTAATTTTAGCTAGCATGGTCTTGTACTAGAAGTATCACTAGTTCACTACACACGCAACATAATACTTCGTACCGCATTTTATAAAGATTTTTATCGTGCTGTTGAATTATTTGAACAAACAATAATACGAAGTATGATGCAATCAAAGGCAACATCATGCATGTATCTTGCTTCAAAATACGAAGTATATTTATTTGTCATGGCTAATTTTCATTGATTGTTAAATGTTTTCTAGTAATTGGAATTAAAGTTGATCTTTAATCACATTTAACTTTCACAAATAGAAAAAAAAAAGTTTGAATATATAACCATGCGTATAAATAAATTTACACGCATGGTTATTAAGAATTAGTTTATCTATACGAATTATGATTATTTAAAAAATAGACAGATATAGAACCGCATTTTTTTATATAGGAGCTTTAAAAATAATCAATCTTGTTCTAATTAATTTACTATATACACATAAGAGCAATTACAATTAAATGTCAACTAATTAATCATAGAATAATAATTGAAGGAACAATAATATGACGACAATATTAAAATTTCTGTCTCGAGAATAGACGATCCTTATAAATTTTAAAGAATATATTAGATCGTACTTGCATTATCTTGTTCTTAAGTAATTTCGGTATACATTATGTAAATTGCCACTTGTCAGAATTAGAAATGTACATATAAAGTACATAATTAGAATATAGATAGATAAATATAGAAGATGCATGCGAAAGAAACAAGATCGAATATAAGATGATGAAATAAAAAGGCAAAATTATAGGCGGAGAGAGAGGAGAACGAACGAACGAGCGAAAGATCTTTAAAAGAGGCACGTAAATTACCTCAGCACGTAATCATTTTTATCAGGCCACAAATTTTAACACTATGTCACACGTGCAGAAGCTTTGCAAGAAATATATGTGAAATTTAAACTTTGTAATTATTATTTTGTCTACTTTATTTTTCTTTTTGGGTAAAAAAAGGTTGGATGTCCACAAAAGAAACACAGCTATCCTCCATTATTGTCATCTTCTTTTATGCATTTGCAAATTTAACCTTTCTTTTTAATTTCTCTTTTATGTAATATAATGTTTGTTTGCCATAATTTAATTTTAGGGTTAGGTTCAAAGCAATTCAGCCATTTATTATTGTCTTTATTTAGCATATGGCATCATTTTTTGTATAAAACCTTAGTTTTCCACTTGGAACCTATTTTGATCCATTTGTCTCTTCTTTTTTCCCAACTAAAAACAGTAAGATAAGTTATTGAAGCTTATAAAAATTGATATTGGAATGTATACACCAAAGATACTCCATTTTGTTGTTACACTTGCCTTTTAATTTTGCTACTCCGATCTATATTATAAAACTTTCGATCTTCACGTACACATCTAATATTTTGATTGGAGACAACCTATTCTTCAAATTAACATATATTAATTTGCTCTATCCTGTCTCTTTGTTTGTTTTTAGGTTTGTTTTTATATGTTATCTTTATTATCATTCGTGTCAACTTCCCAGTAGAAGAACCTAAAAAATAGAGGCGATTCTTTTTTTTTTTTTAATAGTGTTCGAATCAAATAAGATAACAACAATACGATACCATTCAATATGTACTTGTGAATGTTGTGAATCTTGTGATAATATGACTAGCACTTATTGTTTTATACACACTTCATCATCCGACATATAATAAGTTGTAAATTCATTTCATCAGTACAATATCATGTGTTACTCTATGTAGAATAATACTTATATATGTAATTTTAACATAATCACCTACGAAGTAGTTTAATTAATTTCTTGACGTGTATAAATTGTTAAAACCATCTACATTTTGAATAAGAGGGAACATCTTAAACAATTGATACTTTAACCTCACTTTTTCGCAGAGTAATAATTTTGTTATGCAATTGGCCGAAATTCCCAATAACATATTTATTGAGCTATCAGTTCATGAAAATCCACCCCCACTATTTTATTCTTTCCTAATGTCTTTCTAGGGATCGGTGAGAAAAGAATCTGGCCTTCTAGAAAAGCAAAGGGAGAGAAATAAAGCAAAGGATTTTGAAGGATCATGCATGTCATGCATATTGTCTAGCTATTTGTCTTAGTAAAGCCTCTATTTTTCATTTTTTTTTTTTGCACGGGTTTATATAAAATACTTTGGATTTTAAAGTGCTTTGATGCATTTTTGTGCTCGATCGGTGCATAAAAGTGTACCTCTTGCCAATAAAGTTATAAAGCTAGTACTTGTTCTCACTCCAAAGTTATTACGTATCACATACTACGTTATACAATAATAGAGTGAACTCCTACATTAACATGATATATATTTAGTTTATGAAGAAAGAAAATTTGTCCATAAATGTGTAGAATGACATGACTCGACATAACAATACACTATAAACGAGTAAAATTTGTCTTAAACAAGCAAGCACGATATATAACTAATGGAGTATATTAAAATAACCGTGAGATCTAACTAGTCCCAAAGGACACAAAAGAACCATTCAACATAATCCAAAGAAACAATTATGCGTGTTATTAGTATAAAGTAAACAAATCTAAGAGCGCATTCAATATTTAAAAATTTTGAAATTTGAAAAGAAAAGGAGTAAACAAACGAACACTAAACAAATTAAGTGGATAGCATAGCATAATTGGAGGATTCACATTCACATGCACACGAACGAAGCTTCTTTCTTTTCTTTCAAGCGGCGTATCCTCAATTCTATTATTCATGTCATGCCATTTGCCTTTTATCCCCCACAAAGCTCAAATCCCAATTCACACTTTATTTTATTTAATCAATTATTTTTAAATAACAAATAAAAAACAAAGCTTGGTCAAACCTTAAACAGTATTTAAACGGTGACTTCGCCAGCATCTTCCTTCGACCAAAGTCTCTTTGCATTTAATACCAACCAAGCCACGTCTTTGTCCGTACTCTACTTGACCGACACGTGTCCTTTTTTGTATTTTTTTATTTTATTTTTTATTTTAAATATCTTTTCTTCAAGATTTTTCAGTAATCACAATACGTCATTGTACAAGTAATATTATTTTCACCTTAATATACATACTACGAAGTATATAATTACATTTAATTCATCACTCTTATAAACCAAAGTCTTAATCAAAGTCTTCAAGTTTTTTATACACCAACATTATAATTCCCTAAAGAATTACAACAAGTTTGTTTGGACGGCCTAGAATCCATTTACAATTTTAAAATTTAAAAAACAATGTTAAATTATACTTGTGGATAGATACTCCGCATTCAGATTTCGAAAGTAAAGGTATTAAACTTATAGAAATAAACATAGCACTATATTATTATGTAGAGAATCGTTATATTATCAGGTAGAAAATGGTTATAAATAAATAATTCATGTAGGGAGTATTAATTAATGTATGGGCTAATTAGTATAATTTCAAATTCGATATATTTAAGCCATACATTATAAAAATCATTTAGCTATCTAGCTAGGGAGTCCTTCAAACCTAGCACCAAAAATATAGCCAATAAATATAAAACCTACTTCTTACTAGAGTAATAGTACTAGTACAACATTTTTTTTGCATATTTAATTTGATATTGATTTTGTACCCATTTCCACTTTTTTCAATCCATCCTAAAACCAAAATCTACTCTTTTCTCTCCTCTCTCTCTCTCTCTCTCTTCCTCAACCCTCTTTCATTTTCACCTCTTTCTCTCTCTTCTCTAATTTAAGGTGGTAGCTAGAGAGAATCATATTAGGTAAAAATTCAAAGCTACAAACTTTGAAAATTTTCTCCCTAAAAAAAAATGGAGATGAAGAAAGCAGTAATGATGGAAACTTTGATGAACAACAACAACAACAATAATAGTAGTAGTAATTACCATTATTTAAGTGAAAATCATCATTCATCTTCATCAACAACAACATCATTAGCCAATTCAAGCTGTTTTGAAAGCTATGATTCATTTGATTATCATCAAAACAAGATTAGTTGTTCTTCTTCAGCATCAACTACAGCAGGGTTTATGGAATTGTTAGGTATGCAAGATATGATTCAAAATATAAACCCTTCTTCTTTGTATGATATGATGATGATCAATGGTTATGATGGGAGTTCACAAAATCAAGTCTTTTCTACTTCAGTGGATCCCACCCTTCCTTCTTCTACTACTACTACTACTATTGCTCCTCCTCCTCCTACTTCTTCTTCCATTGTTGTTAATCCAGAATCTTCTGAGGTTGTCAATAATAATAGTAATAGTAATAATGTTCCGACAACTCCCAATTCGTCTTCTATTTCTTCTGCATCAAATGAAGAACACCAACAAGAAGATGGTGAAGATGAGCTTGAACAAAAAGCTAAGAAACAGTAAGTTTTTTTTTTTTTTTTTTTTTTTTTTTTTTTTTTTTTTTGAGATAAACCCATTTGAAAGTAGTGTGAATGGGAAAATGGGTTCATTTTGTTTTGTGATTTTAAGTGGATTTGAAGTTGTGGGTCATCAAATGTTTTTCTGATAAAATGCAAAAAAAGAGGTTTTTTAGTGTGTTTTACTCTGATTTTAATTCTCATTTGTTGGTACCAAATCTGTAATGATACTGTACATATTGTGCTTTGCTTTGTGCATATAGTATATTAATCTAAGCATATAAAATATAGTTTGAATGATAATCCATTCATAAAATACCCTCAATTAAAATAAATTTCATTTGAAGTTTCTCTAACTTTAATTATGTATTGGGTGTATTTTGGCCGTTTTAAAAAGATCCACGTCAAAAGCCAAAAAGACAAATCAGAAACGGCAGAGAGAGCCAAGATTTGCTTTCATGACAAAGAGTGAGGTTGATCATCTAGAAGATGGTTATCGATGGAGAAAGTACGGCCAAAAAGCTGTCAAAAACAGCCCTTTCCCAAGGTATATACTCTCTTTAATTTTCTCCATTTTTGTGTAAAAACTTATTTCTTAAAACTTTACATTATACACTACACTATACCATATGATAAACCATCCAATCGAAATTCATCAATTTCAGTGTATAAATAATTATTGTTACACTGAAAAATTGATAGTGTTATTATGTTTTTTTTTTAATTTTTTTGGGATTTGTTTTTGTAGGAGTTATTACCGTTGCACCAGTGCATCATGTAATGTAAAGAAAAGAGTGGAGAGGTCTTTCACTGATCCATCCATTGTTGTTACAACTTATGAAGGTCAGCATGCCCACCCTTGTACTGTCCTTCCACGTGGGGTTATGCCTAGTCCCGGTTACGGTGTCGGTGTTGGTGGTGGTTGTGGTGCTAGTGCAGCCTCCCCCTTTGCCCTGCCAGTGCAAATGGTTAACAATCAGCTTCACATGAATTATGTCACTGGCTTGGTACCTCAACTTAATCATTTTGGTAATAATAATAGTCTTACATTACCAAATAATATTAATGTTGGTAATAGTTGTTCAATATTAGCTTCACAAGAAAAGCGCTTTTGTGGTGGTGGTGCTGCAAATTCTACTCCAGTTAGCGCAGCTTTGCTTAGAGATCATGGGCTTCTACAAGATATAGTTCCTTCTATTATGAAAAAAGAAGAGTAAGATGATCTGATCATATAATATATAGTATAGTATTAGTATTTTTTATGTGTATTTTTGTATTCTGAATTTCTAAATTTATTTATTTTGCTGACTAGGTTTGTAATTTTAGTAGTATCCTCTCACTACTGATCTTAGCTAGTGTAATTTGGTGTAAAAGATCCATAATCATCATCATATAAATGAGAACTTAGCTTCTTCATATATGAGGAATTTGTCATTGTATCAACTTTTGGTTATTGGAATATGATATGGAAAAACTACTACTACTATGCTAGTACTTGTTAGTTCCCTTTATCTATCGATCTCTTTCATTTATGTATGGTTCCTTTAGTTAAAATTCTCATTTGATACGCAAGTGCACACTGCACATATATGACGAGATCATGTAATAGACAATTACTGACTGTTTGATGTTCACAGTAAATTAGTGTGAGACGGTATCAGCTAAACCGTGTTGTGTGCAGTGCTTCTAAACACGGCCACATACTAGGATGATCATGATCATAACCATTCTCATCGAGATGAATGCCTTTGATGTAATAGTACAAGAATTTAATGAAGCTTACCTCATTGCCTGTACTCTTGTCCACTCTATAGATAAATTACTAGTATGTGTATAAAAAAAGACTAAAAAAGGTAAATAAGAAGAAGTGGGCAAGTATCTTTGTTGGGTTAAAAAGGAGGAAGAGAAGCATTGAATGAGTAGATAGGGAATGGAGGAAAATAAGAGGGGTTTTAGGCAAAAGAAGAGGAGTAGGAGCTTAGCTAGGGTTTACAAGAAAGAGATGCAACAAAGTACGTATGATATATTGATTACATATAGGTATGTAATGACAGAAAAACTTTCGGTTTTGCATTGTTCATCTGGGGAATTGAGCTTCATATATAGACTAGACTATATTCTGGTTTATATTTAAAGTTAAAGCAAGGGCCACGTTCATACACTCCTTTTCAGAATCTGTTTTTACCTTTTTTTTTATAATAAAATAAAATAAAATCTTTTTATCTTGTATGTTGAAAATAATCTTGATTTGCATATCATTTTCATAGTTGTATAACAATACGGAGTAAGACAGAGTAATCTAGTCCTACTACGGAGTATTTCTATTTTGGTTTCAAGATAAATAGGAGCCTTGGTAGTTTTTTTAAATTGAGTTTATTGATCTTTCATCACATCGAGAATTGAATTTAAAAAAAAAAAAATACTCCGTAGTATACTATATACTTGTATCATTGATAGTGAATTAGTGATACGTATAGTAAGAAATAATAAGCTACTCCGTACTTCATATATATGTATGCCGGTCCTAAGAATGAGAGAAATTATGTTCCAAGATGTGTTTTACTACATGATTAAATTAGTACATAGTTTTGTTAATGATATGAGGTGGTGACAAATTAGGATAAAAAATATAGTAATAAATAATAACAAGACACTCAAAATAGTGAACTTTCGACTTAATGTCAATTCGTATATAAGAATTTGTTAAAGCGTCAACATTAAAATAAATAAACCGTGATTTCGAAAAATATTCACTGAAAACATGGGAGTTCTAAAAACACAAAACAATGCAGCAATCTGATAGTCATTGATGAAGTAGATTGAAATATCCTAAAGAGGACGCACGGATGGACAACACAAAACAAAACAAGTAACAATAATAATAATAATAGGTTGAGAAGACAACAACTATAGTAACAGTAGTTAATACAAGTATATAAATATACCCCACTTTGATCACGCTGAATTTATGTGCATTCTTTTTGCTACTTTCGTGCATGCTTTGCTGCTGCCTGCCCCTCTTCTTCTGCCTTTTCTTTCATTGAATGTCTTCAACACACTCTTTTTTTAACCATTACTTTGTATTTTGGTTCATAAACTGTGTGCATGACTTGTATATAAATGCATCTATGTTACTTTTGTCTTAATTGTTGGTACATTTTTATGTTTGGTTCTAGTGTTTATGAAATATTCTCAAGGTTAATGACTAGATATAATACTATGTCGTAATTTGAAGTAAGATACGAGATATAAGTTCATACAACATTGTTGAGGAGAATCTGGAAGTAGGGGTATTATTACTGAAACTACTTGTTCATCTTACTTTATGCATTAGATGAGTCGAATCTCTAAGCAGGAAAGGAATGAAATTAACATTATGTTAAGAATGTACCGAGTTTGAAGATGAACAAAACTTATCTAAGACGGTCTCACAACAATTTATAATGATATACTATCATGCAAGATTCCGACCTCAGCTTCCTGTGTAAAAACATAACTACAATACTTCCTGATAGATTTGGTGGAAGTTAAATAAGACCATAGATTGATCAGCATTTCAACAAATTATACCACAATTCACAGCAGTACTTGCCTTTTTTGTTCTACCTAAGAGACATCCTTTCAAGGTTGCACGCCATATTTATCGTGGATTAAACAATGATCAATGCGTAACTCCAAATTAGCACATCATTGGTATACTTACAGTTAAATGCAGAGCTAGCAGGAAGAAAAAACCCACGAAAAAGAACTTCCCTTTTGATACAGTTTCCTGGTCGTTATATAGATAATATACAGATCTAATACCAAGTTGTTACAAGCAAAAGGAAAGCAAAATAATAATATTTTTTTATGAAAAAAAAATTGAAAAAAATTGAGATGCTACCTATTGAACAAAAGACGGCCCACCAAGTGCACTGGTTTCTGCCTGTACTTGCTCATGACCATGTTCCTGCAGTGTAACAGAAACAAAACAGATTCAAAGCCAACTTTCATAGTAAAAATAGAAGTTGAAAAGGCCTCATAACTTCAATTGGATGAAAAAGATATATTTCCAAACCTTAAAAATGTAATTGGACCAAATCATTCCTTGGAAAAATTAAAATATTGTGTTGCCAATGACATACTAATTTTTCTCATAATCTCAGTTGGACAATGAACACAGGGGTGATGTTACCGTATATTAAGCTATGTCAAAATCCCACCGAATAACGACGACCATTGATATAAACAACTCTGGCACAGCCGCACAGGTTATACTTTCAATCAATGGGTCAATCTGACGTTTTAGTAATATAATAATAGAGGATTGGCACAAAAGATGAGTAAATGAAGGGTGAGGACTGAGGAGTAACTTGCTAAAATGAAATTCCTCACCCTGCCTCAGGAATTAGTTGTTACACTGTCTCAATTCTTGATATGACATGAATTTATTAAGAAACAATGCTATATTTAAGTCAGAGCATCATCAGAAAGTCCAACCATAAAACAGTACTACTAATTAGAGAACTGAATAACCTTTTCCAGACATCAAAAACATTATATGCAACAAATTAAAAAAGCAAGTAAAAAATTAGTAACGGGAGCATAGGGAAGACTAACCACAGAACACGACATTGTCAAATGGGGCTTTTCGAAATCGCATGGTTCCTTCTGATCATGTGCTGCTTGGATTTGACAGTCTTCTACAACAGATGAAGCCTCCAAAGCTGAGAGACGGGGCTCTTGACAAGAATGTTTATGCACCTGCCTCCCTTTTAACTGTTGTTCATAAAGGGCAAACTCCTCTGGCTTTTCCCACTACAAAATTCATAAAAGTGAGCCAACAAGATAAGAACCAGAAGCGAGGAAACAGGTTAAAGCCTAGCAAGACATTGAAATGTTACCCTGCTTTCACATGTCAAACAATTGTAATAGTATTTGCATCCATCAGGGCAGATGTGTTCACTCCAATCACAGTCTATAGGATTTTCTGACAAATCACTTCTGGATGGACACAGAGCAGGTTCAGAGATCAGCATAACTGAATTTGATCCAGTATCTCTGCAGGTCTGGGGTGACTGAAAATAAAAGAGACAAAAAATGAGAAACTAGATACACACATATGGCAATAGCTCAGAGACAGAAAGTTGTCCATGAATATACGGCAAATAATGTGAAAACACAAGTTGAAGCAAACCTGATCATCATTTTGCTGCTCTATACTGTTATTTGATTTTTGGTTTGAATGCAATGGTGTTGAAAGCTGACATTCAGCTTGTCTGGAGGGCTGAGGGCTCCCCTTCAAAGGCTGTGAGTGTTGTAATGACATCTGAGAAAACCGTGAAGGTGAAATTGGCTTGTGAAGTGGTTTCTGCATCTCATTAGCAGGACACTCCAACCTGTTTCCCACTGTAGGAAAACTGTTACCTTGTATGCCTGTGTTGTTTACTTGCATGGAATTTGATGAGTTACCCTGCAGTAAGCTCAAACTATTTCTTTTAATATTTCTCAAATGGTTAATAAAAAACCCACAGACAAAACAGAAATTGTTTAATAGCATAGTACTGCAATTCAAATAATAGCCACATACTAGTAGTTTTAGCCACATACTAGTAGTTTTAATTAGAATTTGCCCATTAAACTCAAATCACTATATAATAATTAAAATGATGAAAAGAAAACTAAAGTCCATTCAATAGGTAAATCCAAAATGACGACATACAAGATATATCAATGCAGTATAACAAATTTAAGGTCAGAACATTATTTGCAAAAAGTAGTTGTGCGGACAGCAACTGAGATTCAATTGAGAAAGAAAACATACTTTAGCAAAAAGATTCACCAAGAGATCTTGAAATATTTAAAGGTTCCCCCCAAGGCTATTTTTTTTTTTTTTTTAAAAAAAAACAAAAGAATTCTAGTCATGTGCATACATACTTTCTTTTAATAAACAGAACGCATAATATCAATTTATCCAGATTGGCAAGTATGTACTAACCAGATGTAGAGCATTGGACTTGCTACTTCCCCGCATATCCACAGGATTTGGAATTGGCCTGCACAAAGTAGTATTGAGTGGTAGCAAAGTAAAACATATACAAAGTGTATATATATATTTAGATGCCATAGTGATATTTACATATCTTATGGCTTTGTGTGTTACTTTGTATCAATCTATCATTCACGAGGGCAAAAACATAGATCATTAATCAGCCCACATTAAGGAAAAGAGAGTTGCATTACTGATTTAGTTTATCATGGCCAACACATACCCTGATACATAACATTTGACATTATATAGAAGCCGCATTTAATAGAAACAACAAATCAACAAGAGATCAGAACCAAGATCCGTCAGAAGACAGAACAATAACACTTCCACCACAGAATCCCTATTGATAATCTTTCTAAATTAAATGACCTACCTTTATTTCTCGGATATTGGAGAAAAGTATATTCCCAGGTTCCAACTGTAGAGTCCAGAAGCAAATTGGTTTCCCAATTCTAAACCACCCATTATTATTATCTCCCAATATGTATCATCCAAACAGCCATGCTAGATTTAGAGAGCAATTGGTTCTCCAAAACAGATGAAAGATAATAGCAAAAAAATCCCCGTACGAAAGCAAGTCCGATTTGAATTTTAAAAGGACACATCAATAAAGTCTAAATGACAGCAAATTGTTTACACTGGCAATAATTTCGCAAAAGAACAAAATATGACCATCAGGAGTTAATTACAATTGTTATCATCATCAATGAAAATGGTTCCAATATTTGACACTATATTGCTGTTTGGGTGTGCTCCACAACTGAAGTGTGAAGATTTACTCAATACTAGCTTCATTGCCAGTAAAATTAAAAGCATCCCCAAATTATGCAGTAAGATAGCATCAAGTTTACAAATTGTAAAGGGCCTATAGGATTTCTGAATTTGTTGTCAAACCAAGTGATGGAAGAATAATTACCTGACTTCTACATTCTTTGGCTTCTTAGGTTCAGCAAAACGAACAGCTAATGCACAGTCACACCCCTGAGGAAAATTTGAGTACCAAGTAAATTCAATCATCAACATAGAGGACTTGGAAAGATGAAAATAAAAGTTAAGCAGGTTTACTTTCATCACATAGGTTCCATTTAGCGCGCTGATTGCTGCCTCAGCCATATGTCTTTGAGTAAAGCCCACAAAGCCACATCCTACATGGTTTGAACATGACCACTTGAGTATTAAGAGAGGAAAAAGAAAGTAATCTACACAGTGATCAAAGAAAGCAAAAGAAACATAACATTAGTAACAAAACTAAAAATTCACCACCACCCAAAGAGGTATCACCTGAAGATGAGCCTGAGACACAGGAGTGACAAGAATAATTGATGTCACAAAAATTTTTTAAAAAGTGAAAGCAAACATGGTGGATGAATACTGATCAAGTTCACATAAAGTTGTTCAATAATACTAAAAAAGATAAAAAGCAACAACAGTACCACACTCAGCACTTACTACTTACAGCTAAGATGGTGACAAGAAGCAACAACAGATTTGGAAAAATGAGTCAATGGTGTTGCACATTATAAAGTCTCACACCATAAAGAAAAAGATATCATGCCAAAATAAAATGTATCACAATCACATCATACGAAACATAATCAAGGCCAAGGTAAATATCTAAGGGTAAGATTTGAGGATTACCAAATTAGGCAGCAGAACAATAGCAAACATAAGCCATTACATAATAAACACACCCTTGTATAAAGAAATGAAAAGAGTGAGTGGAAAGTTAAGGGTACAAAAACAAACCACGGCTTTGCTTAGATTCATCACGCAGTACGTAAACATCAGCAACAACACCATATGCAGAAAATATCTGACAAAAGGAAAAGTTATTAAAAAGCTATTCTATGATTCTATCCAAAGATGCCAACATCGAAATTAATTTGGATACCACAAACAACGGGTCTTCCAATTAGGTCTAATTCGTGACATTAAAGAAAACAATTATTTCTGAAGTGATTGGCCAAGGATACAAAGAGTTAACATACTTCCTCAATCTCCCGTTTTGAAGCTTCTCTATTAAAGCCATTTACATACAGTTTGTGCAGATTCTGTCCGACAATTGCTGCGACACGTAAACCAGAAAGATAAATTTCTCAAAAAAACATATATATGACAATACCTTCAAACTTTAGAGAGAAACAAGTAATATTAGTCATAGACAGACATAAATTCATCTATTCTGAAGAAGTTACCTGGTCCAGAAAAGGCCAAATCATTTTGCACCAAGCCTAGAGAGCAATTCAACAAAAAGGTAACAAAGAAAGAAAAAAGTGAGCACCCAATCAGTAGTTAGCAAAATAAATTACCTTCTCTTAAAGATAGTACCTGGTCTAGCAAGGCAGGAATCATGTTGCACTGGACGCTCCAAACCTAGAGAAAGTGCCCCACAAAAACAAGTCGGGGAAGAACACAAAGTAAACACATAGAAAGATGACCCATATCAATTCCATTACACATTAAAATAATATGACAAACAGCTCTAGAGTACATGGCAAAAGCCCAGATAATAATGTAGCAGTTTTATCACAAAGTTTTCTCGCATAAAACTATTGATATATTAAAAGCGTTCCTAGTTTCCTACACAAATAAGTGCAATGTGGGCACCCCACCTCCCACAATAAAAACATGCCATGCCATTCATACATCCAAGAGCGTGTCAATAAAGATTGCTTTTACGAACTTGGGACCAACAAAATTGGATAAGAATTAATTCCTTAATCTTAGTCAACAAATCCTTATTTAATTCAATAATATCCAAGTTGAATCAGGTTACTTTATTTTGCACTTTTTCAATTGTTCTTATATTACTTCCTCTGTTTATATTTACTTAACTAACATTCCTAAAATGAAAATGTCAAATTACTTGATCCATACTAAATTTGGTCAGCAGTTAGTAGTCATATTCACCAAATTACCCTTATAAAGTGCATGCGGGAACAACAATTCTTGTACTCTCAACGGGAGAGAAAGTAACTGTGCACCAATTACACTCTCTCTCTCCTCTCCTTAAATATTGTGCCAAGAACTATGGGTCAAGTAAAGAAAACGAGGAAAGTAAAAGTTGATCTCCACAAGGTAATGATTCCATGACAATTTTAATTTTCTTTAAGGAAACAACTTTATGATTTTAATTAATTACATTTTTTATTCCCATGTATCAGAAAACTAACATTTTCCCAGTTCAATAGTCAATAAATGATGAACATATTTGGATTGTTCCTTCAAAAAAAAAAAAAAAAAAAAAAAAACATATTTGGATTGTAGCATACAAGACATTAAGAATGGTTCTCCCAATTCAAATGACACAAAAAGGATAAAGAACAGTTTCACTTAAAAATGTGCAAGGTGCAACACACAATCTAAGCTAAAATAAAATCAAAGGTTTTCAAGATAATATATGAAAGAAAACCCAAACTTGCCTATCTTGCCAGACAGCCAGAGCACATACAACAATATGATGCTATAAAATTAAGAAATAAATAAATAATTGGGTCATCAACCAAGCCACACACTAGTTACAACTTTCACCTTTAATCTGAAGAAATTTTACAGGGTTGAAACCTTATGTTCCTCATTCTTCAATAACCAATTACTTTCAGATGGTCAATGGACCAAATCAAAGAGATAAAATAGAAAATGAAAAGGAGCAAAAAAAAAAAAAGAATTAATAAAGTACATAAATAAATAAAGAAGTAAAAGCAAACGATGTTTGACGGACCAAGGACACAGGCTTCATATATGATGCTAATACAAAAAGGTTACAGAGAGAACAGAACACAATACTTCGTACAATTAAGGAAATACCTTGTCGTTGTCTGGCTCCATCAGCATATCTTACTCTAATGGGAGCCATAGCCTGTAAATAAGAGGTTATATGATGGGGTTCATCCATGGTTCATACAGCAAGGGGATAAAGGAAAACTCAATAACAAGTTATCTGACTTCTATTGACTTACTTCAGGAAAAGTGAATTGATTGTTTAAAGCTATTATTGCTCTGTCAGCCTCCTCAGTGAATGCATACTTCACAAAACAATAATCTGCAGACATTGAGTCATTAGCATCACAGTCATGGCAATTTGGAAATTGATACAGTACTCTGCCTTAGCGTTTCCCACTTTTCTCTTCCCCTTCCCACCCCTACACCCTTTCTGTTCTAAAAGATCCAAAGATAAAGTGAACTTAGGAGGTGTATTGAGGAAAGCAATCAGAGAAAGAACTATTCCCTGTATCCCATTATAAAGTCCGAATTGACTTCAAATGATTTTCAAGGCACAACTTTGACCACTGATTCCTCTTGCATTTATTAGCTGACTAACTTTAAGAGTAAATCAGAGGAGCAATTTATAAGCTGACCCCAAAATTACTAAATATGGTTACTACTCTGTGATGGAGGGAGAATCATTCAACAGAATACTTGAAGCTAAGACAAATCTTTATGAGGATAATTCATTTAATTCCACATCCATAGTGTGTAGTAGCAAAATCGTAAGGAAATAAGACCAATTACTAGATCATCAAGAATGGATAAACAAAAAAAGAGTGACCATAGAGACAACCCAGCCTAAATACTTTTGAGATGGGTTTGGGAGAACCAAATATTCACATCCTTAACTATAAACAATACAAAATGATAGCAACCAACAACAAGATAAACGTGTACACATAAAATAATATGATTCCCACTCCTGGGAAGTTAGATAAAACACTATAAATTACCCTGTCTAAAGTAACAATTTTTGTCCCTTAACTTTACAGATGAGACATCATTAGATGAGTTGCCCAAATGCCAACATGCTGTTGACTAAATATTTATGATGCTCAATATTAAACTCAATTAAGACACGTGCTTTCATGAAATGATGCGACTAAAAGGTATTACATTCATTGCAAATTCATTTATTCTTAGGAAATCTGCACAGCTTATATGAATTTAACATTTATAATTAGCAGGGGACAATATTTTGTGAAGTAGAAAAGTTGAAAGGGGGACAAAATTAAAAGGAGAACAGGACTACATATAGAGCTGTCAAAAGTTGACCCGACCCAAAATACCGACTCAAACCCGATTATTAACCGACCCATCTAAACCCGAAAAAATGGTGACCAAAACCGACCTGACCCAACCTGAAACCAACCCTAGACCCGAGTTGGCCCGAGTATGTGAGACCCGAACCCGAACATGAACCGACCTAGAGATGACCCGACCCGAATGTAATCCGTAAATTATTGACCTGAAATGAACCCGAATTGAACCGAAATTGACCCAAACCTGTTTCAACCTATCAAAACCTGAATTAAACCCGACCCAAAATCAACCCGACTTGTTATTGACCTGACCCAAATTCAACCCGACTTGTTAGTGACCCGACCCAAAATTTACCCGACCTATTACTAACTCGGCCCAAAGATTCAACCCGATATGTTACTAACCCGACTCGAAATCAACACGACTTGTTATTGAACCGGCCTAAATTCAATCCAAATTGTTCCTGACCCAATTTCAAATCACCTTAAATGCAATTTACACCACCTTATTATTATTGATCAAAGCATTTTTTCTAGGGAGACCAAGTCGGTCAGCAAAAGAAAGGAGCATCATCCCCAAATTAAAGAGTTAAATATAGTATATATTTGTTGTATGATCAAAGGAGATAATTGTATGATCTTCCTAAATTATAGACTATAGTTCCTAGTATGTTGCCATATAAAAAGTATATTATATACAAAGGAAATAATTAGCTTGATAAAAATGATAATTATCTATTTATAGTTAGTTGAACCCGAATATGACCCGACTTGGAAATGATCTAACCTGATTGTAACCCACAAATTATTGACTTGAATACAACCCGACTTGAACCTGAGAACGACCCGACTTAGAAATGACCCAAACTGATTATAACTCGCAAATTATTGACTTGAACCGAGCCCGACTAAAACCCGAGAATGACCCGAATTGAAAATGACCCGACCTAATTATAACCCGCAAATTATTGACTTGAATCGAACCCGACACAAACCCGAGAATGACCCGACCTAATTCTAACTCGCAAATTATTGACTTGAGCCAAACCCGACTCGAACCCGAGAATTACCCAAACCCGTTTTAAACCGTGAAAACCCGAATTAAACCCGACCTATTGTTCACTCGACCCAAATGTAACCCGACTTGTTGTTAACCCGACCCAAACCCCATAAGATTTATGACCCGACTTAAGCATGACCCAACCCGAATCCGACCCGCATAGGTTACGGCATTAACCCAACCCGAGTTGACCCGACCCACTCTAACACGACCCAATCCCGACCCGTTTACCCGAAATGACAGCTCTAATATTAACCTTCAATTTTGGAATTTTTTGACTTTTTTTCACTCAGAAATAAAAATTACCGAAATGTTTACCATGGTCCCTAATATCCTCCGGGGGTCCAATTGGCTGGGTGGAACCATTCAATTTGCCTTTAAACGACCAATTAACCGGCTTACAACTTGCACCGATTTCATTAGCTCAAGCTTACCACGAACATTTATGACAACATATAATTATCATATATGGATCCCAACGTCATTATATGACCCTCGAGATGTATCCCCTAATATCTCAATGCTTTTCGACACCGGGCCCCGAAACATTCGAAATTTCTCAAAAAACGTGGATAATTAACCTTCAATTTTGGAATTGACTTTTAGACACCGAGCCTCGAAGACTCCAAATTTCTCAAAAAGCGTGGATATTCGCCTTCAATTTTTTTTTATTTTTTTTTTCACTCTGAAATTAAAATTGCCGAAATGTTTACCATGGTCCATAATGCCCTCCCGGAGTCCAATTGGGTAGGTGGAACCATCCAATTTGCCTTTAAACGACCAATTTACAGATTTACAACTTGCATCGATTTCATTAATTCAGCCCTACCACGAACATTTATGACAACATATAATGATCATATATGGTTCCAAACGACATTATATGACCCCGAGATGTATCCCCTAAAATCGCAAGGCTTTTCTACAACGGGCCTCGAAACCTACAAAATTTCTCAAAAAGCGTGGATAATAGCCTTCAATTTTGGAATTTTTTTACTTTTTTTGCCCGGAAATAAAAATTGACGAAATATTTAACATGGTCCCTAATACAGTTTGGGAGTCCCATTGGGTGGGTAGAACCATCCAATTTGCCTTTAAACGACAAATTTACCGATTTACAACTTAAACCGATTTTATTAACTCAAGCCTACCACGAACATTTATGACAACATAAAAAAATCATATAAGTTTCCAAACGGCAATATATGACACCAAGATGTATTCCATGGAATTTCAAGAATTTTCGACACCGAGTCCCGAAACCTTCAAAATTTCGCAAAATGCGTGGATATTAGTCTTCAATTTTGGAATTTATTGACTTTTTTCGCTCGAAATAAAAATTGTCAAAATCTTTACCATGGTCCCTAATACCCTCCGGGAGTCTGATTGGCTAGGTGGAACCATCAAATTTGCCTTTAAACGACCAATTTACTGGTTTACAACTTGCACCGGTTTCATTAACTCAAGCCTACCATGAACATTTATGACAACATATAATGATCATATATGGTTCCAAACGACATTATAAGACCCCAAGATGTATTCCCTAGAATTTCAAGACGTTTAGACACTGGGTCCCGAACACTCCAAATTTCTCAAAAAGCGTGGATATTTGCCTTCAATTTTTGAATTTTTTACTTTTTTCATCCAGAGATTTAAATTGAGGAAATGTTTACCATGATCCATAATACGTTCTCGGAGTCCAATTGGGTAGGTGGAACCATACAATTTCCTTTTAAACGACCAATTTACCGATTTACAACTTGCACCAATTTCATTAATTCAAGCCTACTACGAACATTTATGACAACGTATAATGACCATATATAGTTCCAAACGATATTATATGACCCCGACATGTATCCCCTAAAATCTAAGGCTTTACAACGGGCCCCGAAACCTCCAAAATTTCTCAAAAAGCGTGGATAATAGCCTTCAATTTTGGAAAATTTTCACTTTTTTTTCACCCGAAAATAAAAATTAACAAAATATTTACCATGGTCCCTAATACCCTTGGGGAGTCCCATTGGGTAGAACCATCAAATTCGCCTTTAAACGACAAATTTACCGATTTACAACTTGCACCGATTTCATTAACTCAAGCCTACCACAAACATTTATGACAACATATAATAATCATATAAGGTTCCAAACGACATTGTATGACACCAAGATGTATTCCCTGGAATTTCAAGACTTTTCGACATCGAGTCTCCAAACCTTCAAAATTTCGCAAAATGCGTGGATATTAGTCTTCAATTTTAAAATTTTTTGACTTTTTTCGCTCAGAAATAAAAATTGCCAAAATGTTTACCATGGTACAAAATACCCTCCAGGAGTCCAATTGACTTGGTGGAACCATCCAATTTTCCTTCAAACGGCCAATTTACCGGTCTACAACTTGCACGATTTCATTAACTCAAGCCTACCACGAACATTTTTATGACAACATATAATGATCATTTATGGTTTAAAATAATATTATATGACCCCGAGATGTATCCCCTAAAATCTCAAAGCTTTTCGACACCGAGCCCCGAAACATAAAAACTTTCTCAAACTACATGGATATTAGCCTTTAATTTTGGAATTTTTTTAATTTTTTTTTCGCCTGAAACATAAATGTTTACCGTGGTCCCTAATGCCCACCGGTAGTCCAATTGGGGAGTGGGACCACCAATTTGCCTCTAAACGGCCAACTTACCGTTTTACCACTTGCATCGATTTCATTAACTCAAGCCAACCACGAATTTTATAACAACAAATAATGATTATAAATGGTTCCAAACGACATTATATGACCCCGAGATCTATATTTCTTAAAATCTCAAGTCTCTTCGAGATTCGGTTTCGAAACCTCTAAAATTTCTCAAAAAACGTGGATATTAGCCTTCAATTTTGAATTTTTTTTTACTTTTTTTCGCCAGTAAATAAAAATTGCCGAAATGTTTACCATGGTCCCTAATACCCTTTGGGAGTCCAATTGGATGGGTAGAACCATCCAATTTGCCTTTAAAAGAACAATTTACCGGTTTACAACTTGCACCGATTTCATAAACTCAAGCCTACTACGAACATTTATGACAACATATAACGATCACATATGGTTCCAAACGGCATTATATGACCCCGACATGTATCCCCTTAAATCTCAAGTCTTTTCGACATCGGGTTCCGAAACCTCAAAAATTTCTCAAAAAAAACGTGGATATTAGCCTTCAATTTTGAAATTTTTTTACTTTTTTTCGCCCGTAAATAAAAATTGCCGAAATGTTTACCATGGTTCCTAATACCCTCTAGAAGTCCAATTGGATGAATGGAACCATCCAATTTGCCTTTAAACGACCAATTTACCGGTTTACAACTTGCACCGATTTCATAAACTCAAGCCTTCCACGAACATTTGTGACAACATATAACGATCACATATGGTTCCAAACGACATTATATGATCTCGAGATGTATCTTTTAAATTCGCAAGGCTTTTCTACAACGGGCCTCGAACCCTCCAAAATTTCTCAAAAAGCGTGGATATTAGCCTTCAATTTTGGAATTTTTTGACTTTTTTCGCTCGGAAATAAAAATTGTCAAAATGTTTACCATGGTCCCTAATACCCTCCGAGAGTCCAATTGGCTTGATGGAACCATCCAATTTTCAGTCTACAACTTGCACGATTTCATTAAATCAATCCTACCACGAACATTTATGACAACATAAAATGATCATTTATGGTTTAAAACATTATTACATGACCCCAAGATGTATCCCCTAAAATCTCAAAACTTTTCGACACTGTGCCCGAAACCTCAAAAATTTCTCAAAAAGCGTGGATATTAGCCTTCAATTTTGGAATTTTTTGACTTTTATTCGCCTGTAAATAAAAATTGTCGAAATGTTTACCATGGTTCCTAATACCCTCCGGTAGTCCAATTAGGCGGGTGGAACCATCCAATTTGCATTTAAACGACCAATTTACCGGTTTACAACAGGCACTTATTTAATTAACTCAAGCCTACCACGAACATTCATGACAACATATAATGGTCATTTATAGTTTCAAACTTCATTATATGACCCCGAGATGTATCTAATAAAATCTAAAGGCTTTTCGACATCGGGCCCGAAACCTTCAAAATTTCTCAAAAAAACGTGGATATAGCATTCAATTTTGAAATTTTTTTACATTTTTTCTCCCGTAAATAAAAATTGCCGAAATGTTTATAATGGTTCCTAATACCCTCTGGGAGTCCCATTGGATGGGTGGAACCATCCAATTTGCCTTTAAACGACCAATTTACCGGTTTACAACTTGCACCGATTTCATAAACTCAAGCCTACCACGAACATTTATGACAACATATAATGATCACATATGGTTCCAAACGGCATTATATGACCCCGAGATGTATCCCCTTAAATCTCAAGTCTTTTCGACATCGGATTCCGAAACCTCCAAAATTTCTCAAAAAACGTGGATATTAGTCTTAAATTTTAGAACTTTGTGACTTTTTTTCGCCTCCAAATAAAAATTGCCGAAATGTTTACCATGGTCCCTAATATCCTCCGAGAGTCCAATTAGGTGGGTGGAACCATCCAATTTACCTTTAAATGGTGAATCTATCGGTTTATAACTTGCACCGATTTCATTAATTCAAGCCTACCACAAACATTTATGACAATATATAATAATTATTTATGGTTTAAAACAATATTATATGACCCCGAGAAGTATCCCCTAAAATCTCAAAGTTTTTCGACACTAAGCCCGAAGCCTAAAACATTTCTCAAAAAGCGTGAATATTAGCCTTCAATTTTGGAATTTTTTGAATTTTATTCACCTGAAAAAAAAAAATTGCCGAAATGTTTACCATGATTCCTAATACCCTCCGGTAGTCCAATTAGGTGGGTGGAACCATCCAATTTGCATTTAAACGACCAATTTACCAGTTTACAACGGACACTTATTTAATTAACTCAAGCCTACTACGAACATTCATGACAACATATAATGGTCAGTTATGGTTTCAAACGTCATTATATGACCCCGAGATGTATCTAATAAAATCTAAAGGCTTTTCTACATCGGGCCCGGAACCTTCAAATTTTCTAAAAAAGCCCTCAATTTAGGAATTTTTTAACTTATTTCGCCCGGATATTAAAATTGTCAAAATGTTTACCATGGTCCCTAATACCCACCGGGGGCCTAATAGGGTAGGTGGAACCATCCAATTTGCCTTTAAACGACCAATTTATCGGTATACAACTTGTACCGATTTCAACAACTCAAGCCTACAACGAACATTTATGACAACAAATAATGATCACATATGGTTCCAAACAAAATTATATGACCCTGAGATGTATTCCCTAGAATTTCGAAACTTTTAGACGCTGGGCTCCGAAGACTTCAAAATTTCTCAAAAAGCGTGGATATTAGCCTTCAATTTTTGTATTTTTAGATTTTATTCGCCCGTAAATAAAAATTGTCAAAATGTTTACCATGGTCCTTAATACCGTTCGGGAGTCCAATTGTGCAGGAGTAACCATCCAATTTGCCTTTAAATGACCTATTTACCAGTTTACAACTTGCACCGTTTTCATTAACTCAAGCTTACCACGAACATTTATAACAACATATAATGATCAAATATGGTTCCAACCGGCATTATATGACCCCGAGATATAATTCTAAAATTTCAAGGCTTTTCGACAGTGGGCCTCGAAATCTCCAAAATTTCTAAATAAGCATGGATCTTTAGACTTTAATTTTGGAATTTTTTGACTTTTTTTTGGCCGGAAATAAAAATTGCCGAAATGTTTACCATGATCCCTAATACACTTCGAAAGGCCAATTGGATGGGTGGAACCATCCAATTTGCCTTTAAACAGCCAATATACCGGTTTACAACATGCACCGATTTCATTAACTCAAGCCTACCACGAACATTTATGACAACATATAATGATCATTTACAATTTTAAACGTCATTATAGGACCCCGACATGTATCCCCTAATTCTTAAGGTTTTTCGACACCGAGCCCCGAAACTTCCAAAATTACACAAAAATCATGTATATTAGCTTTCAATTTTGGAATTTTTTTACTTATTTTTGCCCGAATATAAAAAAATTTCGAAAATTTTACCATGGTCCCTAATATCTTTTGTTAATCCAATTGGGTGGTTGGAACCATCCAATTTGCCTTTAAACGACCTATTTACCGGTTTATAACTTACACCGATTTCACTAACTCAAGCCTACCACGAACATTTATGACAACAAATAATGATCATATATGATTCCAAACGACATTAAATAACCTCGAGATGTATCCCCTAAAATTTCAAGACTTTTTGACACTGGACTCTGAATCCTCCAAAATTTCTCAAAAAGCGTGGATATGACCTCGAGAATATAAAAAAAAAAGTCAAAAAAATTCAAAAATTTCAAGTCTTCAATTTTTGAATATTTTTGACTTTTTTTTGCTCGGAAATAAAAATTGCCGAAATTTTTACCATGGTCCCTAATACCCTCTGGGAGTCCAATTGGGTGGGTGGAACAATCTAATTTGCCATTAAACGACCAATTTACCGGTTTACAACTTGCACCGATTTCATTAATTCAAGCCTACCACGAACATTTATGACAACAAATAATGATCATATATGGTTCCAAATGGCATTATATGAGTATATGACCCCGAGATGTATCACATAGAATTTCAAGACTTTTCGACACCGGGCCCCGAAACCTCCAAAATTTCTCAAAAAGCCTTCAATTTTGGATTTTTTTAGACTTTTTTTCGTCCGAAAATAAAAATTGCCGAAATGTTTACCATGGTCCCTAATACCCTCCGGGAGTCCAATTGGGTGTGTGGAACCATTCAATTTGCTTTTAAACGGCCAATTTACCGGTTTACAACTTGCACCGATTTATCAGTTTACAAAAGCCAATTTAATTAACTTGCACCAAACCCGACTTGAACCGAAATTGACCCAAACCCTTTTTAACCCGAATTTAACCCGACTTGTTACTTACCTGACTTGAATTCAACCCGACCCGAATTTAACCCAACCTGTTACAAACCCGATCCGAAATCAACCTGACTTGTTATTGACCTAACCCAAATTCAACCCAAATTATTATTGACCCGACCCGAATTTTACCATACCTATTACTTACCCAACTCAAAAATTCAACCCGATCAGTTACTAACCCGACTCGAAATTAACACGAATTGTTATTGATCCGACCTAAATTCAACCCAAATTGTTCCTCGACCCGATTTTAAATCACTAAATGCAATTTAGACCACCTTATTATTGTAGATTAAAGCATTTTGTCTTGGAAGACCAAGTTGGTCCAAGCCAGCAAAAGAAAGGAGCATCATCCTCAAATTTAAGAGTTAAATATAGTATATATTTGTTGTATGGTCAAAGGAGATAATTATCTTCCTAAATTATAGACTATAGTTCCTTAATATATTGCCATATATAGTATAATCAAAGGAAATAATTAGCTTGATAAAAATGATAATTATCTAGTTATAGGTAGTTGAACCCGAATATGACCTCACTTGGAGATGACCCGACCTGATTGTAACCCACAAATTATTGACTTGAACCAAACCCAACTTGAACCCGAGAATGACCCGACTTGAAAATGACCCAACCTGATTATAACCCGCAAATTATTGACTTGAACCGGACCCGACTCGAACCCGAGAATGACCCGACCTGATTCTAACCCGCAAATTATTGACTTGAACCGAACCCGAGAATTATCCTAACCCGTAAAAACCCGAATTAAACCCGACCTATTGTTCACCCGACCCGAATGTAACCCGACCTGTTATTAACCTGACCCAAATCCGATAAGAAGTATGAACCGACTTAAGCATGACCCAACCTTAACCCGACCCGCATTATGGAATTAATCTGAATTGATCCAACCCGAGTTGACCCGACCCACTCTTACCCGACCCAAACCCGACCCTTTTACCCGAATTGACAGCTCTAATTACATAGTCATCAAATATGCTAAAGCATAAAGCAATTTCTTTGCATACGTGTATACCTTGCCGTTGACCAGTCCATTTATCAAGAAGAAGAACAACCTCCATGACATTTCCATGCTCTTGAAACAAGCAAAAAATCTACATATAAGAACAAAGGCCAAAACACTATATGAAACCTCAGATAGAGCAAGTATACTGTAAAAGGGATCATGAAACCTCAGAGTAATCTTCATCAAAAAAAGATCATAAAACTCACATGTAAGCAAGAAAAAAGGGATGAATACAGTGAGTGAATATATGTCCAAAATAATCTAAATAAGCAGTTAATGCAAGCCAAAAAAAGTCCAAAACATTTCTATTCAAGTAGCACACTATGAAGTATGAATTTCATATTCGCATAGGAAGAAAAGACTTTCTCAGCTAATTAAAGGGAGCAACATGCTTGATATCCAGCCTTGTGACCTGTAGTCTTGTTTACAAAGTTTGCATTGTTCCTCCATACATATATTTTTGTTAACAAAAACCAAGAGATGGAGGGTGTCAAGGAGTGACATTTTTTGCTTTCTCAAGAGGACAAGGGTGACCTTTACAAGAGATGCATGGAGTTGTAATTTTAAACTAAATATGATAGAGGCATGGTCACTACAGGAGCAATTGCAGGGTATAGGAACACTTATAGATTGATTAAGATTGGAAAGAAAAACACATACTCTGTATAAACAGCTGCAAAAATCTGTAAACACAAATGATAAAAGCTTCTAAGATTTACTTCTTCTACTTCTAACTATTGTTATTCAATTATTTTTGTTGTTGTAGTGGTTTTGGTTGATGCTTCCAGTAACGACACCAAAAACACGAGGGAAAGCTATCACAGCGAGGAATAATAGGGACTTCTAGACCTATAATTTTCTGTATAACAAGGATTTTGTTAATATGTGCAAGAATTCATACTTTGACAAGCATCAAATAATTCTCCTTGTAATGAAACACATTGTGGAACTTGACACAGCTCATCAGATGAACAAATAGGCTCATAAAACCACAGTAACATACCTCATCTTGGGTCGCAGTTCGAGGAATCCCACCAACATAAAGCTTCACAAAACTGCCATCATCAACTCTATCTATCAAAAAGAAAGCAATAACATCACCTAACAAATCTCACACCATCAAAGAAAGAACTTCAAACTCGAACCGCCTTACCTGATCAAGAAACGAGCTTTTCCTACCAAAATCTAATCATTCACAAAATCACAAGTGTACATAATTATAGCAAGTTACATACCATTCAGTGGACACAAAGGACAATATCAAGCTTATCACAACAAAATCATCAAAACCCTAATTCTAGTAAAGTTGAGATTTTTTCTTAGCAAATAGTTCTACCTAGTAGTAATCAGTTCAATTAACATACAAAATCAACAATTTATCAAACAATTAACAAAAACTGAAGTAGTTCTACTAGTACCCATCAAATTTATTTGAAGAAATTACCGAATTTCCGCTTCTTTAAGAAATGGGATTTCGGCTGAGGCTGCGGCGGCTGACTGAAACCACCTCCGGCGGCGGCGAAGGAGTGATCGGGAGGAGGGTGAAAGGGTTGAAATTGAGGAAAACCGTCGCCGGGAAATCCGGTATTCCCCCATTGGAAGTTGGGAGGTTGTGGTGGTGGTGGTGGTGGTGGTGGAAGTGGGTCCCATGGGTTGGGGTTGAAAGATGGAGGGTGTGACTCCATTTTCGAAAAGCTGCTCGAGTTGATGGTGATCAATTCAGTAATCAGTATGTTGGTTTGTATTCTTGTGGGGTGGGGTGCTATGAGTCTATGAGGTTGACCAAAGTTTGTGCAAGTTTAGTGAGTACAAGACTTGTTATGATTGAATTTTTGGGCATGACACTCATAAGGGTGCATTTCTTTGGTGTGGGCTAAGTGTGGCGTGTTTTAAGACTTATATGAATCTTGTGTTGTGGATCATGTTAAGAAGAATTATGGGTACTTAGAGATGATGATATTGAAATTCTTATACACAATAACTATTTGGGAAGCAATGACGGTGATGGGTATATATGTAAGAGATAATGATTAACTAGGATACTTGTAACGTAATAAACAAATAATGTATCTTTTTACTGTAGCCACGTTTTATAATAATGGTGTGTATTTGTTTGCTGAATCAAATTTTAATTTTGTTTAATTGTTGGGATGGTGCTATGTTCTAAAAATCTAAAGTAATGGTGTGTATTGTTGCTGAGTTAATTTTTATTTTTTGTTTTAAAAGCTCAATAATGATACGGCCTTTGGATATAATTTTGTTGGGATGGTGCTACATTTTGTGCAATAACTTTATAAAGTGTCGCATTTGACTCTTGTCAGTCCAATATTTCAAGGGTTTGAAAATTGAAATTGATGCTCAACAACCATAATTCATAAAGAGACAATACTAGTCCATAGAATTGTAGAGTGTAGATTGTAGGAAAAATCATCCTATTCTAATTTCTAATGATAAATTGTTGCCTATAAGAAACAATCTCTCAAAGTGTACATATCATGAAATCATAATCAACTACAAGTATGCTAGTGAAGCATAAAAATTGCATGCACATATATACGAGGATGTGATTCTTCATGCGATTTTCAAATGTCCTGTAGTTTGTCTTCCAAAAAATTGCATAGTTCTTCTCCTTTATGAAAAATAGGAGGCAGGCTTCATTTTCGTAATTAGTGAATCTTAATCAGTCATCATATAAAGCATATCTTTCTCTATACTAGGACAACCAGGAAATGATCTTCTTGTGTAAGACTGCAACATAATCAGCTTCAACTGGGCTTTCTCCCATCTGCACAAGAGTTGAACACAGTAATTATATGCATTGTTTCACATAGAGTAGCTTCATATAGCTCATACATATTGCGCATGATCATACATAATGCACGCATAAAATATATGTTGAGAAGATATGAAGAAATAAAAGTATGTACTCGCTCCCAAAAACCTTAATCTTTCACCCTTAAATTTGTAACTATTATCAGTAGTTCAGTACCCTTAGCTTTGGCATTGAAGTGTGCTAAACTGAGTATAGATGTGACCGGTGCAATGCACAGTAAGTTGCATTTCATGTATACTTAATCAGTTAGTTACAACCTTAAAATTCATAAATTCCAAAGCTCAACAATAAGTTTAAATAAGGGCTATCCAAGCTAAGGTCAAATGTTCAATGTAAGGGCTAACAAGTTAGACAAATAAATTTATATTAGAGGTTTTCAGGTGAAAAGAACGAAATTGTTCTTGCTTCTGGCCTTCTGAGACTGCGAGAAGGCACAAAGGCATCATAATATCACACTCTGATCTCAACCTTAGTTAAGGAATCACACTTCTAATCACTGAAACCTCTTGAGTTTTTCATGCAGTTTGCAGCCCAAGTCATGCACTTTCTCTACTTTGTAATTCAGTAGACATACTAGATTTAATGTATGTCTGTGATAGGCAAAGAAAACATACTTGAAAATGAAGATGGAAGCAGGATCTGTCTTCACAGGCACGTTGCGAAGAGGCACCTAGGACATGGATGCCTTGACCTTCTAATTTCTCAATCAAAGTGGACAAGATACCATCTTTGTTGTTCTGTTCACATATTTGGACTATCACTTCACCCTTTTTTACTTCATTCATTGAGACTGTTAGTGTCCTTTTATCTTTGTTTGCATGATCACGAACATCACTGCTACCTACGACAACTTGCTGCTTCTTTCCTAGCACTGATAACATGTTGCTCTTCTCGATTGTTAGCTTCTCTATCTCAGCTTGAAGCTGAGGGACATAATCAAGGGCTCTATCAATTATATATGGTCCACTCCACCTCTTCTGCAAATTTGTCCATGTATTAGAGTAAGTGCACGCCAGTTAATTAATTAAGAGTTGTAGACTGCAAACAAGTGTGTTGCAGTAGCAAGTATCCCCATCATATAAGAATCAGGAAGAAGGATGCAATTATATAATCATTCTCAAAGTATCCTATGAGATGCAATCAATTCAATAATCTACACTTGTAATGCTTCATAAAGTCCTAAGCAGACCTGTTGCCTTTTAAACTATGAGGAGTTTGTTCCTTTTTTTTTGGTAAGGAAAGCAAAGCATTGTTCAAGTCTTTGTAAGTTTGCCTTGTATTTCAAGTTGAAATGGAATCTTCGTATTTCACCTCAATTAAGGTTTGTTATAGGGTTAGTTATTTCGGTTTTGTTAGCTGTAATGAGCTTCAAGGAAGCAGGTTTTGTATTAGGTTGCAATCAAATCTATGTAATTAGAAGACATACATAAGTAGGGATATAGGGCTCTAGACTTGCTGGTAGAGGTGCTTCCATAACTTCCAATGATATTGGCATTGGGAAGAAGATCAAGTGAATCAAGAAGAGTATTGTAGTATCGAATTGGGTGTACTTGTTAGGTGCTTTTTCTCCGGGCTCTACTTTCCTCGGCTTATCTCTGCTGAGCTGAACTTATTGGTGTATTAACTTGCTTTTTTCTTTGGCTGAAACTTACTTATAATAAGCTAAGGAGAACATAGCCTAATTACTGAGCATTGCATACACTTATAACAAAGAAATAATCTCTGAAAGACCAATAATTAAGGACAACCTAAAATCATCCAAGTGATCTAACAACATAAAAAATCTCTTAATGAAGTCACCCATATATAGGTGTATAATATCATATATGTGTCCTATTGGTGTGATTTAATTTGGTGTCTTAGGTTAAAATCCTTCCCATCTTCAAGCAGAATTAATAGACCTAAGTTTTGATGATTTATGTACAAAATACACTTAATTATAAACATGACCACTTTAAATTAGCTGAAATATGATTTACTGTATGTTTGAACTTTGAACTTTTGAAGGATGCATGAGGCAGAGATATTCTTGTCTTTTACTTTGTATTAATTGAATATATCAATCAAATGATAACTGCCTAGTTATTTATACAAGCAACAAAAACAATAATATAGCATGTAAAAAATTTTAAAAGTACCTTAGCTCTTCTAGAATCTGGGAGCAAAGAACGAAGTACCAAAAATGTTTCATTAAGCTTCATCCTCCTTACTTTTTCCTTAGCATTGTGATCAAGTTTCTTACAAGATGATCCTTCTCTAACACCCCCATCTGCAGGGGCAGCAGTTTGATCATCAATCATCGTTGTCGTTGTCGTTGGCATCATCGTTGTCGTCGTGGTGGGACAGTAGTATTGCATCTCATGATGCCCCTGAGATGAGCCCTCTGCTGCTGTACCCTGCTGTACATGTTGTTCAAGACCAACCTGTTCAATTGGACTAATCCAATTAATTGGGTCCTGTATGTTGGGACCATATTGTTCTATTAGTGTATAATCTTCTAAATGATCTTCACCAAGAAATATGCTTAAATCTTGGTACTCTGACATGGGTATTGGTGATGTATTAGGCAAAGTAGTTTGATCTTCAATAAGAGGTGGAAAATTAATGGGATCATCACTTGGTGGTTGATATGGGAAAGAGAAGTCATCTTCCTCATTGTAGAGGGGATTTCCAAAAGGAGGGTTAGACATAAAAGTAAATAATACATAAATAATCGATGCTTTTATATGATTGCGATCAGGGATGACCAATGAATAGAATAGATCATAACCATCTAGACCGCGTTATAATAAATAGTTAGGAAGAAAACTCTATCATAATTAACATAAAACATGATTCTTTCATGAATCTTGTATTCTTAAAAAAGAGACGGATTGTTTCGAATACTTTAAGTACAATCATTGTTTTGACTTTTAAAGTCTGTTTCTTTTTATAATATGCATCATGTTAACTGTGACACAATGATTATTCTTATCTTTAATTTTAAAATCGAAAAGATACCAAATGGTTAATTGACATGATTAATAAAAAAAAGTACAATACTTACTAAATAATTACATGTACTACCTAGTACCAAGCATGAAAACAATGTTTTAAAACTAGTTGCAAAGTTTATATGATTGGGAAAAATACAAGTATGGTAGTATGACAAATGAATTGTATAGCAAATACAATAGATTAAAATAACATATATTATACCTAAGTCACATAATATAAGAGAATAAATCAAATTTAAGGCAAGAGAGGAAGATGAACTAACCAATTAATCTTGGTTTAAGAGCTAAAAAATCATCAAAAGCACCTTCATTGAGCAGTTGATTAGAGCCAAAAAGTAAGGATGAGGTAAATATTGTGGATGTACGTTCATTCGATAGGAAGAAGAGGGGAGTACTACGAGATAATATGAGTAGTACAAGTGTACAACATACAAAGTGAATATAAAACAAAGAATAAAATAAAGTGAGAAGCTTTATAAAAAAATGGGCAAAAAATAAGATTAAGCTGGAATTAAGGAGTTAAAATGATTAAAATTGGAGGTTAGAGAGGGAGGAAGAGGAGAGAGAAAGTTGAAAGAGTTTATGGGTTTCATGAGTCCAATGAAGAATATTTAGACATGATTGAGTTATAGTAATATGTGGAGAGTACTATATGTTTGGAGGAGGTGGGAATTTTTTAATGCATATGTTGCTAGTACAAGTGCCTTAGCATGCAAGTACACATCTTTGCATAAGGTGAAGTACGAGTCTTTGTAATCTCAAGTACTACCAGAAAAGCCATATAGAAATTTCTACCAAAAGTTACTATCTCCATTACTAACCAAATACTTTAAGCAGTTTTCATTAATTTTATGATGGAATGTAATTGTTTTGGGTGAGCTCCGATAATTAATGAATGGAGTCGGTAAAAGTTTATCATCCAAGTAGGTGCTCGTATAGTCAACATGTATTAACTAATCCGGGGATTTATCCGAGAATAAGCGCTCTAATACTAAAGTCTGGTCGATATGAGTAAGAAAGGAAATGAGAGAGAGAGGGGTTTAGAGAGATGAAATCGTACATAGCTTAAAAGTGAATTATGCTTGAGTAGTATTTATAGAAAGATAACCAAGCTGGTGCTATGTGTCGGTCCACGTAGCTGGCATAACAAGTGGGCGGTGAATATCCATGTGATTGGGAGGAGCTCTCCAAATGGCTAACGAGAGTAGGCCGATATGGTAAGAATACCGATATAGAATAGGATAGGGGAAAAATTTCAGCCAAAAGTTTCCTATACCATATCGGCACCGGTGTCATCTTGTACAATAATTCTCATAGATTGTAACTTTATAGGCATTTCTACTTTCCATATTAATAAATGACCCCTTAGATTTAGGTCATGAGATTTTCATTTGGCTTTAGTGACTAATTATTCAACCTAGTCATTAGGGTTCACTAACTTATTTAAAATAATGTTTTTAAAAAGATGGAATATAACTAGGTAGTAAAAAAATTTCGGTTAAAAAAATTTGAAAATCGAAACTAGTTACAACTTGTTTCTAAATACAATATTTGGAAACAAACTATTGAATCTAGTTATGGTCCATATGTGGAAGATAAAAATCATATATCGAACTCCTGGACTCAACGAAAGGAAATCAGTGTTGATTAGGGGATTTTTATCCACCAAGCGCCGTTTGACAAGTGGACCAACCAGGTTCCGCCACGCGTCCTCCACGGACCACTTAAGACACGCCACGTGTCCACCCATGCCAAATGGGACAACCGGCCATCAAGGCCCATTTCAGTCTAGAAGCCCGATCGGCCCTAGGTTTACCTTAAACCTAGAGAGTTGCACGCTTCCCAAGGCTATAAATACTCGATTAATCCTCATTAATCAGGGGACCGAATAATTTACGGAACACACTAATAACCGGCTGATCTCGCTAGCAAAGCAGATTACCTACATTAAATACTCTCACCTAGAGAGACCTTGTTACTTTAATTTCTGTATTAATTACTCCTTAATCAGGTACTAACTTGACCGTTGGAGGCGGAGCTCTCAGGAGTCTCCGTTATTTTGCAGGTACAGGCGTCCGGTTCCAGTCTCGGAATTGTAGCTCTCCCGCAGGACATCAGAAAACCCCAAAACATCTGGCGCCGTCTGTGGGGAGAGTACTTCAGAGATGGCATCCAAGTCTGTACCGACCCCAGAAGAGAGGCGTCCCCTAGACGACCCTCAAGTTCAGTCGGACCATGATACCGAAAGTGAATTTGAAGTTGAAACTCATACAGCTCCAGACGGGACCCTAAGGGCCCGCCGTACCCGTCATACTGAAATAAGGGAACGGGAGTATCTTCAAACAGGAAGCGAGCCAGCAGGCGCACCGCTTGCTCGGCAACAGCCGACTGATGGGTCTGCTCCCATCACAAGGAACGAACTCATGACCTTCATGAGGGGATTCAAGGGAGAGATCCAAGAGTTGATCAACAAAAAACCGCCTGCTTCAGTCAAAGAGCAGGCGGCCAAAAAACCTTCCACTTCACTGAAGAGGAAGCCAGTTCAAGGGCGAGAGGCGACTCCCCATCCTAAATCTAAGAAGCGGGAGCCGTCTGCTCTTGATTTCACAAAACTCCGTTATCCTACGGGAAATAGGAAACCGGTTCGTCATATTCAGGCGGACGGGTCAAAGCAAACGTTCACAGATGCTCGGCACCTGCTAGAGCAGAAGAAGAGTGACCGATTATCAGAGTCGGCTTCTACTTCAAATTTTCAGGACAGTTTGCGAAATGCCTCGATGAGGCCAACTCAGTCGTACCATGAGAGTCAGTCAGGCGGCACCTCCCGTCAGTCTGGCTTTCATAGTGCGCAGGCGGTACCAAATTTACCATTTGTGCCGCAACAACAATATTTTATGCAGCCACCTCCATTTGGTGGACCTGCAGCAAAAAACGTCCAACCTATGGACTGGCAGCTACGGCTGCTTAGACTTGGTGAACAGCCGTCGGCCTTCTCCAAGGAAATTACTGAAGCCGCTCAGCCGGCCAAAGTAAAAAATGTTTTAGTAGGCGCCTATGATGGCACTACTAACCCGGAAGACCATCTGATGGCATTCACCAACCTGATGTACCTTCAAGGGTTGGATGATCCCACTTGGTGCAAGTGTTTCCCAGCAACTCTCAAGGGAATTGCACAGCAATGGTTCGGCAACCTGCCGACTGGTTGTGTAAACAGTTTCAGGACGCTTGCTTACTTATTTGCCTCCAACTTTGCAATGAACATCCCTGCGAAGAAAACGACCCTTGATTTGGGAACAATTCAGCAGGGTGAAAAGGAGGGGCTTCGTTCCTACATCAGGCGGTTCAACCTGATGAGAATACAGATTCAAGGGTTACCGGATGAGGTAGCTTATACTGACTTTTTTAGAGGTCTCAAAGACGGGTCTACCTTCAAATTTGATTTAGTTCGAAAAAGGGTGGCGACTCTTCAAGAGGCCTTGATTGAAGCAGAAGCCTATATACAGGCGACTGATCTGTGTACAATGAAACAGTCGGACGGGAAGAGGTTCGACAATAGAGAAGGACGACAGAAACAGTCGTCCAACAAAGATGAAAAAAGAAAAGGGGTCTGGGCGGCTGATTCCTCTAAACAGCCGGCCAAGAAGAAAAAGGAATTCAAACCATACTCCCCAAAGTATGTGTTTAACAAGGATAACCAGTTTATCCTAAAAGAAATAAAGGGACGGCTCTCAATTGAGAAACCGCTCCCCATGAAGGGTTCTGCGAGCAACCGGAACCAAGACAAAATCTGTGCTTATCATGATGACATTGGTCATCACACCAACGACTGCATTAGTCTCATGCGGTACCTAGACCGCTTGGCTGATCAAGGTGATCTTGACACTTATGTCAAGAAATCTACGGGGAATACTTCCTCAAAAAAGCAGTCGGCCAAAAAGAATCAACAGGCCGACAGTTCCGATACAGATGATGCAGTCGTCTACACCATTGCAGGCGGCTTCTCAGGAGGCGGCCCCACTATTAGGGGCAACAAAGATAATATAAGGCGGTTAGATGTAAATTCCGTTCACCAAGAACGACCGTCCAAATATACATTTCCTGAGATTGTCATCACTGAAGAGGATCTAGGAGGAATAAGGGGGCCGCATGACGACCCTCTCGTTATTGAATGTAAAGTGGCCAACCAGAGAGTTGGTCGAATCCTCATAGATACTGGGAGCTCTTCAGATCTCATCAGCAGCAAATGTCTGTCAAAACTGAAATATCAGACGGACTGCATACATCCGGCCTCCCACCCTTTAATAGGGTTTGGAGGAGGAGTCGTCCACCCACTGGGACGAGTTGATCTACCCGTCCGCCTGGGCGAAAAAGGGGAAGGACGACACATGGTAGTCCGATTCCTAGTTGTAGAGGAACTCTCTGCCTACAACATGATTCTGGGTCGCCCAACCCTGAATAGTGCCAAGGCTGTTATAATCCCGTCACTTATGCTGCTTAAGTTTGAAAGGGACAATGGAACAGTCGGCTCCCTAAGGGGAGATCAGAGGATGGCCCGAGAGTGCTATCTCTCGGATGTCAAACCCACTGCTAAGGCCACTGGGTCAAGTGGAGAAAAAACAGACCTTGACAATGTCAAGGAAAGTGCGCCTGTTCAAGAAACAGGCGACAGAAAAAGAAAGGCGTCCCAGACAGAGTCCGCCAGAAAGGCAAGAAAATAGCAATCATTGGCAGAGGACCGGCCGGATGAGTTCCGCCCTCAGCCGGCTGGTGAGCATACGGACCTGATATTAGACGACTCCCGCCCTGACCGAACAGTCAAAGTTGGGACGACTGCTCTGAGAAACCTTGGTGATGACTTTCACAACCTGTTGAAAGAATACAAGGACATCTTTGCATTTGAAGTCCATGAAATGCCAGGCATTAGTCCTGATCTGGCAGTACACAAACTCGCTGTGGATCCGAAAAAGAAGCCGGTACGGCAAAAGAAGCGGAACCATGGTGAAGAAAGAGGTCAGGCGGCCGCCGCCGAAGTCAAAAAATTACTTGATGCAGGGTTCATTCGGCAATGTTACTTCCCAGATTGGGTTGCAAATGTGGTACTTGTTAAAAAGCCGAATGGCACCTGGCGAATGTGTGTAGACTACACAGACTTGAACAAGGCGTGCCCCAAAGACAGTTACCCTCTGCCCAAAATTGATAACCTGGTCGACTCAACAGCCGGCCATGCCTTGATGAGTTTTATGGACGCCTATTCTGGTTTTCATCAAATTCCTTTGTGGAAGAAAGATCAGGAGAAGACGGCCTTCGTCACTGATCAGGGATTATACTGTTATACGGTCATGCCGTTTGGTCTTAAGAATGCCCCGGCTACATTCCAACGAATGATAAACACAGTGTTCTTTGATCAGATTGGGAGAAACGTCGAGGCATACATTGATGATATGATTGTTAAGACTAAACTTCAGAAAGATCATCTGACGGACCTCCGAGAAACTTTCGCCACACTCAGGCGGCACCATGTCATGCTCAATCCCAAGAAATGTGTATTTGGAGTTGAGTCTGGGAAATTTCTCGGATTCCTTATCAACCAGAGAGGAATAGAGGCGAACCCTGAGAAGGTACAGGCGGTCGTTGACATGCAGTCGCCTCGTACCGTCCGAGAGGTTCAGAAGTTAACAGGTTGTCTGGCGGCCTTGGGAAGATTTCTAAGCCGATCAGGCGACAAATGCCTATACTTTTTCCAGGCAATTAAGAAAAAGGCAAGGTTTGAATGGGGGCCGGATGCTGAGGCCGCCTTCCAGAAATTAAAGGTTCACTTGCATTCCTTGCCAAGGCTGGTCAGCCCTTTGCCCAAAGAAAATCTCTACATGTACCTGGCCGTCTCTGATCATGCGTTAAGCGCGGTGCTCCTTGCTGAAAGGGACGGCTGTCAACTTCCGGTCTACTTTGTCAGTTACGTACTGAAAAATGCCGAGTTGAGGTATCCCCTAGTGGAGAAATTTGGTCTTGCACTCTTCATGGCTGTTAAAAAATTGAAGCCCTACTTTCTGGCACATGCAGTCGTCGTGTATACCGACCAACCGATCAAACGGCCCCTTACCACCATGGAGTCCTCCGGACGAATGATCAAATGGGCCATAGAAATGCAGAGTCTCGAAGTTACTTTCGAGCCTAGAAAAGCAGTGAAGGGGCAAGCCTTTGCTGACTTTATTGTAGAGATGACTCGTCCTCCTGACTCTCAAGTTCCAGACCAAGTCTGGAAGGTATATGTGGACGGAAGCTCTACTTCAAACGGTTGTGGAGCAGGCGTCGTATGTCAATCTCCAGAGGGCGACAGGTTCGAGTATGCTCTACGCTTCAGTTTCCAGGCTTCAAACAATGAGGCAGAATATGAAGCTTTACTAGCCGGGATCCGCATGTGTAAGGCGGCCGGGGCAAGGAAAATAGACGCCTGTTCTGATTCACAACTGATAGTGAGTCAGTACAATGGCGAATACGAAGCAACACATCCGGCCATGATCAAATATTTACAGGCGGTCCGACAAGCAGTCGGCTCCCTTGAGGATTTCCATCTGATCCAAGTACCGAGATCAGAAAACAACCAGGCAGATGCACTCTCGAAATTAGCATCATCCGCCTCCTCCGATACTCCTCGAACTGTGTTTTGGGAAGTAATGGAGAAGAGAAGCATCGAGGAAAATCCTATTGGAATTCTAGACAGAAGCTCAACCTGGATGGATTCAATCAGGGCATATCTGACAAACGGTACACTGCCGGATGATCCTCAACAGGCGGCATCACTGAAAAAACGAGCCTCCTGTTTTGAAATGATACAGGGGGAACTGCACAAGAGGGGGCACCTTCAACCCTTCTTAAAGTGTGTTACTCCTGAAAAGGGACGAGAGATACTAGATGATCTTCACTCTGGTTTCTGTGCTTCCCATATAGGTGGTAGGATGCTTGCTCAAAGGGCAAGGCGGCAGGGCTACTTTTGGCCTACTTTGGAAGCAGATGCAATGGAGATGGTGAAAAAATGTGACAAGTGCCAAAGGTTTGGCAAATTAATTCACCGTCCGGCTACTGACCTCACTACCATTCACAGCCCACTACCGTTTGCTAAGTGGGGCATGGACATTCTGGGTCCATATACGCCTGCTACAGGCGGCAGAAGGTATATACTTGTTGCCGTTGACTACTTCACTAAATGGGTAGAGGCGGAGGCTGTAAAGGGAATCAAGACGAAAGATGTAATTTCATTCATTTGGAAAAACGTCATCACTCGGTTCGGGGTTCCCATGTCTATGGTTTTTGATAATGGTCCCCAATTTGAGACGCCTGTTCTCAAAAGCTGGTTGGGAGACCAAGGAATTGGACATTACTTTGCATCTGTCGGCCGTCCACAAGCAAACGGCCAGGTAGAAGCCTTTAATAAAATCATCTCAGACGGTCTCAAGAAAAAAATTGAACGAGCAGGCGGCCTATGGGCAGATGAACTACCACATGTTCTTTGGGCCATTAGGACGACTGAAAAAGGGGCGACTGGAGAAACTCCATTCCTCCTAACTTATGGTGCAGAAGCTGTTCTTCCAATAGAACACTACGAGCCGACTCTTCGAGTAATGCTATATGACGAAGAGGCAAACTGGGAAGCTATGCGCCTGGCATTAGACTCACTTCCTGAAAAGAGGGGCAATGCTGTTTTGCGCCATGAAATCTACCGCCTGAGAATGACTAGATCATACAACAAAAAAGTGCACAGGCGTCCACTCAAAGTAGGGGACTTTGTACTTAGAAAAATGGAAGCAGTTGGTAGGGCTAACGAGTCTGGCAAACTAACTCCCAACTGGGAAGGACCCTACCGAATCTATGCGGAAGTTAGGGACGGTACCTACCGTCTGGAAACACCAGACGGACAACCGTTGCCTCGAACTTGGAATGTAGATAACCTTAAGAAATATTTCTTTTGAATGATGTAAAGTAAAGAGCTACTTAATAAAGTTGGCACTTACTATTCAATTTTGTATTACGAGGGGCATGCCGTCTGTACCTTTACAGTCGGCTACTCTCCATTGAGTTTCACTCTTTATCTTTACAGGGGCATGCCGTCTGTTCCATTACAGTCGGCTACTCTCCCTCGAGTATTTTACTCACAATACTTAGCTAAAAAGTTTAGGGCCTGGCCGATCCTGTAACTAACAGGCGGCTACCCTTCTTTTACTTAGCACATACGTTCACCAAAAACGTACCAAGGCCACTGGCCGAATGATCAGACCAGGCGCCTAGTCAACTGATCTAACTTTTAAAAACTAATCCGACCTGTCCCAACATTATAGCAGGCGTCCGGCGGCATCCATTCGGATGAAATTCGTCGCAGAGAGCAGCTCCCTTTTGGGTGGAACATTGTTCTATAAACTAATTACACGGCACCTATACGACTGTCCCAAAGGGCAACCACGTAGCCGTTTTTGAGACAAGGATAACTCTATCACTAACCAAACCAGTGGTAGCAGTTGACATCTGAGTCAGATGACCGCCTGTATTACTTGGGATAAATGCAGGGGGTACCTATTGAGTTAATAGCCAACAAACATTGGCGAATCAAGGGGTCTAGCCGGCCTACGCCGCCTGGTACCTCTACTTCTCAAACAAAAGTGACGGCGACTGAGTAACTCCAAAGTTAACTCATAGTCACTCCTTCAAATTTGGTATGGAACCTAAAAAGTTTGAGTCGTCCGCCTGTTTTATACAAACAAGGGCACTCGAACCCCTATTCCTACTGGATAACCTATTGAGTAAATAGCCAACAAACATTGGTAAATCAAGGGGTCTAGCCGGCCTACGCCGCCTGATACCTTTACTACTCAATCAAGATTGTGACGAAGACTAAGTAACTCCTATGTTAACTTAATAGTCACTCAAACTTAGTACTGAGCCTAAAAGGTACGAGTCGTCCACTTGTTTTTAATAAACAAAGGCTCTCAACCAATACTCTTGCTAGGTTAACAAATAACAAATTAGAGGCCAACATTGGCAATGAAGGGAAACAACCGGTACCCGCCGCTTGTTTTCCTACTTAAATTCCTTGGCTACTTGGTAATTCTATTTACTTGGTCAAATTGAATAAAGAGTTCGAATACCGATTGATTAAATGGCCGACTGATCATCTATCCTGGAAACAGACAACCAGTCGTCCAGGGGCATAGGCGGCATACTTACTATTTGTACCTGTCTTAACGTTCGGCCATACACAACAGTCTGTCTAGTGAGAAAATTTCAAATACTTAGACAAATTTGAACAAAAACAAAAAATTTGATTAAAATGAGCCGGCCATAAAAGACCAGCAGAATATTCAAAACCCCGGCCCCCTGGCCGGGTAATTACAAAGCAAACGGCACGCAGGCCGTGAAAAGAAAAAATATACTTAAAGCTTAAGAAGGGGGCAGTTCAGTATCAGCAGCAGCCGCCTGGTCAGCACTCTTCTTGCTGGACTCGGCCTTCGCTGCATCATCTTTTGATGCCTTTCCCCCAAGTGGCACAAGCGCCACAACAGGCTCTTCCTCCTCCAACGCAACGTCCATCGCCTCTTCTTCAGCAGCCGCCAGGATCTGTTGATTATATATTTCCGAACACTGGCGGTACGTTCTTTCCCATGAGGCAAAGTCGGCACTGGGGAACAGTCGTTCCCAGGTCATGCGTTGGATTTGGGCGGAGTCTTCCACCATCTCCCGGACGAGCTCTTGTTTTTCTTGCTCGGCCTTGTCCGAGAGCTCTTGGGTAAGACTCTTCTCCTGGTTCACCAGGCGTTCTTTTACGTTAGCCAAAGATTTCTCCATGGCTTCGTAAGAGTGCATTTTCTGGCGAAGGGGTTTCAGCTCGGCTTTAAATTTGGTGACGGTCCCCTCCAGCTCGTCAACCTTCTTTTGGGCCGCCTCTAGCTGAGCCCGAACAGCGGCGGTCGCCTGCGCCTGATAATAAAGAAGATCAATGGTCAGTACTTCATTTTGGGCAATTTGAAACATTGCTTTATCACAGCTGGAGGCGGCCATAGCCTTTGCGGCCTTTACCTCTTTGTTTTTCCGATCAATCGGCTTGCGAAGGCTGTTGACTCGGAGCAGGGCCTAAGTACAAAGAAAAACAGGCGTCAGTTTCCAATCATAAGGGTTAACAGGCGTCCTGGAACTTCAAAAGGGTATACCTCAGCTAGGATCCCCGAAATTCCATCGAGGTCAAGGGTGCCGGCACCCTTGACCGCCTCCCTGTCAGAGGGAGGAACTACTTTAACCATTGACTTGGCTACCTCAACCAAGTCAAGTCCCTGGGGGCCGGCTGCATTAAGCAGAAGGAAAAACAAGTTAGACCTAATCAAGAAGGAAGCAAGAGTGAGTTTTTACAAGCAAGTGTCCATACATCTAGGCGGCCCCGCCTGGGTTTTTGAAGAAGTGGCCGGCTGCTTCTCAGCCGCCACTGTTTTCCTGGAAGACCCAGGAGAGCTTGCAACAGTCGTTCTCCGGGCCTTGGGGTCCGGCTGTTGCGAGGAAGAAGCCCTTGGAGTGCCAGACTGAAAACAAAAAGAGTTAGTATATGCATAATACAACTTAAAGGGGAAGAGTTTTCAAAGCTTACCAAGGGTGCCTCCTTGCTGGGGGAGTCGGCGTACGACTGCTTCATTAGCGAAACCCGCAGCATGGCCGCCGCAGTCTTAGATGCTGTTATTTTACTCATGGCGTCGGCTGAAAGAAATAAACAGCAAAGTTAGTAAAAATCCCAAGTAAACAAGGCGTGAGAAAACAGAGTATTCGTCAGGCCGGCTACCTCTAGAGCACCGACTGCCGAGGCCACAGGCGGCCAAGAAGTACTCATCATAGAGCCACTTGAAGCTCGGGACGCAGTGTAGGGGTACTTGCTCTCGTACCCCTGAAGTAGAGTTCACCCTAGTCTCTACTTTGAAGAGTCCTTTGTCTAGGATCTCTCTTTTAGCCTTTGGGGGAACAGGCGGCATGCTGCGGCCGCCTGCAAGAAGAGGCGGATCTCTGTTCCACTTGTTAAAACGTTTGTTCAGCTCCGTGTCTGAACTCTCGATAATAAGGAAGGTGTTCCGCCAATCCTTCCATTTGTTTGCCTTACCTCTCGTCATGAGGTAACCCCTGTGGCTTGTTAGTTGATACCAGCCGGTACCTCCCGACTTAGGGGTCCGGCTGAGATAGTTCATGTGGGCGAAAGCCTCAAAACTTGGCTCCACCCCGTTCAGTTCGCACCCGGCCACATAGCCGAGTACGTTTACCCAAGAGTTGGGGGCTAACTGCCATAACCCCAGATCATACCCATCTAAAATCCGCTGAACAGCCGGATGTAATGGGAAGCGCAGACCAGCTTTGATGGCCGCCACATAGCAGCCAAAACAGCCGTCACCATAGCTGGTACCAGCCGGCCAGACGACAGTATCTTCTGGATCCGGCACAAACAGTAAATACTCCGGGCTCATTTTGTGGTTAGCAATAAAGCTCGCCACGTTGTCTCGCATGGTTGCGATCCGGCCCCGGGGCACCCTGCAGTAGTAGGGGGTGTTTTCCTCTCTGTAAGAGGCGGACGGCTCTGCCCAATTATCCCCCTTCTCCACTGCATGGGAACTTCTCGCCTCTTGTAGGCGGTTATGTTTTTCTTCTGAGTCAGAAGAACTATGGTCAGAAGAACTATGGTCAGAAGAGCTGGAATCGGACTCGTCCCCTGACGAGTCCGAAGAGGACGACTCCTCCCCTCTCCTAGAGGGGCCCGCCTCCTCTCCCTTAGAAGGAGCAGAAGGTAAATTAGACATGTCCACGGTTAGATGAGAAGGGAACACCTTGGTCCCTCTCTCAGAACTGTCAGCTTGACAGTCGCCTCGTTCCACATCTGGCGCCTGGTCAGATGTTTCGCTAAGGAGTACCCTTTGGGAGGAGCCGTCTGAGTTTGATATTCTAGCAGTCTTTTTTGTTCTGGCCATCACGTTCTGCATAGACACAGATTCAGTCGGACTTTGTATAAAGGGCAAAGATGGGTCCAGAAAAGGGCAGGCGGCACTCCTAGTCCTAGATTCAGCCGTCCCCGGTGACCGGCTGATCACTAACTTAGGGCGTGTCGTGTGCTTCCATGGTGCCATTTCAAAAAATAAAAAGAAAATTAAGAGTAAGAGAACTGAGTTACCTGAACGGATGACAGTTGATGAAGTCCTGAAAGTTCGGGTCAGTCGGCTTGTCAGAACAGGCGGTAGGCAGAAAAAGTCCGAAAATGTCAGATCAAGTTCAGGGGTCCGAATGTTCTCGCAAAAATTCTCAAATGTGAAAATGACCGAAGTCAGCACTTCCTTTTATAGGCAAAATGAGAAGGCGAAGGGTCGCTTCCGAATTCAAATTTGGGCGGGAGGATCTCCCGGCCGTCTGCAAGGTGACACCTGTAACGGGCCGTCGCCTGTCACCGTGCGACACCTGTCACAGGCGACACGTGACCAGTCGCGTGCCACCTGTGAGGGGCAAATGATTAGGGGATTTTTATCCACCAAGCGCCGTTTGACAAGTGGACCAACCAGGTTCCGCCACGCGTCCTCCACGGACCACTTAAGACACGCCACGTGTCCACCCATGCCAAATGGGACAACCGGCCATCAAGGCCCATTTCAGTCTAGAAGCCCGATCGGCCCTAGGTTTACCTTAAACCTAGAGAGTTGCACGCTTCCCAAGGCTATAAATACTCGATTAATCCTCATTAATCAGGGGACCGAATAATTTACGGAACACACTAATAACCGGCTGATCTCGCTAGCAAAGCAGATTACCTACATTAAATACTCTCACCTAGAGAGACCTTGTTACTTTAATTTCTGTATTAATTACTCCTTAATCAGGTACTAACTTGACCGTTGGAGGCGGAGCTCTCAGGAGTCTCCGTTATTTTGCAGGTACAGGCGTCCGGTTCCAGTCTCGGAATTGTAGCTCTCCCGCAGGACATCAGAAAACCCCAAAACAAGTGTTTTTTTTTTTTTTTTTTTTTTTTTTTTTTTTTTTTAACAAAGGAAATCAGGTTTTCGTTATGGGTCAATTGGACTATAATTATTGTCGGTTCGATCATGTGCTTGACCTTTACATGTCTAACTATGAATGAATTAACTAAAAGACCTAATTTAATTTATTCCTCTCGTAAAAATTAAATAAAGAGGTGTAAATATAGGAGCTTGTCGACAATGAAAACAAGACAACACTTGTTCTTATGTTAGAGCTAGATCTAGCCATTTGTAATAAATTTTTTCCAACTAGCATTTTAATCAAATAAAAAACATTACTAACTGCTACATAAAACGCTATGTGAAACATGACTAAAAGACCAAACTTTATGAATCCAACAAAACCGTATATGGTCAATATGGGCCTAGCCAAGTAGAGCCATAACCAAAAGAATGTCATAGTCCGACGAAGTAAAGATTACTTACTTTGTATTGTTGGTATGTAATATTGTTAATGGTCTTGGATTTTAATTTTTGATTTCATAGGATCCTTGCATATCCTTCAAGTTGAAGCCCTCGTGTTCTCTCTTCTCCAAAGTTCCTCTCTTTCTGGTTAGTAACTCCTATCCCTTTTACAGAAATTCTGTTTCTTTATGCTTTTCTTCTATGTTAGATTTCTAGAATTCTACTTATAATTAAATTATTATTTTTTTCGATTTCTGGGGTAGAAACAAAAGTTTTTTTTTTTAAAAAAATCATTTTGGATATCTTGAGGTATGTTTCAATTTGACAAGTTTGGGGAATGATGTTGTGGAATCCGGTTTTTCTTAATCAAGTTTTTGCTGATTGTTATTCTATAAAATCCCTATAACAATGGTTGATTATCATGAAATGGGTACTATTCATTGGCCTTAATTTTCACATGGGCTTCGATTGAATTATCGATAGAAATAAGATTTGATTGAAAGCATCGTTGGTTTTGAGGCAAAAGATTAAAGTTTTGGATTAAAGTTTATGCTGTGAAAGAGCCTGATATAATGTAATTATCTGCATGGAATTATCATTTCTGTGAATAAAATTGACTTGTAAAATGTGCATGTAGTGAAGTAAATTGGCTACTAAATCTGCATAATTCTAGGGTTGATAGTTCTGTTGTGTGGATTGTATTAAAATTTGAATCAAAATTTCCATTTGTAGATAATTTTCAATATATGGGTGAAACGGGCAAGCGATATCGAGGTCAGAGAGAAAACTATGGGGATAGTAAGAATCAGAGAAGACGGACTGATAAGGAGGAGAAGGGCGGTGATGAATTGATTGCATACAGGATTCTGTGTCCTGACACGGTTATCGGTAGTGTGATCGGTAGAGCTGGAAAGGTGATAAATTCGATAAGACAGGAGACGAGAGCGAAGGTGAAGGTGGTGGATCCATTTCCTGGTGCCAAGGAAAGGGTGATTACTATCTATTGTTATGTAAAGGAGAAGTTAGATATTGAATTTGATGAGGAGTATACCAATAATGCACCCCTTTGCCCTGCTCAAGATGCTCTTCTTAGAATGCATGCTGCCATTGCTAATGCATTGTCCAGCTTGGGTGATTTTGAGAGGAGGCAAAAAGATATAGAAGAGTGCAACATTCTCGTCCCAGCTAGTCAATCTGCTAATGTAATTGGCAAGTCGGGGACCACTATAAAGAAATTGAGAAGCAATACAAGGGCTAATATTAGGGTTACTCGTAAAAATGATACGGACCCGAGTCATTCGTGTGCTATGGATTTTGACAATTTTGTTCAGGTCAGTCGCTCTTTGGAATAAGTTTATGTTATGTGTAGTTCTTAGCTTACAAGTTCTTGCATGAGGTGCATCCCTTTGCATCAATCTTATCATTGTGCAGCAGCATGTATACTTGTGAATTATTTTCAAATTTTCTTATGCAGCTTCTTAGTTTGCCATCTTTTGCAAGTTGTTTTTTTTAAAGGTAAAATAAAGGAAATTAGTATTTGTAATCTTTATGCACAGTAAGGATAACCTTGCCTCTCTACAGTGTTGAATTGGTGATTATCATCAATTGATGTTGTAATCTTGTTGCTTGTGTTGCTATAAGCAGGTTGTCCAAAGTTTGTTGAACTGGCTATAGCAATTGTAATTTGAGTAGCCAATATGGCATGTAGATTTAATTCTTGTATTTGTAAATTTCATGCCAAGAGTTGTTTTTTAACAGCTCTAAAGTTTGAATAGCTCGGGCAGAGTGCTCACTATCGCTATTGCTCTTTCTACTGGCTTTTTGATATCGAAGGTGTTTTCAACTTATTTCTTCATATTGGAAAACACTTCTGTAACTTGATGTCAATCTTTTGCTTTTGTTAAATCTCTGTCTTTAATCAGATTTCAGGAGATTCTGAGGCTGTTAAAAGTGCGCTGTTTGCTGTTTCTGCAATCATGTATAAGTTTGCTCCTAAAGAAGAAATTTCCCTTGAAACTAGTGTGCCCGAGGTTGCACCAAGCATCATTATTCCTGCTGACATGCCTGTTTATCCTGCCAGCGGATTTTATACTGATCCCATAGCTCCTTCTAGGTCTGCTTCTCTAATGGATGCTCATGCACCAGAACTTTCTGTTCCAGGCTATGCTGATTCAGGAGGCATGTGGTCTGTTGTTGTCCCTGGTTATAATGGGGCCTCTCGGTCTGAGGAGCTGACAATACGGGTTTTATGTCCTTCTGATAAGATTGGGCGTGTCATTGGGAGAGGAGGGTGTACTATCAAAAGTGTAAGACAGGCCAGTGGTACACACATTGAGGTTGATGATACTAAAGCTACCCGAGATAAGTGCAGTGAATGTTTGATTACTGTAACTTCAACTGAGGTATGACTTCTGTTTTATTACTACAACTAACATATGTCTTCTCTCTAATCTTCTCTGTTACTACCTTGTTTCCACTGTGATTTTTATTTTTCCCTGCATTTTGGTTTCTTCCTTCTGTTGTACTCTTGACATGCCACCTAGGAACTATTACCTATGAATCAGGTTTTTTTTTTTTTTTTTTTTTTGAAGAAATTAACAATCAATTAGTTTGTTTAGTAGTAATGAATGAATGAAAGGGATAATATTTGGTATATAGCTTTTCTTAAGCTTTTTGAATCATCATCAATTCATCATTGCATTTCTGGAATGTGGGTTTTTTCCCCCACAAAGCTAAAAGCTCTTTGGTATTGTGTGGATATTTACCATTGATGCTTTGTTAGGTTCCTTCTTATCAAATCACTTTTTTAGTTCGTTAGTGTTTAAGAGGATATAAATGTAGAGTTGAATGGCTGACTCCCACTGTGTTTTTTATTTTGCCTTGCATTTTGGTTTCTTCCTGCTGTTGTACTCTTGACAGCACATGCCACCTAGAAACTATCACCTATAAATTAGTTTTTGTTTTTTTTTTGAATAAATTAATAATCAATTAGTTTGATTAGCAGTAATGAATGAATGGAAGGGATAATATTTGGTATATACCTTTTCGTAAGTTTTTTGAATCATCATCACTGCATTTCTGGAATGTGGATTTTTTCCCCTGTGGTATTGTGTGGATATTTATCATTGATGCTTTGTTAGGTTCCTTCTTATCAAATCATTTTTTTAGTTCGTTAGTGTGTATGAGGATATAAATGTAGAGTTGGATGGCTGATTCCCCCACCCCCCCCTTTTGGGTGCATATAAGTTCAGTGGCCTCCATTAAATTGATACAAAATTGTCATAATTTAACAGTCCCCCCTCCCTCCCTCTTTCCACTTTGCAACTGTTATTCTAGTCTTGAAAGACAAACTTAAATTTTTTAAAGTAGATATGCTTTTTAATTATCTGTACAAGCTATGAGATACACCCATATTGCGTGTGCATTATAAGAAATTTATGTGTCTCATTTCTCCCTTTTTTTCATGAAATATTATCTATCTAATTCTAATTAAAAAAAGTCTTCCAAAAAAAAAAAAAAATTCCTAATTAAAAAAGTATTAGTGAGTTTAAAAATTGATGAAATTATGGAGGCAATAGAAGGATATGACTTCTCTAAAAAAAGGATAGTAATGTAGTTTTTTTTTTTTAATTTTATTTTAATTAAGGTAGCTTTTAATTTTTTTTATATAGAAGATGGTAGTTTTTATTTTTTTATTTTTTAATTATTTATTTATTTTTTAATTGATGGTAGTTTTTTTTTGTAAAAAAAGATAAAATAATAAAGGTAGTTTTTTTTTTTTTTTATATAGAAAATTAAAGATGATAGGGGTATTTTGGGAAAAGAAAAATTTATCACCCAAAACCCCTTTTCACTTTATATATTACTATAGATAAGGTAAAAAAATATTATAATATAACGTTCCCCCTTGTGAGTGTGATTTCAAAACTCATGGTTGCGAGATTAAAACCTTTCCACCAAGCCAAGCCTTGCTTGGTCATTGCTGTTGTCCTTCTTAAAAATTACATTTATCCTGTATTGGCTGACATGAGTGTATATGCTCTTTGTATTGTATGTACGGGAATTGTCAATTATTACCGTAAGACTTCTTGCTAAGTATTGGTTAAATTTTAATAATATATTTTTAAAATTTGTATTATGGAACTCTTGTGATAAAATTGCTGTTTCATGGCAGTCATCGGATGATCTACAATCAAAGGCAATTGAAGCTATCCTATTACTTCAAGAAAAGATCAATGAAGATGCTGAAAATGTTACCATGAGCCTTCTTATTCCATCTAGAAATATTGGGTGCATTATAGGGAAGAGCGGTTCAATAATCAATGAGATTAGGAAAAGGACCAGGGCTGATATCCGGATTTCAAAAGTAGACAATCCCAAGTGTGCTGATGAAGGTGATGAATATGTTGAGGTACGAATCCTATAATTCTTAAGTTTTTAAAACTATTCCTTCTAGCTGAATTAATTTTTGTTACTTCTTATATCATGTTAGGTGTCTGGAGAAGTTAAAAATGTCAGAGATGCACTTATACAAATTATTCTTAGGCTCCGTGATGATGCTCTGAAAGATAAGGCTGGTGCTAGCAATCCTTCTGTTGCTCCTGATTCTTTATACCCTGGTAGCAGTGGATTTTCACTGCCTCCTGTTTTACAAACTGTTCCTCCAGTCAACCCTTTGGGTTATGAACCAAGAACTGAGTCTGGAGGTGGGGTTGGCAATATTGGCATGTATTCATCTAGTAGCCATTACAAATATGGATCATTGTCGGTATGTTAAATTCACTCTTTAACTGTACCTTCCCCTTAGCTGCAATGATCTGTGTTTGTTACTGATCTGATATTCTGATCTATGTATAAAAGAGAACCTCCTTATAATGTTGGCTTGAAGCTTATGGGTTCTAATGTGTTGATTTATGATTGTTATGGCTATGGTGTAGCACAAATCCCATCTTTATGTTGGATTACGTGCTTCCCTCTGGAATTCTGGTTTGAATTCTCAGTATGGGGTATGGTGTTCACGCCGCACAATAGCTACTTCCTGTGGTGGAGCCACATTGTCCTAAGTGGGGTCCTTTGACCTTACTTAAATTTGCTAAATAAAAATTTTCAAGTGTAAAATTTTGAATGTCATATTTTCTATCAAAATTTGATCACTTGATCCTAATAGATTTTAAACAAAAGTATTTTGACCCCACTTGATTATATTTCTAAATTCGCCGCTGCTGGCTACTTCCTCATTTTGCTGATCATTTAATATTGATGTTGTATGAGTTGTTGTGTCTCCTTCCCTTTATTCTCTTGTAGATATCTGGGGTTTGGTTGCAGAAACAAAGGATTTTAAAGGTTTATTTAATATTGTTTATTATGTTCCCCTTGCATATCTAATCATCTAATCGAAGATATAGCTTTTATGAAATAATTTCTAAGTTATTTTCTCAAGACTACCTCCTCCCTTCACTTAGCACTTACAAATTTTTCCATGGTTTTTTTTTTTTTTTTCTTTTTCCCTTTGATTCTGGGTTGTTTAGTTGAATATATATATATATATATATATATATATATATATACACACACACACACACACACACACACACACACACAATAGTTTACAGTTTTACTTAACAGTCAAAATATATGTTGGCTGGAGGCTGGATTTAGGTCTTTGTTTTTATTCTTCTATGTCGAGTAATTTTATTCTTGATTTTGTACATTCCAGATGGGAGATGATGGATATGGATCCTCGTATTCATCCAAGCTTTATGGAGGGTATGATTATTATTATTTGCTTAAAAACCCAATTTTCATTTCTAGCTAAACCTTTTGCCTGTGTTGATTGTTTTCTATTCTGGTTATGGCATGGAACAGATTGCTGCAATCCTCTACTCTGGAGATAATGATTCCCGCTAGTGCAGTAAGTAAAGTTATTGGAAAAAGCGGGGCTAATCTTTCCAATATTCGTCAGGTACATTCTGTTTTCCGATTTGATGTGAGATTTTCCATTTTGGTTTTGCTCATGTGTCATTAGTGTATACATTGTTGAAACACATGCTGACATATCTGGGTGGATAGCTGAGCTTTGAGAGGTTTCATTCCTATTGATAACCTTATCTTTACGTAGCTGCTTATTACTAGTCTATGCGCTCAAAATGTGTTTTTTATGGCTGTTAATGACTGAGTCAAGCTATGTACTACTGATCTCTGCTTAAGATTCACTAGATTGACTACTCAACTTATGTCTATGATCGTAACTTCAGACAGTTGAAGCTTTAACTGATTTGGCACTGCTGAGCCCATGCTCACTCAACCATTGCATATTCTCTTATTTTTCTTTTCTTGGCTTGATTATGTTATTAGTTTATTACAAGACGAGCTTTTGAAATTATGAGTAATTGAGTAGTTCTGTACCTTTATTTTCTGATAGGGCCAGATATAAGCTTAAGGACCTGAGTACCTCATCCGCTCATCAATTAAACTCAGCTTATCTTATTTCTATAACGAATAGAAGAGCTATGGTTTTGTTATGTCCACTAACTCATCAAATTGAAGCTTGAGTGAGATTTTTTTAAAGAAATTTAATCAGCTCTAGACATTTACTTTCCAACATGAAACTGAACTTTGAATTTGTGGACTATATGTATGGAGTGAAGGTTTTTTTTTTTTTTTTTGATTTGTGTTTGCTGATCTTAAGCTGTCTTTCTTTTTCTGTGAGTCCTTTCCTCTTTGTGTTGTTTCGAATGATGAGGCTTTAAGTATCTAACATTCTTTGGAATTTCGCTTGTTTTTTTGGTCTTCTAGATATCTGGAGCAGTAATAGAGATTTCTGATCCAAAGTCTTCTCGTGGAGACCGTGTGGCACATATATCTGGCACACCTGAGCAGAAGCGTTCAGCTGAAAATTTAATTCAGGCATTCATTATGGCTACTTAAGTGTTTTCTTTGTAGAAAAGTTGAAACTGGACTATAAGGGTGTTATTCTCTATACACTTTCTCTAGGCTATTCCATCAGTTCTCCTTTTTACAATATTCCACCAGTTTGTCTCCATCAAAAATGCCAATCAAGATATTGTGCCAGAGGATTCGCACACAGATCTGTCTAGATGGAGCTTAGATCTCATGGCTACTTAGTCTACTCATCTTTTGCGGGCTGCCTTGCTTTAGTTAGGATCCTTCAATCCTTTCTTGACTTTGTGCTATCCATCTATACTCTTGCAGTTTCCATAAATAACATATTGTTTCTGACTGAAAGGTTTTTCTTCTACTGAACATAATAATCAAACCAGTGTTGCATGTTCTGGTGTTCATATGCTTTTCCTCCATTCCTCCTATATAGCTTCTCAGGTTTATTTTTTGCTATAATATTCGTTCAGAAACTGCATCTGCTTTTCATGTCCTCTTATGCTCTTCCATGTCAGTCAATGTCAGATTGTCAGCTTAAGGTCTGAGAATTTGAGATTCTGAGATATAGTTCTCGGAATTTAAAGCTTGTAAATGCTGTGGGGAATGTTTATATTCCCTTTTCTAGTCATGTAGGCCTGATCCGTGTCATAATGCTTGATTTGAGATCATGTTGCCTTGTAAGTGTCATGTTCCTGAATTGTCCATTAGACACAATAGCTTGATCTCTGCCCTTCTTCTGCTTCTGAAATTCAGTGTTTTGAATCTGCCTGCCATTGAAGTTATTTACTCAGAAATCTGAAAGAATTGTATCTACCTGGATTTGAGTTTATTAACTCAGCTAACTTCTAATACCAGCTTTTATGGTACAAATCCATTACAAGAAGCATATTCTGCTGTAGTAATTGGCAGCAAACTCAAATCCTAGGCTCCTAGCTCCCTTTTAAAAAAAAATAAAAAAACTGTTTGCTGTAGTTAAGTTATTTTGGTCATTTCATAGTGATTTCCCATTGTGAGGGTTTGTCTCTGCAGTCTAAATTCTAATCTTGACTCAACCTCTTTTTTTTTTTTTTTTTCTAATATTAATCTCTTCATATCTTTTGTTTTGTTTATTAGCAATTACAGGCCCCCTCTTTGGAGTAACTCATTTTCTTCTGTGCTTTTTTGAAGCTGGATTTCCTTAGAGAAATGTTATGATGTCCAAAGTTTTTTTTTTCCTCTATGTATATTACTCGTGGTTTCCTGCTATCATCGGCTCCTCTCTGCCTTCTGTTTCCTTTCTTTTTCCATCCTGAATCATAACTTGGTGTCTTGGTGTGTGTTCTCGAAGAAAAGAGAGTAAATTATGCACATTCACTGTGCTATTGGGATGAAATTGATAATGTGTAGAACTATGTCAACGGGCTAGCAATTTTAGTGCTTAGAGATGTTGCCTTTTCTTTTCCTTGCCAAACAGCTCATCAGAGGAATGGAGGAAGATGTTTAGGACTCTAAAAACCAAAATTATCATTCTATGCTAGTAGGCCCTTTCCTGTAAAGTTTTTTGTATAAGCTTAGATTCAAAGGTAGTAAAAGAAAGTATTAAGAACTTGTGAGGAGCCTTTTCTAGTCATGAATTCTTAATCTTAATATGTTTATCTCTGGCTCCATTTCTATTAGCTTATATGTTTTCTAGAAATTATGGTGTTAGATTGCTTAACCTCCAATTAGTGGAACATCTGTTGCTTCTTGTTAAACCCTGATGAACTTAGAAATCTTTTTCCTTTTATTCTTGGTTTGGTTTTTGGTACTAGGTCTCTTAAGCTACTTGAAGAGTGGACAACACAAGAAGCATGAAAGAAAAGATATTTAGACCCAAAATGTGTTTTTTTTTTCTTCTCTTTTGTGATTGTGGGTTTTTCAGATTTCTTGATTAGCATTCTTTACATCCTTGCCCCCTGCTGTGTGTCGATTTAGTTATATCTTATATTTTGCTTGTGGTTTTTTCGTGAGCTGGGTTCACATTGGGAGGTAGTTTTTGTTGATGAGCCTGAAAACTGAAATAGGATATCATTTTGTAGGCTATATAAAGCAAGCACATCTCACCTGCTGCTTTCTGGTTAAGAAGATGGTAGAGTCTGAAGGCAGTCATAGAGTCTGGACCTTTTATTTAGGTAACTTGTACTTTCATTCTAGTTTATCACACTATCTTTGAGTGCTCCAGACTAGGCATAGTTAGCTTGGTTGAATCTAGTGCTTCTATAATGTATTTGCAGCACAAGCTTTTCAACTTCTCATTTTCAAGGCAATTTAGAGAAGATGAACTAGTGGTATCCAGGTAGACATAGTTGTGTCCCAAACTGACCATAAAAAGGGTGCTTACATTTTGATCATACCTATGAGTTTGGCTGCTTTTTAAGGTATTATAACTCCAAGGAGTTGATTGAAAACGTCTCTGTTGATCTTGGTGACTTTGTTGCAATGTGCTGGCTTGTGCTGGGTGCTTGATGTCTGTCCAGGTAGTTTTACAGCGTTGCTGTGATTTAACATAGCTTGTGCAGTTATTACAGGCTTACATTTTTGGCGTGGTTTAAGCTGTGTAGGTATTTTGTTGGTTGCCTGTTTTGCTCCTTTAATTTTGTTGGCTTTATTTGGATTAGTAATTGTTGCAGGTCTTGTAATAATACTTAGTAGATAGTGTTGTTGAATTTTTATATTGACTATTGGATAATATTCTATTGTGTACATGACCGCCTTATGACATGATCTTAATGAATATGCATCTGAGCTTTGATCTTCGCTTGTTAATATTGTTATATTGATACATTAAAGTTATACCTACAGACAAATGTTTGTTGATTTTTTTTCCCTGTGGGACGAATATTCTTTTGATGTTGCTCCGTATTATGTATGAAATGCTCTTTGAATTCCACAAAAGCGAACAATTTTGTGCGATAGCCCAGCTCTTTACTTCGTACTAGCGTACTCTTTGCTACTCTTACCACATTTCTGTTATCGATGCTTTGCCAAATGCTCAATCTGGCCCTCAAATGTTAATGCACAGGTGTACACAAATGAGTAAGGTGACGAGTTAGATTGAATTGGTATTAGAAATTGTCAATTGTTGTGGTACAGAATTGATTAAAAAGGAGCATATGTTGAAACGGATGAAATTTAAAATACGGTTTAACTAAGCTACTCAACTCTCGATTACAGTAAATGCATTTGATTTCAGAAGCTTAATTAAATCTTCAGGAAATACAGAAATATCGATTCCTACTTCTATAATGCAAGATTCTAATTATTTCTACAATTCAATAACCCAGATTCCCAACACCATAACAGTACACTTGTTACGCGATCTTTTTTGTTTTGGGCGTTGAGTTGAGGCAAATCTTTCGGATGGACAATTAATTAGGCTAATAGAGTAGGAATACTGGTTGTGTTTAGTGACTAGATACCTGCATAACCTCTGCTGGAAGTCTGGGGAAAAATGTTAATACGTAGTTTATGTCTCAGATGCACAAGGTTAGAGTGAAAAAAATGTGGTGATATAGTCATATAACTGTGCCATGATTTTCTTTTAATGCACAAACGGCTCCCCGTATAAAAACATACTTGTTCTGTCTCCTAGTTTCTCCAACTCCAAGAGATGTCCTTTGTTGATGTTAGTAAAGCACTAACTTGAAGCGTTGAATACGATCAAGTGTAGGATAAACATAGATCATTTTGTCTGCTGGACTTGGCTAGTAATGTGTGATACTGTATCATTTGTGTATTGTGTAATATGAAGTAGAGCACATGCGCTTGGGGTAGCTGGGGTGCTGCTGCACTAAACAACATAATAAACCTGCTGCTTACGGTGCCTTCTAAGCTTATCTGTTCTGCTGCACTAATATTTCCTGTGGTCGGAAGGGTGATTTTCGTCTATGCTTTGTTTGTATGGTGTATATGGGTTAGACCGATGGTTTGCTTAATCTATGTATTACGAAGTAACAGGCAATTTAAGATTAGTAGTTGTGAACTCCTGATTATACGAATAATACAGTGTATGTGTTACGATTTGGACATGATTTTCGCTAACTAGTAGTTTTACCTGATGGTATTTCTTGATCTTATTATTACACAAGTTGAATTTATCATTTTTATCACACCTCCCACAAATACAAAGTAACCTTTGTGATAGAAAACTTAGCGCCATCAAATTTGTAGGTGGTGGTGGGGTAAGACTATGAGAACTGTGTTTTATGTTCAAATCTTTCGGCCATGAAAGTACAATTATTGAAAGTATTTTACTTAGTGGAGTGAAAAAGTTGGTTACTTTCTAGTTAACTTGATACTTTCTACTCTCTTTCTCCTCCTATTTTTTCTACATCTCTTTTTTCCTTTGATACCTTCTCATATACTGGTTCTAGGAACAAATATCACAGAACAAATATGTCGATAACTTGCAAGGTTGGACTAGAAAGCAGAGTTGTAAAAACCACAGTAGTAAAAACCATAGCCCAGCTTGATCAAAGTCTAAGGGAATTGCTTGTCAGCATAAGCCAAAATGTACGCGGTAATACTTGTAAATGTGTTGTAGGTTTGGGAGTTGAGAAAGAGTTTAGACCGTCCTCTAGTGCTGATGGCGTTGGAGGTAACCACCAAGTTTCAGAAAGAGTTGCAATATTGAAGCTTTGTTATGGCACCAGTTGTCTGATCATCCAGTTGCTGCAACTGAAAACAGCGCCTTGCTCACTGTCCAACTTTCTCCAACTCCGAGGGTTATCCTTTGTGGGTGTCGGGATCAGGCACTGTCTTGAGGCGTTGGAGAGGGATTACGGGATCAAGTGTAGGAACGCTGTTGATTTAGGCCAGTTGGCCTCGGCTATCAAGGAGAAAGAAGTGTATAAAGGGTATGGTCTCCTGGATTTAGTGAAAGAGCTGTGTTTTTCTGATGTGAAGAAGCATTTGATGGATAGTTTTACTGCTACAGCTCTGAGTAACTGGGGTGTTACCACATTATCCCAGAAACAGATTGAAGCAGCCACTTCAGATGCTTTCATATGCTTTTATTTAGGCAATGACTTGTTCGGAGGGTACATAGGTTCTACTCCATTTTAAAACTGATTACGAGAGATATTCGGAGTTCGAGTACTTAATATTATGATAGATAGTTGTCAATTGTTGTCTACCAGTATTATGAATTATTAAGATTGTAACTTAATTTGATATCATTTGACTATATTAAGGCAATAAAGTTTAGATGTCATTGATTATGTTCTTTTATATAGGCTATGAGTTGTGTGGAGGTTATACGGCTTTTTCGTACTTTATTTCTTACATTATCAATTGTTTGAAGCATAGAACATAAACATGAATGAAATAAAAAATCTCAACAAAACATTATGTTCAGTGCGAATGATGCATAAACTTTGCATTACAAAAATGTACCACTTAGAAGAGATGCCAAATTTTAAATACTTCCTCCGTTTTATATGAGATGTATTACTCGTATTTTGTAAAACACGGACTTATAGAAAAATTTTAGATGGAGATAGAGAGTATATTTACTAAAATGAAAAGTGATGCATCTAATTTGAAACTTCGTCATTTAGAAAATTATGCATCTAAAACAAATCAAAGAAAGTAGAAAAGGCATTAAATAATGTAAAATCATGTTATTAATTGAATTGACAAAAGTCCCACATTGGTCAGATACAAACAAAATACTGTGTTATAAACCAAGACAAGCAAATAATAGGATACGGCCTGACTTGAACTGGATATGTTCTATAGGATCGTACCCCTATAACCTTGAGTTCTAAGGAGACAGAAAACCAAGTCAGGTGGATGAATTATGATTGTTCGATCAGTTTTTTGTTTGTTTTATCCAATGTATATCTATCTATATTCATTTCTTTTGTGTAACAAAATGGAGTTTCAAATGGTTTGAAACGAACAATAGCATTATATAGAAGAATTTAAGAACGCCTAAATCCTTCATATAGAAGCATCTGTGCAAATATGCTTTGAAATGAACAATAGCATTATGAGAAGAACTTGCAATAATCAAGTCGTCCACATAGACAAGCACATGCAATGAGAACATAACTAAATAGAGAATTATCAGCATAAGATGGTTTAAAACCAAAGTGTCGCAAAACGCTTGATAACGTAGCACCATTAACGCGGAGCTTGTTTCAAACCATAAAGATAGAGACTTTCTCAACTTGCAAACTTTCCTCTGAACTGGAGGACATAGCCTAGCGGAAAATGCATATAAACCTCCTTATCCAAATCACCTTGAAGAAAAGCATTATGAACATTCATCTTATGCAATTCCCAATTCAAAGAAACAACAATAGGAAGAAAAAGACATACCGTACCCATCTTAGCAATAGGAGCAAATGTTTCATGATAGTCGACACCTTCAACATGTAGATTGCCATGAACAATTGAACGCGCATTCAAACGCTCCACTTTAGACTTGTCGGTATATTTTATTTTATATACCCATAACCACTGCCAATCGCTTTCTTGTTGGGAGGAAGATCCTCAACGGTCCACGTACCATTTCACTCTAAGGCATCAATCTCATCTTGCATCGCCTTGCGCCAACCGTCACATTTAACCGCCTTTTTAAATAAATACGGTTCCTTTCCCTTCGTAATTGCCATCTTAAAACACCTATGTCTCAAAGAAAACTTATTATATTCAACATGACAAGCTATAGGAAAGGCATACTTAAAGAATGAGATTGTGAAGGGGTGACTGATGTGTCTATTTTTTATAGTATTTTACCCCCGTCCCTTGGTCATAATTAGTAGTGTTTTTGGCTCTTAAAAGCCACTTTTATTACTAATTGGTGTTTTCTAGTGTTTTCGTAGATTTGGTTGACTTTTGCAGGGATTTATGCTTTTGGAGTATTTTTTCGAGATATTTTGGAGCAATCACGAGCATTGGGGAAGCACGACCAGAGTTTATAGCCCAGGGCCGGTTAGAGCCATCGAACCGGTGATTAAGGGCTCGGTATAGGTGATACCAGGACATTTGGACCGAGTATTCAAGACCGGAAGAGGAAATTCAGATTGGCCCGAAGAGTTGGAACCCAATCTTAGTCCAAATAGTGGCCCAAATGAGCCGCCCGACCAAAAAGGCTGGCGCCCGGAGGAGTGCCCGGCCGGGCGGGAGAAGCTTTGGCTGGCACCCGGTGACGCGCCTGGCCGGGCGCAAGATTTGTATTATGAGCAAAAAGGCGCGCCCGATCGGGCGGTGCCTCGCCCGACCGGGCGCGTGTATTTCTTAGGAGACGTTTAACGTAGTTTTAATTTGTTTTAATTTAGGATTTGGTACGGAGTATAAATACTCCCCCGTAATACGATTTTAGTATCTCTTTACTCTCTTAATTATTCTCTTAGATTTCTTTTCTCTTAAACCTTTGTTCTTAATTTTACTCTTAATTCCAGATTTATTTTGGTAACGATTTCCCTTCCCTTAATCTTAGTTATTTACTTTATTCTTTTTTAATCATGTCTTGCTTTATTACTTCGATTAGTTTAGATTTAATTATTTGTGAGTAGTTTTATTTCTAGGGTTTATGGGGATCCATAAATAATATGAAGGGGTAATTTATTGTTGTTAATTATCAATGCTAGATTAATTTCCTATTGATTGATTTAATGCTCTGTGACTAGATTAGGCCTATCTTTTATAAATGAGTTTGACAACATTGATTCGAGATTCGACAGATGAGAATTAATGTTTAGGTCTAGTTTCAATAGGCAGATTAATTTATAAATGGTTAAGTCGAGATTCGAGTGATGAGATTTAATACTGGTAAATTAATTGTGTGATTGTAATACGTAGCGAAAGCCCTTTACAATCTGGTTAATTGATGCATTGATGATTGACTATTATTGATTATTGGTATTGCATGATAATTTCTTATTGAATTGTTTTAACGTTTTACAATCGCGGCTTGTAAAAGTATAGCAATATTGAATTGATGAATCGAGCAGATGTTAATTTGATATAAGGCTATTTTCGATAGGAACTTGGATCTAATAAATTGCGAGAGCCTGTTAGATCTATGTTGATTAATAAATTGCGAAAGCCTATTAATCATGTTATTTATGCAATGTCAATGATTGATTACTATGTTTTACCCTGGAGTATTATTTATTGGTGAACCTATACCCTAGATCCTCTTATATATTGTTTTCTCTCTATTCTCAATCTTAGTAGTTTAGTTTCTTATTCGAATATAAATATTGGTTACTTAGATAATTTAGATTATAATAATTAATTAGGAGTAAAAAGACTTGTTTCCCTGTGGAGATCGACCCTACTTCCCTATCTACTTTAGTTAGAGGATTTAGGTAATTATTTTTGATTAGGGGATACGACTTTACCCTGTCAGTGACAGCTGACGAAGAAGTGGGGTCTATATTTCTCATAATGTATGTGTTTGTGACATAATGACGTATCCACGAAGGTGGACGTTTCTTACGTTGACCACGACCAAGATTTTCCGTCGAACTCCCACTCAAATTCAAAGTCGTAAACGAATTATTTTCATTAGAAATAATTTGCTCTATTACCGTACCCGAACCGAAAATCGCATTCGAATCACCACACACAAGAAACAACCCACACACTGCACTTGCGCACAAGCACCCGTCCATCACACAACAGCAGACAACAACGCACCTCAAGCACGCACAGGAAACACCACAGCGCACCACACATCGAACCTCGACCAATCAAGAGCAGCACACTAGCATAAATTAGGGAATAAAGACCGTAATTGCAACTACACCCAATTATGTGGATTTTTTTTAAAAAAAAAATCTAAGCCCTAATCTCACAAATTTGCAGAAAAATAAAGAAGAAAAATTACGAATGGGACAAACAAACCAGGATCGAAAAAAATCTCTAGAAAGTAGAGAGGTTGTGATACCATGTTAAACTCAAAAATATCCACAAAGACATATATAGTATAATACATTAGGAAACTTAACTTGCCTAAAACTCCTAAAGAATATATATCCAAATATACAATATTATCAACATAATATTAACATAACTAAACCAACTTCTAATACATGCGGGTAATAACCACTTGGTCTCTTATTTTGTTGTAGACTAATTTTTTTCGAGGATTTCAAGACTGGTTTGCTTATTATTAGTAACTAGCCTACTGGCCCGTACAATGCACGGGTTATTCATATAAAATTGTATTGTGAGATAAATGAGGAAATATCAGTAAGTCATTATAGGGTATAATCGAAAAAAGAGGCTTAGATAGAAGGTGAAAGTGCTAAAATTAAAGAGAGAATAGGAAAAGGTTAAATTAAAGGGAAGAAAAGAAGATGAAGAGATGAAGTGTGTATGAAAGATGAAGTATAAGTTTAATAAAAGAATTTTAAAAAATGGTGTAATAAAAAATTAAAAGTGTAAGATGACATGTGGCATTGTGGTTAGAGAAGTGTAATAGAATGAATGGGGACATGTGTCTTTCTTAGTTTCTTGGTTATAGTTTTTAAATACTAAACTATACATATAGATTATACTCGTCTTTGGAGCTTCAGTAAATTTTATCCTTTTCTCTTGTAGTTTTCAGATTTCTTATATGAAGTATAATCAAAGTTAATTTATCTTTCTTGATCTTTATTAGTTTTTGTTGCATTTTAATTTTATCCATAACATATCACTTTTCCCCAATTCTTGAACAAATAAGAACCCTAAATTATATTGAGCAAATGGGAAGGGGTTTTGTGACCAAGAAAAGGATAAAAAAAGTTGGATGGGAAAAAGGAGGAAATGTCAAAAGTTAAGAAAACAAGTTTACAATATTTATCCACCCTAAGAAATTTATAATCTATTATATCTGCTACCTTCGTTTCATATTCATTGCAACTTTAAAATTTTTTATATCTTACAAATAATATGATACAGAGATGGTAATTAATTATTTTTTTTGTTTTTTTTGTTTTGACGAGATGTGGTAATAATTTTCATTGAACTTGAATAGATTAGATGGGCTATTAAGAAGTCTAATCTATATCAATAGTAAGAAACATCAGAAGCCCAAATGTTTAAGGCCCATACATATGACATACTCGTATGACAAAGAAAAAAGATGTACAATACGGCTTATATATATCAGAGGAGAGCAAATTGGGAAAAACGCGAAACAACGAACCCAGTAGCAAGGTATGTCAATGGCGGTCTTCTTCCTCGAGCGATTTTCTGATGATTTAGCTGCATAATTTGCTCTATTGAAATTGAGATTATCTTGTGTTAAATTTTAAGAACGATTTAATTTTTTTATACGAGTTTAGGGTTTGTAATTCAATTCAATTAACGAGGATGAAGATGAATCAGAAGGATACAGGGTTCAGGGCGCTGAAAAATCAGATGAATACAGGTTCCAGGTTAATTTAATTCTTTTTTGTTTAATTGAATTATTCAAATAAAATCATCCAGTGATTTTGATTTTTTTTTTTTCTTGGGTCAGTCCAATTGAAGACGACGACGGTGGTTTTCGTGATGTAACTGATCCTTATTCTGGTGTACCAGAGGACTATGTGTAAGTTATCTCGTTTATCATTAATGTGTTTTTTTAGCTTATAATAAAGGACTTTAGTGGAATAGCTCATAGCTTAGCAATGGCTAATGGCTGGTTCTGTTCATGAGTAATAATGCTTGACTTTAGTGGAGTAGCCATTCATTCGTATAACCTTGCTTATCCCGATGATTGTTTCTGCCCTAACCTAACGCAAACGCATCATGATTCATTCGTATAACCCTGCTTATCCAATGATTGTTTCTTCCCTAACCTAACGCAAACGCATCATGATTCATTCCTATAACCTTGCTTATCCTGATGATTGTTTCTGCCCTAACCAAAAATAACGCGTCATGATTATCAAGTGTTAAAATTTTGATATTAGGGATTTTACAAGTAAGGACAGGACATGACTGGACTTCCCATCTTCTAGTTACAACTATGTTAAGTGTTTACTCGTATAATTTAAAATTTATGTTTATTAGAAACTCTAATTTTGAGTTCATTTCCTCTTTTATTTCAATGTGAGTTATTTAACCTTTTTGTTTGGTTATACAATATATTTGTCATACACGGATAGGATACACCTTCAAAGCTCTCAGATTATCACCTCTCTTATGATTATATTAAGTTTACGCTAATATTATAGGTACTAATGTCTCTCTGTTAATTCTGTACCTGTATATCTACTTCCTAATTTTAAGTTATCCGCAAGAGGACTACACAGAGGCCTATCGTCGTCAAAATCTTGAATTCTCCCAAATAGCACTGGAATACTACAACAAGACATGTATGTAAATTCTTTCTATTACACGTACTTAGCTTAGCCTCCTTTTTTTCATGCTTCTAGTCTTTTTCTTGTGTCATCTATTTCATTCTTGTCAAAATTTCCATGTGTTAATTGCAGCGTACCAACTATGAACTTGTTGAGCCCTTGGATAGCTCAATTTTCAGCCATTTTCCAATGTGGATGCATCTAAACTTCACGGCTAAGCTGAAATCAGCTCTTGATGGGAATGACAATTCTTCCGCCAAGCTCTTCTTTGTGGAGTTTTTTCATGAAACAGGTCGCTGGGTTGTCAATGCCTGTCATATCCTTAAAGGTAAGAAGAAGCTTCTTTCTGCCCTCAAACTTCCGAATTTTTCCTGTTCAGCATCTTAGATTCTTAGGCTGTTGTAGGTTACATAGTTGCTGATACCTGCAATATGATTGCAGCATTTGATTTTTTCTACTAGTGGATGTGCAAGACATCGTGTCAATTTGTGTTGATGGGTCTCATTTTAGATCGGGAAAGTGTAGTATTAAAATCTGTTACCATCGCTAGTTAAGTATGTATCATATTCATTGTGTTTGAGATTCGTGCATCGTAATTGGCCTTCATCGCTCATGATATGCTTCTAGGTTTGTAGTTGGTGGGCAGGAGGGCTAACATGTGAACAAAATGAGATTCTGGACAAATAAAATCAATATTTTACAATGCCGCATCAATAGCATGTTTAATTTTAAATCGAGAAAGTGCAGGTTGCAAATTTATTAGCCTCTAGTTGAGCATGTAAAATATTGGTTTATATCTGCTCTAGTTTTTGCTCTTATAATGTTTGCTAACCTCTTTGTCGTATCGTTAAGTTTGAGATTTTTGGCCTTTATTCTTCAAATTACTAGTTATGATTACATTTCGTTATGAACTTCAATTACGAAGTAAATTATTTGTCCACAGGTAAATCTAGCCGCTGTGATTTTTGTCGACTTGAGTCACTTGACACCATTAAGCATCCAACCCATGGATTTCGTATGAAGCAAATGTCTGAGCCTTATGCTTTACGCTCTCGAGCTCGTGGTTCTACAGTCGCCTAGGATGTCAACTTGGCAGCCAAGTTTTGAATTCTGCAAACAATGGTTGCATGTTTTCAACCTGTTTGATGGCCCTAAAAACCATGTTATGTACTAAGCACTATATATATAATTTTTGGAAAATATATCATATTTTATATTATTTTATTTGGGCAGGTGTAGTTGGGAGAACTGTAAGATTTTGAGATAATTTGAATTTATAAGCACTTGACATTATTTCAAATCTTTTCTCAGCTTTATAATAATTGCAACTTTTTGGTAAAAAACTTTAGACTTTTACAATTTTTATGGAGCAGAGAAAGTGTAAAATGACTCGTTGGCACCTCATTTTTGCTCGATCATTAGTGCAACTTTGTCAAAATAGTGGAAGTTTTATTGTGCTGGAAAGAGAATTATGATTTGGGGCAAGTTAAAGTTGATTGTCCGGGGTCTTTGTTCATTTTGAAGTTTCGTTTTTTTTCTTCAGAGGTTTCATTCTCAACTTGCTTCTTTCTCTTCCTTTCTTAAGTTCCCTGGCGCGTGCCTTTAATGGCTTCTTTTTTGTTTTCTTTCTTGCCTTTTGTGATGCGTTATGGTTGGTGTTTGTCGAGCTTCCCGTTTGGCAATTGAAAAGTTGAAATGATCATCATTGCATTGATTTGGTGTCTATGGAGTCTGATTTATTGGTGGTGTTGTTGGTGCTGCCGTCTGGCATTTCAAAAACCAAAGTGGCCGTTTTTGCTTTTGTAAGGTTAATTGATTTACTTTAAATTGATATTGATTACTCCGTATTTACTTTTCATATTCCCAATTCTCAGTTTTAGAATTTTGGCATTTTTCTTTCTTTTTTTCCTAATTTGTTTGATCGTGATATTTTCGGAATTGAATTTTGATCACTGTTTTGTTAGGGTTTCAATTTCGTGAAGTTCGGTTATTTCCTTGTTTCCAGAGATGCATCATTGTTAATTTGGTTTGTTTTGGGGAATTTGGATAAAAAATTGTGAGAATTTTGCTAAGTATAGACTATAGAAGGATGAGATTCATGAGAAGGTCCTGTCATAGATATCAATTTATTGTTTATTTTTTGATTTTTTTGATTGATTGAACTTTTGGTTGAGGTTTGTTCTTGTTGCATTTGTTGAATTAATTGATGTCCTGCGGTGGTTCTGAATTTTGGTAGGACCTAAGAAATTGAATTGAAAGAGAAGACGAAATTGTGTTTCAGGATAAGTATCATGCAATCATACAATTCACCTCTTACCATCAGACAGGGATGAACCCGAGAGGCCAACTGCATCTTCATCTTTTCGTTGTTTCATTCAAGATCTCAAGACTCACTTTGTAGTTAGTCGTAGTTTTGATCTTTTGATTTTGTTAAACCCTAATTATTTCCTCAGTTTATAATTTTTTCGCAACAACTCCGTATTATCTTCTGCTTTTTTTCATTTTGCTGGGTTTCCTAAATTTCATGTTGAACAATTCCCGGATTGGCATATTTGACCTTTGGAGTCGAAGTCAGCAAAGAATCATTCGAGATGGATGATAGAAAAAGTAAGCAAATACTTACTTTTTTTGTAAATTTATTATTTCTAAGATTAATATATTTCGTAAGGATCTTTAATCGTTGTAAATTCATGATAACTAATTTCCCAAAAAGTACGTCTTTAGTTGTTGTTAATTGAGTTAATTATGTTATTGTACTTAAAACATGTTAATGAGCACCGTCAAATCTGGTTACAATTTCTCCCTTATTTCTATGATCTAGATTTTTGAGGTGTAAGGTTTTTAAATTATTTGATTTTTCTGCCTTTTTTGGTTTTAATTAGTTAAGATTTGGGAGATTGTCGATTTTTTTTTCCTTCAGAATGCAAGCTCCGGTGATGGTAAAGTGCTCGTAAAAATTTGATTCGAAATATCTGAGAAATGTCGGGACCTCTTGATCGATTTGCTCGCACATGTGAGTTTTTTCTAATTCTTTGATTTCGAGGTATATTTTATTTGGATTTTTTTATTTTAAGTTTTTCACATTTACGCTCTGTTTCCCCTTTAATTACTCCATTAAAGCAGCTTATGAGTAATTTTTCCTCCTTTGAAGCAGCTTATTAGCTATCTTTTCTCTAATAAATTGTATTGATGCTCAATTGATCTGCTGTTCTAGGGAAAATGTTATGTTGCCTTAAATTTGATTGCTATTGTCCAGAGTTTTCTTTCAACAGTAAATAACAACACAATGGAGACAACCTTAAGCTAATAGGTGCTTCTGTCAATTTAGTTCTATCCAAAAATACTTGTGAGGATGACTTTCAATGATATTTAGTGTAACTAACTTGTATTATTTCTTCAGTAAGAATCCACTATAGATACATGCTTTCATTCATTTTAATTCAATGAAAATTTCCTTTATCTTAAGACAATCTTGTCAGTACACAAGAAAATACCTTGGATCTTTTCACTACAATAAAACTCAAGTTAGTTTCATTTTGAAGCCATGCATTGAAATTCAAACTATTGGCCAAATGGTCAACTACTTTTATGTTCTGCCATAAGCTGCAAATGGTCTTTTATTTTATATTTTAGAGCACTCTTTCAATTTCGAAGTTAAAGGGAGCTTGTCACAAAGTTTAAGATGAACACAAAATGGGTTCATTTCAAACAGCATTACTTCATTTGTGTTTATAGACTAAGTGTACTAAGAAACATACGAAAGACTGGATCTTTTGTGAAGTTACATATAGTTGTCCTTGTCATGGTATTTTTTTGGGACAGTGTTGGTAAGGAGTGGCCTAATGCTTTCCTATCCTTCAACATTGAGTGGAACGAATCTGTGTAGGCTTATAGTGTAAGTTGAGAATTTTACTTAAATCTTAACCTTTTCCCAATCTGATAATACTTGAAGCCATTAGCAAATGTGGAAAGTGGAGATATGGTTGCTTGTGAACATTGGCAAGGTCTTTGTGATTTAGTGTGCTCTGCTTTTAGGTTGATTATGTATCTTAGTTTGGTTTGGATTTTTTCCTTGAGTTTTCGGTTGTTGATTACCTTGGCTTTGGCGAGGGTTCAATTTTGATATTAATTATGATCTGTTTTGGTTGCAGGGTACTGTTGGACCATGCAGCATTCCGAAATCAAGTTCTTGGAGTCCTGTTGAGCTAAGCAAATGGAAAATTTTGTCCTAGATATGTCTTATTGTCTTATCCTATATCCTTTTGAATTACATGCAACATCGATAATAAAACATCTATACTTTATTCTTGAATTGCACATGGTTCTGATAATTTAGTAATACATCGTGTTGATACTGACATTTGTTTTTGCTACTTGGAAGACCATGTAGAAGATTAGGTTATGTTCATCCTCTTAACTAATGCACTTTTATACTGTTCTCTGTTTTTCATGTGTATAGCTGGAGTGGTCTAGGAAACATGGTGCCTGCAGAAGCCATGCGCCTATTTGTGAAGATTTTAGAGGTTTCAACTTGCCTACTTTCCTATGCCATAGTATGCAGCAGAATTCAATTTATATTAAGAACTCAATATGGTCGTCTAATGCATTATTATATTGATTAATAGGAAGAGGATCCAGGCTGGTATTCAATTCAAGAGCTGAAGTGTCGGATGCAGTTGTTGACGTGCAGATGAATGTGAGTTCCTTTTCCAATGGCTTGTATATTTTTAATCTGTTATATGCTTTATTTGAATACTGAGCATACCTTGTCTGCATTTAATCAAAATCTTACTACCTCCATATTATGTGAAACTTTTGGGAATTAAATGTAAGAGATAATAAATTTCAAATGTTGCACATAATATGTAACAGAGGAGTAGTTCCTGTTTGATAAGCAAAAGTCGAAGATTTTACAATTTGACAATTAGTATTAATATAATCGGACAGAGGTAGATGTTAAACATGCAGGTATAGTTTATGGAAAAATATTGTATGAGATAGTCTCTTGATATAGAAAGTAACACCTTGTTCTGTATAGCTTTTCACCAATTCGTCTCCATTGGGTGATAGCTCAGACCTGAGCTTGAGGCCTTGAGAACTGAGCTTAACTCAGTTTTGCTCAAAGTAGCTCAGACATATGCTTGAATCATCTACACAGACATTTATCTGATTTATGCTTTATCTCATTGTTCTAGAAAAGGGATAAAATGATCATCATTTAATAAATTGCTGGATTTAATGTGTTTTTTTTTTTTTTGCAATATTTTTGATTTATTTTTTTCCCTTGTGAGTGATGAGTGCTTTTTTGGGTTTCATTGATGAACTGGTTGTTTTTGTAGTGATAAATCTGCATTTGGAACAAATTTGAGTTATTTGATGGGTTTTATAATTAGTTATTAATTTTTTAAATATTGGTGAAGAGTTTTGATTCAAAGCTTGATTTGTACGAAGGCTTCTGCATTTTAAAACTGGTTACTCCCCGCTTCTTAATTACTTGAACATATCATTCTTAATTCAGTATTTGCACATTTTCCTTGATCTCCTCTTCAACTCTTTACTTCCCACTTCTGCTACCTCTTTCTGCCAAGTGCTGTTGAGATCCTCATTTTTCTATTTCTCAGCAATGAAATTCATTATCATTGTCAATGCCTTCTCTTAGTTTTCACTTTTCGTCAGCTGTTCACTTACTTCTGCAGGGGTGACCTTTGTTTCCTGCACTTGTTGTTCAATCTCTGCCAAAAGTGATCTGTGTTGTTTAGGTAATTTGATAAGTGTCAAACTCCATTAATTGATGAAATAAAAAATCCATGCTCTTGGTCCTAAACGAAGTGCTGACTTTCCATAGTCATGTGCTCATGTAGTCATGTTGTAGTGTTGATGATCCAGCATCGGTAATTGAGGTTAAGTGAACAGTCTAGGACTCCAGGTAACATAGGTATTTTTAGAAATACTCATTCGGGATGATTTATATAAATGACGTCTCACTTTTTGTCACCCTTCTACTTTATACTTAATCTGTTTGAATTAAAATGTCAATTGTACATAATTTTTTATTTTTATGTTTTTTTAACCTTTTGACAATAGTGATTTAGGGACTGCTTATATCTGTTTTGATTTTTGCAGGGATCATTAGCCTACTGGGGTACTTATCCGAAAGCCATATACTAGGGAAAAAGAGGCCATATAACTTTGTAATTTATGCGGGCTCTGGGACAACATCAATTGGTTTTGCCCTTGGAGCCTTAATTTGTGGGTATGGTTCAAATTTCTGTTTTAATATGTTGTGTTTATTTATTTATATTTTTATTTTTATTGAAGCATGTGAATTATGCTGTCGATATTAATCAGGCTGCCGTGGTAGGTAACTGATGTAATGCTAGCTGATGCATACGTCAGATACAAGAATCAGGAGAATTGTCTGATTTCAGATTTTAAAAGATATGCGCCAGCCGAACTTTGCAACTACGAGTTGTAGGATGACCTCATTCAGTGGGTCAATCACAAAACTCCAAGAAAGTGAGTTGACAGTTACTCAATTACTCTCCGGTGAATTTTAAGATTAGTAGCACTAATTGAGTAATTGTTTCATGCTTTCATCACTTAGAAGAGTTAGAACTAATTTTTCCTTAGCTGAATTAATTTTATGTTCATTAGTGATATAGTCATATCATCCTCATAATTCCCTCCATACTTTTGTGTTTTGTGCTTTGTGCTTTTGTCCCCTCCTTTTTACACTCTCTTTCGTCTTGCAGTATCACCATTTGATATCTGGCTAAGCCAATAGGCTCACTCATTGCATGTTTGGCAATGTCTTGGAGGGAGAAATCAAGGCATGTCAACAAGTAGCTAATGAATCAGGGATACCTATCGATCCAATATACCCATTGGCAGCATGGGAGCTAGCTGTTCAGTTAAGCCAGGAGCAACCAGACAAAGGAGAAAAGGTGTTGATGCTGCATACAGGGGGCACCCTTCGCATGTTTGGGCTAGCACAAAGATACAAATCCTACTTTCGTACGCTGAAAGACAGGTCGCCCTAATAACTCTCTTATGATAAAAAGGTTTTGCCGTTTTCAGTTGATTTTTGACGAAAAATTATTTGTGGGTATGATCGAAAAATTTGTCATGTGATAATTTTTAGCATAATATTGTTCTTGTGTATTCTTAAGATGTTGCTATAAAAAAGGTTTTGCTAATTTGGATGATGAAATATGTTGCCAATTACTTCCTGATTAATCATGAAAATTGTGTTAACTTGATTATCATCATTTAAGTTGGTGGGCCCTTATGTCACATGAATTTGAATCTTTTTTCTTTGATAATTTGAACGATAATTTTTGTGATATGTTTTGGATTTTTGTGTTTACATTTTGTGATGTGTGTTGTTTTAATCACTCTTCTTGCAACAGACTTAGAATTGGCCTTTGGTTTTAATCGATTTTCGAAGCGATTCGGTGCGATTGACGTTGATCGTAGGCTCGTAGCATTGAATTGAAGACTTTTTTGGTATGTTCTCCTCGATTTTTTGTAGAAGAGGTTGGATTACGGATTCAGTGGATATGCGGTGCCTTTCATCCACTAGTGGAAAATTTCCCATTCGTAACGGGCAAACACAGCCCACTCGTAACAGGCAGAAGGCCTTACGAGTGCGGCTGTTATAAATAACCTGCTATTCGTAACACTCACTGCCCGTTGTGAATAAGTGGTTATTTGTAACGGGCATTTCACCCACCCTTAAAGTATAACCACTTATTCGTAAATGACATATTTTATGTCCGTACGAATAATACTTATTTATAACTGGCAAAAGCTGTGCCCGTTACAAATAGAGGTTTTTTTTTTTTTTTTTTTTTTTTTTTTTGGACATTTCGGCAACATTTCGTTTGTAATATGGATATTTTTCGATTTATTTCTATATATAATGATTATGCAAAATATTTTAAATTAAATAATTAAAAATTGATAAATATCTACATGAACATTTGTCATATACTTTTTACCTAAGTTCAACACATACAAAAAGTTATCTATCCTAAGTTCCTAACAATAATGAGTCCATTGTTCTCGAATCACATTGATCTTATTTCTTGGACAATAATCCTTCAAAAAAAAAAAAAGTTAAAATGTAGTTACAAATTAAATGACATAATAAAATATCAAACAAGTCACTAAGTGGTAGAACAATATTATTTATGACTTCTATCTCACCCATTTTCTATGTTTTTAACCAAATCAAACATATATCACTCATAACATCCTTAATATACTTAGTTTAAGGTAGATATGATTTTAAATCATTGAAAAAGGACAAGTTAGGGACATTTTGAGCAAAAAAGGTTTAACTATAGCCTAAATGACTCCTAAAATTTTTTACCAAATCAAACATATATCACTCATAATATCCTTAATATACTTAGTTTAAGGTAGATATGACTTGAAATCATTGAAAAAAGACAAGTTACTTAGTTATAGAGAAAAAAGGTTCAAATATAGCCTAAATGATTTCTATCTCACCCATTTTCTATTATTTTAAACAAATCAAACGTATGCCACTCATAACATCCTTAATATACTTAGTTTAAGGTAGATATGACTTGAAATCATTGAAAAAAGACAAGTTACTTAGTTATAGAGAAAAAAGGTTCAAATATAGCCTAAATAATTTCTATCTCACCCATTTTCTATTATTTTAAACAAATCAAATGTATGCCACTCATAACATCCTTAATATACTTAGTTTAAGGTAGATATGACTTGAAATCATTGAAAAGGGACAAGTTACTTAGTTATAGGGACATTTTGAGCAAAAAAAAGTTCAAATATAGTCTAAAATGACCTCTTTCTCATCCATTTTCTATTTTTTTTTAATCAAATCAAATGTATGTGATTCATAACATCCTTAATATACTTAGGAGCCGTTTGGTTTGCACAGGTTAAACGGAATAAAATGAACAAAGGGATTCAAAGGGAATGGAATGAAATCCATTCCATATAGCATGTTGTTTGTTTTACAAAAGCTAAAGGAATCACCACCACCAACACCACCACAAAACCCCCTTTTCCTTCACTTTCCCACATCTCCATCTATCCCACCGCCCAGCCACCACATTTTCGGCGACCCTCAGAGCTGCCGCACCTCCACCAACCCTCCCCTCCCCGGAAAACCTCCACCCACTCATAATCCCTAATTATTCATCATCTGAAACCCCACAAAAACCCTAATTATCGGCGGTGCAAACAGGGGAGGAGCGATGAGGGAGCTGCAATGAGGGTTGGGGAGGTACGACGAGCCAGCGGTGCGAACGAGGGAGGTGCGAAAACTGCGAACGAGGGTGGTGCGACGAGGGTTTCAAGGTGCGAAATGGGTGTTACGACTAGGGTTCAGGGAAGGTGTGACGAGGGAGGTGTGAACGAGGGTGCTGCGACGAGGTTTCGAGGTGCGAACAGGGTGGTGCGGCGAGTGGCGGGGGAGCGGCGATGACTGGGGTAGGGGCCGCAAGGTGGCTCGGCGGTGGCTGTGCGGTGGGGGTAGGGTAGAAGGGTGGTGGCTGTTGTTGGCATGGTGGTGTAATGGTGGCTAGGGAAAGGGAATGGCAAAGTCTAGGGGGGGTGGGGAAGGATTTTGGGTGAAGTCAAAAATAAAAATGGGTAAAGGGAATGATTAAATGTGACAAACAAACATCAACAAAGGGATTATTAATCCCAATCAAACGGCCCCTTACTTTAAGGTGGATATGACTTGAAATCATTGAAAAAGGACAAGTTACTTAGCTATAGGGACATTTTGAGCAAAGTTCAAATTATAGCCTAAATGACTTCTCTCTCACCCATTTTCTATGTTTTTAACCAAATCAAACATATATTACATCCTTAATATACTTAGTTTAAGGTAGATATGACTTGAAATCATTGAAAAAGGACAAGTTACTTAGCTATAGGGACATTTTGAGCAAAAAAAAGTTCAAATATAGCCTAAATGACTTCTCTCCCACCCATTTTCTATGTTGTTAACCAAATCAAACATGTATTACATCCTTAATTTACTTAGTTTAAGGTAGATTTGACTTGAAATCATTGAAATAGGACAAGTTACTTAGTTATAGGGACATTTTGAGCAAGAAAGTTTCAAATATAGCCTAAATGACATTTTTAGCAAGAAAGGTTCAAATATAGCCTAATTAGGGGTTTGATTTGGGGAATTTTGGTTACAATCACTTTAATCTGAGGCAATAATGTTGGTTTTCTGGTTTTGAATTTGATTTTATGGCAAGATCTGGGTTTTCATTGAAAACTGTGATCTTTATAGTGATTTCTAAGGTTGTAAATTATATATATATATATATATATATATATATATATATATATATATATATATATATATATATATATATATAATAGAAAATTTGGTGGTAAACTGGTAATATCCTGAATTCCAAAAATGTTTTTGTGAAACATTAAATACAATGGTGATACACTGTACAAACTAGAGTTGTTGTCTCCTGTATTTGAAAATGAAGAGGTCAGTAATGCCAGTAGTTGATTTGTTTAGATACACTGACTCCTTCTCATGTGGACTATTTTTAATACTTCAGTCTATTGTAAGTTATTTGGCTCAATCTGAGCGCTTTAAAACTATGACCACCCCTAACCATCAGAAGACCAATTGCGCTTAAAACTTATCACTCTCTATGGTGCTTTTGTTTTTATTTAGTTAATGTAGGAGAATTTATGATATGGATCCCTTTAAGCTATTGAGGTGGGAGAAACAACTGATGAAGCTGAAGGAAAGAATTCTAGCAGAAGGTTCTAAAGTTGTATTCCTTCCTATAATTGAAAAGTATATCCTGAAAAACCATCATCGTGTAACAGTTGAAATGCAGGTGAGTATTACAATTTACTTTTATATTCTGCATTATGGCAGAAATCATAGATAGCATTTTTTTTGTTGCTTTTTATGATTTTAACACTGTTACTGCCAGCCTGGTCCAGAGACGGGGATAATTAGGCTGTTGATAAAAAATCGTTGGAGAAGCTCAAGGCAAGTATGACGGAGTAAAAACTGGCAGAGTTTGTTCGTGCTATGCAAGAGTTGCGCTTAAAATACAAGACTCTAGATCCACCTAAAGCTTTACGGAGTGTTCCATGTCTATTTTTGCATGACATCCTGAAGAATTCCATTCATATTCCCACTGAGGTTAGACTCCCTTTTTTCATTTTCAATGTGTTTGGATGGTAGTGATCTGTCATATATTTTGAAAATTTTCAGACTTTTCTAAGCTTATTTCTCTTGCAGATTGGGAATATCATGGTGTGAGCATGAATTATTCACAAATAAAGTCATTTACATTGAAGTTGTAGATTTTATATGAGTACTCTAAAACAAGAGCTTCTCTAATAAACTTTATTTTAGTAAGATTACTTGCATAGTGAAGATTCGTTAATGACAGTGCAACTGTATGCTGTCTCTTCTTTTTAAATTCTTTGTTCAGATCAATTATAATTTTGATTTTTTGATGCATTCCTTTTGCACAAGATCAATATCTTTCTTATGAGCTTTAATTCTTTCCGGCCTCTATGCAATCAATCATTGTTAGTGAAGGAACAATGTGCTGATATGGACCTTGAAAGGTGCTGAAGTGAAATATTATCAAACACAGATTATTCTGACAGGCTCGTCATATGGAAATTGTACTCAGTAAGAGATACCTCATCTGATAAGATGAAGGGAATTCTGCAAGAAGAATCTGTTCAGACATAATCCCAGGGCAAACAATAACCTATGCTCATAATGTCTGATTCAAGTGCTGGTTTCAGCCTAGATTTTAATAAAATAAATGATGGGATGATTGCTTACCAGGCTAGCTTATGAAGAAAGTGATAATAAATGCAATCTGAGATCTTGGACAAGCTGTTTTACATCAAGCACTACCTCAATGGACTTTGACAAAGCCAGAACCAAATAAATAGGCATAAATGTTTTAGGGGGGTTTTTAAGGAACATAGAACATATCCTTTGTTCCTTATGTACTTGGAAACAAGGACAAAGTTATATCAGTACTTGTATGAAAAAAAAATAACAAAATAAAGTATCACCATAGACTAAAAACTATGTAATGTGTTATGTGTACAATGTTGCTAGCTTATATTGCCTTAGAGCTAGACTTAAAATCTTTGTACCTGTATCCTTTTATATCAAGATATATAGCTTATGTTGAATTATAAATATTGTCCATGTATTATTGATTCTTCGTATTTACCGAAGACCAGTGTCAACATTGTCATTTAGCTTAGACTACTTGAAAAGGTTTCAAGTTATCTTACTAAAAGATACGAAATAATTAGGGGTGAGCGTAACAGGGTACCCAGTAAAAATCTTAGGACCCGGAATCGAAACCTGTTGTAACAGGTTCTTAAAAATAGAAATAGGAACTGGAAGTTGTTCAACAGGTTCCTATAAATTGGGAATCGGAACCTGAAGGTTTCAGTTTCGAAATAGGGTACTCTGTTTTTCAAAGTAAGCTTAAAAGCTTACAACTATAATACAAATAATAAACTAACATTGATTGTCTTGAATATTTAATACAAAATTACAAATATTTATATTAATACCATTAATTAAACCTTTAAAAGTAAGATGAAAAATGAATAAGAGGAGGGAGAGAGGTATGTCACGACTTTTATACAATTTTGATATAAGGCTTTTACTTTTGGGCTTAAATGATAGGTTTCGGTTTTGTGTATCCTAAAGGGAACTTATACTAACAGGTACCCTACAGATTTCGGGTCTAACATTTTATTACGGGGTTAATGGTGGCCATGGATAGCTTGGGGTTCGTAGTGGTGGTAGTTCGTAGTGGGGTGGTGAGTAGGTGGGTAATAGTTCAATTCGTGGTGGGGTGGTGTAGGGGTTTAGGTGACGGTGGATTGAGGTCGTGAGGGTGGAGCTTAGTGGTGGTGGTTGTGGATCATGGTGAGGTGAAGTGGTAATGGTGAGTTGAACTCTTGAAGGAGGATGAAACAGGAAGGGGAGGAAGAAGAAAGAAGGAATTTATAATTTTATGTTAATTAAATAAAAATAATAACAAAAATGAAAAGGAAAAATAAAAATTACCGGCTGTAGAGGTTATAGGTAAAATAGGATTGGTAAGGGAGAATAAGTATTAAAGGTGGGATTATTCAAGGTTAATTGAAAGATTGGATTATTTTAGAAAAACCGACGAAAGGTTGGATTATTCTTGTTAAATTTTCCTATACTATAATACTTTTCTAAAATACCTTGACTTTGCAACATGAATGTCAATTTTGCATCAAATGAACATTATCATCACTAATGTTGATCATAAGATAACCTCGTTGATATCTTTTAGGTGGATTTATATTCTAACCACCATGCATTTATTTAATTCAAGGAAACAAATTGCGATAAGCATTTATCGAAATTCATTTTTGCCAAATTGAGGGGCATGTGCGTAGGGCGTATTTTTATTTTGACTTTTTAAAAATGGGAGTTTATTGTGCTTATGATCTGAGATGTTTTTGCTTTCCATCTTGATTACTTAGTGATATACTTTGTAAATGTAAATTGAAAAAATGATCTAACATTCATATTTATACAAAAGTAGCGTATCACATACATATGTCGTGAATACAAATTAGTCTTAAACTTATCTAACTATAATCAGATACTTAAATAAAATAAACTTTATCATTTTTTTTACAAAATTTTATCATTAATTGCAATAAAGAAAATACAATAACTTGAAAAATCACTCGCGTTGCAATAAAGAAATTACGATAACTTGGGAACTATATTTTCGAGCTCAAACTCGGTTCGTTAATAATTAAACCTGGTTTTAACCGAACAAAATCGAGTGTTCACTCATGTCCACCCCTAATTACATAGTATAAGAGTCATTAACTAATACGTTTCTAGTTGAGTTATGAATTAAATCAATTAACAATCACAGTAAACTGTAACTAAGGGCCTGTTCTAATTGACTGAACTGAGCTAGATTGAACTGAACTGAATATTTTATGAGAGGAGGATATTAAAAACTTAACTAAACTGAATTTAAGCTGAAGAGAATTGGCCCTAAACAAGTCATCATATTGTCATTTACTGTAAATCTATACGTCTTACTCAAACGTCAAATAAAATAAGATTGGTATTTGGTGTAAGGGTTTACAAAAGTGAAATTTAGTTTGGTCATTAGCAAGTCGGGTCAATTTCTACACACTATGAATTTAGGATATGGGTTAATTAAATTTGGTTTGATAACATGCCGGATGGCCGGATCAATACTAGATTAGGTGAACTGGGGTCACGGGTCTTTGTAAGTCAGGTCATATCGGGTTCTTTTGGGTCCAATAAGTTTTGGGTTCTTTACAAGCTAGTGTAGGTTAGGTCAACAATTTCCATTTTTCGTGTTTACATGGGGCATTGGAATTTCAGGTTGATGAACAAGTCAGGTTCAATTCTTTATATGTATGTTCACATCTACGGGTGAGCAAACTGGGTACTCGGTCAAAATTTTATCTCCGACCGACCCTGAAATTGGTTGGAACCTGGTCTTAAAATTCAGAACTAGAATTGAAATTGGTTCAACCAGATCCAAAAATTTAGGAATTGGAATTGGAATCATCGAATTTTGGTTTCGGTTCCGGCCTTCCGGGTTCCCACTTATGTATACTTCCGGGTTCCTAACCAGTTTTGGTTTTAATTCTGGTTACATGGAATTTTTGCTCACCCCTAGGCACAATGTGTGTCTGCTAAGGCCCTGTTCAATCAACCTTAAAAAAAAATATTCAGTAAAAATAATTTCAATTCAGTAAAAATAATTTCAATTCAGTAAAAATAATTTCAATTCAGTAAAAATAAGTTCAGTTCAATAAAAATAATTTCAATTCTGTAAAAATACGAGTAAGTAAATATGAAGAAAAAAAATATAATAGAGATTTAGTAAAAATAATTTCAGGTCAGCAAAGATAATCAGTAAAAAAAAATTTACCTTTAGGAAACATAATTTCATTGTAGCAAAAATAATGTGAAGTGAAGGAAGTCTAATAGGTCCCACAAATTAGAGCTCCAGCTTTGCTTGCGTTCTTCACCGGCGCTCGCCGGATTTATCATTCATCCTGCTCCTAAGTGCCGTTACTAAGTCACAACCTAGAATCTTCCATTACTAAGTGCCGCTAATTTAGATTTGTAGGCTTTTTTCTTCATTAGCTCCAGTTATATCCATTACTAAGTGCCGTCACTAACTCACCAAATTTCTTATGGACTCTTGATTTCTTACAATTAGGGTTTATACTAAGATGAACATGAGCGAGAAAGGAGCATCATCATCTCAAAGACCAGCAAAGAGACCGAGGATTCTTGAGCTTGGGTAATACAATATTCTTCTCTTTCTTTTTTTTTGACAAACACTATTCTTCTCTTTCACTTTATACTGAGTAGAGTGAGTAGCATTAGATCTATGATTATTTATGTATTTATTATTAGCACATTTTCAATGATGGTAATAAATTAATAACGAATTATTATTAGCACATTTTCAATGATGGTAATAAATTAATAACGAATTAATAGTGTTGTTTGAATTTATTTTTCCATTTATATATTATGTTGTTTGAATTTTGTTATTAACATTTTCATTATTTATTTATCAGGGGCAATTCTGACTTTTGGTTCATATGGGATGGTCTTCCTTACAGTGAGACCATTCCTCAACCTCCCCTGAGACAAAATCCAGGTTATTACAAATTACTTTTTGCATTATAAGCTAATTCTATGAAATATTATTGTTAGTGGTTATTTCGTAATTAATGTGCATAATCCTCAAGAATTGGACCCATTTTTGTTATTAATGTGGCGTAGTTTTTATCATTTGTTAAGTATTTACGGGACCTAACCCCCCTTTTTACATGTATATGTATATGTTACTTGGATAGTTGGATTCGGATCCCATGTCCGACACGGGTATATGTGTATGTGTCCGATTCAGCTATTTTGTAAAAAAAAAAAAAAATCAAGATTTTGGCCCAAAATAAAGAGTTCAAACCGTGTTTGAGTGTCAAGAGTCCTACACATGTACTTTAGACGCAAAGAAGAGTTAGAGTAACATAGTATATGTATGTATAAAAGAAATGAGGGCTTGGGAGGGTTGATTACCTAATGCTATATAACCAGATCGAATGTAAAAATAACTAATAAGTTCATCATTACTGCTTGTTCTTTATGGACTTCTAAATCTGCTATTTTTGTTCTTCAAGCTGCCACCCATTACCCTAGTACCTTTAAATTAGGATATGATCCATTATAAGCCATAAAAAAAATTAATTTTCATTTAGTTATTATTTAAAATTGTATGAATTAAGCTGTTATGATATTCAACTAACAATGTAAACATTTCAAACTACTACTTTATTTAGCAATGATTTATGTGCAAGTGTCCGATTTAGCTATTTTGTAAAAAAAAAAAAAATTCAAGATTTTGGCCCAAAATAAAGAGTTCAAGGGTTGTACCCGTGTCCGAGTGTCAAGAGTCTTACACATGTACTTTAGACGTAAAGAAGAGTTCGAGAAACATAGTATATTAATGTATAAAAGAAATGAGGGCTTGGGAGGGTTGATTACCTAATGCCATGTAACCAGATCATTGTAAAAATAATTAATAAGTTCATCATTACTGTTGTTCTTTATGGACTTTTAAGTCTGCTATTTTTGTTCTTCAAGCTGCCACCCATTACCCTAGTACCTTAAAATTAGGATATGACCCATTATAAGCCATAGAAAAAATTGATTTTCATTTAGTAATTATTTAAAATGGTATGATTTAAGCTGTTATGATATTCAACTAACAATGTAAACATTTCAAACTACTACTTTATTTAGCAATGATTTTATTTGCTTAACAGTATCATGTGCCTTTACGGCAACAACCCGTCAAGTGGAATATGACATGAGAATTCGATGGGCTAAAGCACAACCCCCTTCTAAACTTGATCCGGGTCCTCTTCTTGATCATGATGAGTGGGAAAGGAGACTCAAAGAGAGATTTCCAAACCATGTCTGTTTGTGGAAACCAAAGGAGCTTTTGAAGCAAATTTTAAATGAAGATCTTGAAAATCCAGATAGAGAAGATAGGGTAGGATGCCCCTATTTGCGTGGTCTTGTCCACGAAACACATTCAAGTGTAGTGGTATCTTCTGAGAATGTGAATATGGATGAAGTGAGGAAGATACTTTCCTATCGGATTCCAATCGTTGCTGTAATTGATGTCCACAATGATTATCCAGAATATGCTGAAAAACCATATCCAGGGTTGGATGAATATGGTAATTCAAGACAAATGTTGTCTTTAAGAAGGGGTCCGGGTCGTGTTACACATGCTGTGGTGTTAGTTGGGATTTATGAAGCAGGAGATAACAATCTATATGGACTCAAACCAGATACTTATTGGATTTATCAAAACTCACTCCCCAAAAAAACCTCCTACTACAAATCCGGAAAAACCTAGTCTCCTTTGTTTAATATACTTCACCAAAGGGTGGTAATTGAATTGTATTATTCTGTCACCTTTCCACCAAGTGTTTTGGCACCCCCCGATGAAATTGAGAAATTACAACGTCGGCACAACACCATTCGCCAACGCAGAAGAGAAGAAAAGGAGGTATATATGGCTCATCGAGGTCCTCAATAGCCGTGACTTTGCAAGGAAGGTTTATATTCCCTCTTGTTAGGAATATAGAAAAATATATTATTGTGATATATTTTCCATATATATCTTATGATATTATATTTAGGAAAATAATATATCTTAGTGATATTCTAAGATAGATTTATGGAAGTTTATATGATAAAGTTTATATTGTGTAGGTTATCTTTTGTAGGCTATAAATAATAGCCAAGATCATCAATACAATTCAAGCTATTCTCTCATAAATAATTTGTCACCTCTCTACTCATGTAAGCCTAATCCATGTCATAATCTTGATTTGAGATCGTGTAGCCTTGAAACTTTGAAAGTGTTTTGTTCCAGAAGTGATCATTAGACACATTAGTTAGATCTCTGCCCTTCAGTTGCTTCTAAAATTCAGTGTTTTGTATCTACTTGCCACTGAAGGGTTTTACTCAGAAATCAGAATATTTGTGTTGTTTACCTGGATTTGAATTTAATTTAGTTACCTTAAAATACCAGCTTTTATGGATTCAAATCCATTACAAGAAGCATATTTTGCTGTGGTCTTTGGCACCAAACTCAATTCCTATGCTCTTATCTCCCTTTTTAGAGATAAAAATTATGTTTGCTGTAATATATTAATAGTCTTATCAATTTTGAGGGTTGTCACCATAATTTAAGATTAATAGTGGCTCCCTTTTCTTAGGTTAATATCAATTCTTTCCGTAGTGATATATGTCATCACACCTTTATTGTGTTCATTAGCAATTACAGGTTCCCTCTTTGGGACAACCCATTTTCTCATGTGCTTTTTTGAAACTGGATTTCCTTAGAGAAATGTTATGATTTCCAAAGTCTTATCAATTGTATATTACTTGTGATTTCCAGTTTTTCCACTTTCAAGATATCTTTGGCTCTCCTCTACCTCATTTTTCCCTTTTTTTTTCCATCCTATTTCATAAATTGGCGTGTTATTGAAGAAAATAGAGTAAATTATGCACATTCACTGTGCTATTGGGATGAAACTAATGTCTTTATGTGGAGCTACGCTGATGGGTTAGCAAAATTTTTGCTTAGAGATGTTGCCTTGTCTTTTCCTTGCCAAATAGATCAGTTTGAGGAATGACGAAAGATGTTTAGGACTTTAAAACCAAACATGATTCATTCTATGGAAGTATACTCTTTCCTCGTAAAGTTTTATGGCATATACTTGGATTCAAAGGTATTAAAGGAGATTATTAAGAATTTTTATTTGAGGAGCCTTTTCTACTAATGTATTCTTATTCTTGATATATTTTATCTCTGGATCCATTTCTTTTAGCTTATTTGTTTTCTAGAAATTATGGTGTTGGATTGGCCAACCTCCAAACTCTGTTGTTTCTTGTTAAACCGATAAACCCCTATGAACTTAGAAATCTTTACCCTTTTGGTCTTGGTTTGGTATTTAGTACTAGGTCTCTTAGCTACTTGAAGAGTGGGCAACAGAAGAAGCAGTACTGAACATAAATTTGGAAAAAAAAAAAAAAAAAAAAATAGCATACTTACTACTTTTTAGACCCAAAATGCTATTTGGTAAATGCGGGTTTTCAGATTTCTTGATTAGCATTCTTTACTGTTCACATTGGGAGGTAGATTTTGTAGGTGGACCTGAGGCGAAATAGGATTATGATTTTGTGGGCTGTATAAAGCAAGCACATCCCACCTGCTGCCTTGTGTTTAAGAAGAAACTAGAGTCTGACGGCAGTTATGGATCTCTTATTTTTTTATTTTTTTTATAGCTGCTATTATTGAGAGTTATGTGAAAATTAATATCTGCCCTATGCTATCTTATCTATCTTGTACCTTTTATAGGTAACTTGTACTTCCATTCTAGTTTATCATAGTCATCTTGATGTGCTGTGGATATTATTAGCTTAGTTGAAACTAGTGTTGCAGCACAAGCTATTCATCTGCAATGAATCCTCTCAATATCTAGGCAGTGTAGAGCGCATAAACTAGTGATAGACATAGTTGTCCCTCAAAACTGACCCTTGGAAGTGTGCTTAAATTTTGATGTTACCTGCCTTTTTTGAGGTATTATAACTCTGGGGAGTTGATTGAAAATGTCTCCTCGGCTGATTTTGGTGACTTTGTTGCAATGTGCGAGCCTGTGCTGGGTGCTTGATGTCTGTGCAGATGGTTTTACAGTGTTGCTGTGACTTAACCTTGTGCAGTTATTACAGGCTTACATTTTGCCGTGATTTAAGCTGTGTAGTATGTTTTTGGTTTTAATTTTTTTTTTGCAGGCACTGTAATAATACTAATTAGTGAACTAGTAGTGTTGAATTTCATATCTACATACTGTTGGAGAAAATTATTTTGATGACAAATTTTCTCCAATAGTATGTAGATATGAAATTCATCTGTTTTTGGGAACCAACTGAGCTCAGTTGGCCACGGTTAATCAGTAATCAGACAAGGATAGAGTGTATGGTTTACTTGAGTTGATGAAAGTACACTTTGATATGATGCAAGGTCAAAAAAGAGGAAGAAGCTGACAAGTTGTTTTAGTGCTTCTGTTCTCAAGTCCTGCTACATTATCTGAACAACAAATAGAGAATGCTTCTTTTGATGCTTCTGCATACTTCACATTAGGCATTAGTCCAAAATATATAAGCTGAAAATTAATACATTGCTTGATCTGATCATATAAAATAAGTTGGTTGCTCGTTCAAGTTGATCTTGATTTCAATATCCATATAAAGTTTAGATGAGATTGGATATCAAAACCAAGGTTACACATGAAACAAGTGATAGCCTACGCGAAAGCACGATGGAGCAGCTAAAAGTACTAGCTTCAATTCATTTTAAAATAATTAATGTAGTATGTCTAGTAGAAGGTTAGCGGCATTAAAACCATGTTATTGGTGTCACTTACAAATCCCACTATAAAAATATGGCAGGAAAAGTCCCACATTGGCCAGTTGTATCGGTTTTTGCTCCTTTATAAACCAAAACAAGAAGAATAAATATTATGACCTTACTTGAACAGGATCTGTATTATAGGATCGTACCTCCCAGTTCCTAGAGCTGCGGGGTGCTCACACGGTTGTCTGACAGACTCTTCCCTTTTTCCGGTCTCCTTCGCCTATCCTTGAATGATACAATTATTTTCGAAACATCCTACACGCATATATAACATTCAAAGACAGTTGTCATAGCTTTCCCTCGCTTTGTTCCTCCGAAGTTATTTTATTTTATCTTTTTCTTTGTTTTTAGTTTGTTTTTATTGAAGTATCTGATTACAAGCTCCTATATCCACCATAATATCCTACTGCCAGCTCACCAAAGTTAGATATAACTAACTTTTCTTCTGGATTCTTCTCTGTAACAAACTCCTGAGTTTGTTATATTCTCTCAGCATGCTTTTGTCATGTAATATACTATATAAATTGTAATAGTTTCTTTTTTTCCAGCTTGTATTTCATTTTCTAACTTTTCACACAAGAAATCAAAACAAGCTCTCTCTTCTTCTCTCTATTCTCTGTAATTTTCTGAGTTTTCTGAAGGAATTTAACATGGTATCAGAGCAATCGATCGATTGATGATTCGCTGCAAATCTGGTTTGATTTCTCTTCTTTCAGATTTTGTTTCTCATCTTCCTTATTTAGGTTTTCAATTTTTCTGGTGATTGATTTTTCAATTTGATTACTACTTGTTCTGGATTTCAATTTTTCTGGCGATTGTTTTTCAATTATGGCTGCAAATTCTGGAAATGTTCATTCTCTGAATTCAAATCCTGCTAGTGTATATTTCTTACATCCTTCTGAAAATCTTTTGAATCCTCTTGTTTCTATTAAATTCAATGGTGATAGCTATAATGAATGGCAGAGAGGCATGATAATTGCTTTTGCTGCTAAGAATAAACTCGGTTTCATTGATGGAACCTTACCTAGACCTTCTGATTTGCTTGAATCTCAAGCTTGGGATAGATGTAATGCAATGATTATTGCTTACATTCTGAATTCTCTTGATTCTGGTATTGCTAGAAGTGTTCTTTATTTTAGTAATGCTAGAGAAATCTGGAAAGATCTTGAGGATCGTTATTCACAGAGTTCAGGTGCTCAATTATATTCACTACAACAGACCTTGAGTGATTTGTCACAAGGTTCAAGTAGTGTAGCTGAATTTTTCACTAAAATTAAAGCTGTTTGGGATCAGATTTCTGGTATCAATCATGTTCCTGTATGTTCATGCAACAATTGTACTTGCAATTTAACTCAAAAGTTTCTGAAACAACAGCAAGAGGAGAGGTTAATTCAGCTATTGATGAAGTTGGATGGTAAATATACTAATGTCAGGACAAATATCTTAATGATGCAACCATTACCTAATGTTTCTCTAGCTTACAGACTATTGATTCAGGAATAGAAGCAAAGGCAAGTAAGTTTGTTATCAGACACTCAGAATTCTGCAAACAACATGGCTTTTGCAGTGGATAATCGAAGACCTAATTCTTATCAGAATAATAGTTCAGCTTCTTTTAGACCACAGAATTTTAACACATGGAATCGGTTTTCTCAATCTTCTCAGACTGGTTCTAATAATTCTGGTTTTGGTAGAGGTGCACCTGTCAGAAAATTCTCTACATTATTCTGTGAATATTGCAAAATGTCTGGTCATACGGTTGAAAGATGCTACAAAGTTCATGGTTATCCACCTAATAATGCTGCTTATAAAGGCAAAGGAAGAAGGATAGCTGCTATTGTGTATAGTGATGAAGCTGATGATGGTTCTGAGAAGCCTATTGAAACAGCTCATATCTCTTCTAAGGATTACAGCAGAATGATGCAAGTGATGCATACTCAAGGAGATTTTCAGAATACTACTCCTGCTGAATCTGTGAATGCACAGAATCTTATGCATTCAACATACAGTTCAACTCACATGGCAGGTACATGTCTGCTTTCTTGCTCTAATTCTAAGTGGATTATTGATTCAGGGGCTACGGATCATATTTGCTGCAATATTGATTTGTTTACTTCTTATGATAAATTCACTAAAATGCCAAACACTATCACAGTTGCTAATGGTAAACAAGTGAATATTGAACATGTTGGTACTGTCAGATTTCATAATGGCATAGAGCTGCAAAATGTATTACATGTTCCAGACTTTACTTTTAATCTGATTAGTACACACAAGTTGTGTAAAGATCTGAATTGTGAGATAAAATTTACTCATGATACTTGCTTGGTTCAGGATCTTTCTCAGAACAGTATTCTGGTTCTTGGTAAACTTGATTCTGGTTTGTATGCTGTTGGAAATGAGCATAAGAGTTTGCAGATTGCTCAAGGTTCTGTAGCTGACACTGTTCAGTCTGATAATAAATCTGAAGAAGCAAAACTGTGGCATCTCAGATTAGGTCATCTACCCTTCAATAAAATCCATCATGTACTTAGCAATGTGTCTAGTTGTTCTGGTCATGACACAATTTGTCAGATTTGTCCTAAGGCAAAGCAAACTAGGATTCCTTTCCCTATCAGTCATTCTAAGTCTTTGCACTGCTTTGATTTGTTGCATATAGATACTTGGGGTCCTTATAAGGCTTATACACATGATGGTTGTAATCTTTTTCTCACAATAGTTGATGACTTTTCTAGACACACTTGGACATTTCTCATGAAGTCCAAGTCTACAGCTGTATCTGTACTTGAGAATTTTGCAATAATGATACATAATCATTTTGGTGCTTCTATTAAGTGCATAAGGTCTGACAATGCTAAAGAATTATGTGAAGGTCCTATTTTACAGTTTTATAATAAGTTTGGGATTGTTCACCAAAGAAGTTGTGTAGACACACCACAACAAAATGGTGTGGTAGAGAGAAAACATAGACACCTTTTGGAAACTGCCAGAGCTCTTTATTTTCAGTCTAATGTTCCTATTTTTCTTTGGGGAGAATGTTTGCTATGTGCTACTCATTTAATCAACAGAATGCCCCTGAGGTCCATTGCTTTTAGCACCCCTTTTGAGCTTCTTTTTGGAACTAAACCCAACTTGAATCATTTGAGAATATTTGGATGTCTTTGTTATGCTTCTACCTTGAAAAGTAACAGAAGCAAGTTTGATTCAAGAGCTGCTCCCTGCATATTTCTTGGTTATCCACCCAATCAGAAAGCATATAAGTTGATGTGTTTAGACACTAAGAAAATAATCATAAGCAGAGATGTTTATTTTCATGAAAAAGATTTTCCCTACCATTTTTCTTCTACTCCTAAACAACACCTTATTTTCTTACCAATTACCACTCCTCACAACCCTGATCCTGTTCAACCTATTCCTGAACCCTTTCTTTTCTCATCAGATAATGACTCTGATGCTCATTCTATCCCACATATTTCCCCTATACCTTCATCTTCTCCTTCTCCCATATCACCTACTCCAACCTCTGCATCTTTACAGCCTGTTAGACACACTGCTAGACCTATTAAACCACCTATCTGGCACAAAGATTATATCACTGCTGCTTCAGTCACTGATCATTGGTGCAATCTTGTTCAGTATTCTGATCTTCCTTCCTCTGCTCAAGCTTTTATCACCAAAACAACATTAATTACAGAACCAGCAAGTTTTCTTGAGGCTTCTCAACATCAGGGGTGGATTGATGCTATGCAAAGAGAAATTGAAGCTTTGGAGAAAAATGGAACATGGGATCTTTGTGTTCTTCCTAAGGGGAAGAAAGCTATAGGCTGCAAATGGGTTTTTAAGGTGAAACTCAAAGCTGATGGATCTATTGAGAGATTAAAAGCAAGATTAGTAGCCAAAGGTTATACTCAGATTTTTGGGGTGGACTTTGATGAAACTTTTTCACCTGTGGTGAAAATGACTACAATTAGATGTCTTTTGGCCTTGGCAGCTTCTAAGGGTTGGTTTTTTGCATCAACTTGATATCAACAATGCATTCCTTCATGGAGAGTTAACTGAAGATATCTATATGAAGATGCCAAAGGGACTGTCTCATCCTAACAACCTTGTCTGCAAATTAAAGAAATCTCTATATGGATTAAAGTAGGCATCTAGACAGTGGTTTGCTAGGCTCACTGCTGAGTTGCAATCTCAGGGTTATACTCAATCCTTGAATGATTACTCTCTCTTTCTGAGGCAAGATCAGTCTCATATCATCATTGTTGTTGTGTATGTTGATGATATTATAATCACTGGCACTGATTCTGATGCTATTCATGCCTTGAAGAATCATTTGCATCTTGTTTTCAGCATCAAGGATCTTGGTAGACTTCATTATTTTTTGGGGATTGAAGTTACTTATTTGTCTCAAGGCATTGTTCTCACACAAAGGAAGTTCTCCAAAGAACTCATTGCTGATTCTGGTTTTGATGTTTCTAGAATTGCAAAAACACCTTTGCTACAAAATCTGAAGCTGGCTCATGATCAGGGTGCTTTTTGTCCTGATCCTTCTCTTTACAGACAGTTAGTGGGGAAGCTAAATTTTTTGACTCACACTAGGCCTGACTTGTCCTATGCTGTGCAGACTTTGAGTCAATTCATGCAACAACCTAGAATGCCTCATCAAGCTGCCCTGCATCATGTTCTCAGATATGTGGCTCACACTTTGGGTCAAGGGATTTTAATGCAAGCTCATAATGAGCTCACTCTCATAGCCTTTTCTGACTCTGATTGGGCTTCATGTGTGTCTACCAGATGATCTATAACTGGCTATGTCATGCTTTTAGGCAAGTCTGCTGTTTCTTGGAAGTCTAAAAAGCAGGGTACAACTTCTAAATCTTCTTCTGAGGCAGAATACAGGGCAATGGTTGCAGCTGCTTATGAAGTCACTTGGCTTGTCAGGTTGTTACAAGAACTTGGAATAGATAATTTGAAGCCTGTGAAGCTTTGTTGTGATAATCAATCAGCTATTCAGATTGGCAAGAATCCAGTTCAACATGAACGCACTAAACATATTGAACTGGACTGTCATTTCACCAGGGATAAGGTGCTAGAAGGCTTATTGGAGCTTACTTATTTACCTTCTGCAGAACAACCAGCTGATTTGTTTACAAAGGCTCTTCCCAACCAGCAGCATCTTTATCTGTGTTCCAAGCTAGGTATGCTTGACACCACCCCTAGCTTGCGGGGGGGGGGGGGGGGGGTATTGAAGTATCTGATTACAAGCTCCTATATCCACCATAATATCCTACTGCCAGCTCACCAAATTTAGATATAACTAACTTTTCTTCTGGATTCTTCTTTGTAACAAACTCCTGAGTTTGTTATATTCTCTCAGCATGCTTTTGTCATGTAATATACTATATAAATTGTAATAGTTTCTTTTTTTCCAGCTTGTATTTCATTTTCTAACTTTTCACACAAGAAATCAAAACAAGCTCTCTCTTCTTCTCTCTATTCTCTGTAATTTTCTGAGTTTTCTGAAGGAATTTAACAGTTTTCTCTTTGTTTCTCTTATGCATTAGAAGAAATTATTGGGAGCTTCCGTGTCCCTTGCCTCCCTAGGGTATTTTTCTCCGTAAGCAACATCTGACAACTGATACAAGTTGATATTAGTGAAGATTGAATAATACAATCATTAACTATATTTTAAGACAATAAATGTATATATATTGTTCATATAGATAACCTTGTATAAATACTCAAATTCAAATCTTGCCGGAGACAATCTCAATGAATTTGGATACACTTACCCCTATCTTTCCATAGTCCCTAGATTGCAAACGGTCAAACTTTGTTGCCATTTTAATCTGCTTCATGCTCCAAACCTTAATCCTTGGAAAGACACCCTAGTCAACAAATTGGCTATCAAGACGGTCTAGATAAAAAAATCTGCAACATGTACAAGATCTTGAATTAAAAAAAATGTCTTATGTACAAAAATCATAATTCAAGCAATATTAATCAATCAATGAATTTGAGTGATTCCACAAGTCAAAAACCAATACATACAACGCCAAACATTGCACATCCACCACAACCACCGGCATATCCATTGGCATAAAGACGACCAGCAAAGCTAGAGACACTTTCCATGAATTTGGTCAACACCAATTCACACCAATCATATGCAATGCGATCGCACAACTCAATGTTGGTAATAAGTCATGCGCAAGTCGTGGGGATTGGGTTGGACACAACACCATTTGTAATGCAACAATCAAGAATAAAGACTTGAATTCTTCTTCCTCATTGGCGTCAAAATGACCCTCCAGTCGATAACATCCTCTGTTCACAACCATTACTTGACAGGCAAGATAAGTGGCAAATTTACCTCCATAACCCCTATCAAATGAATTGGAGCATAGGACAGACATTGTGTAATGGGATGGCGGTCAATGCACCACCCATTCTGACTCTGCCTCCGACTCCAACTTGGAAGTCATTAAAGGTGTTAAATACTTATTCTACCGATTTACTCCGATTTGACCCGAAGAAAAAAACTTGATTCGGTTTGTAAGATGTGTGTACACTATAATTTAATGTGACTCTACCTTAAATAAACCTGACTCGACCCGACCTCATTAAACCCGATACAAATAACAGAAGTGAACTTGGAAAAAAAAAAAAAAGGGGGTGGGGGGGGGTTTGCTTGAGTAGGGCCTTGATTGGGTCATACATTGTCTCATGCAAAGTCTGTTTTTGTTTGGAAAGTAAAAAAAGATATGATTATTGGGCCACATTTGACAGACCCAATAAACAAATCTAACATCTTTCTTTTGTCTTCAATTTCGAATTGTTGAAAATAACGGGAACCCCGCTCAACTTTGCTTCATTCTTCTCTCTCCTCTCTCCAACGCTTCAAACTCAATTTCACAAGGTAAACTGGCTCCCATTTTTAAACCTTCCATTTTATTTCTTGCTTTACAAATTAGAACTTGGTATTATTATAATTTCGTCAATTTCATTGGTTTCTATTGCTAAATCTGTAGAATCATTTCTCAAATTTGCTTCCTTTTTTTATTTGCAAGATTCAGCTCAAAGAATAATAATATTTATGTCATGAATTCGAGAAATTTTGATTGATTTTATGTGTTTCTGACTGTTTTATGCCATCTTTATCTTCAGAAATTTAATTCAAAATTAGGGGATTCTAATTTAAATTCAAGCTCAAACAAGAGAATATCAAATATGAATATCATTTACAGATTCTGGGTTTCTCTGTAATTTTTGAGCCAGGTTAGTATATCATTCTCATTATACATACATTGATTTAGTTCAATTTGTGGGTCACAAAATTTATGCTCTTTGAATTAATTATCTAGACAGTAAGCTCAATTTATGATTATTCCTATTTCTTATCAAATTGCCTGGATTAAGATTTGTGGGGTACACCACAATTCTCCTTGAATAGGGAGGAATTTCTATCAGAAGCCGGTGGCGGCGACAGCGGTAGCTACTAGGAATGTATGCCAGGCGCCATGGTTGGCAGCGCCCTTTCCACCCTTTACAGGTGACTTCATTTCTTTCCTTTTTATAAAAAAAATTGAAATTTGTTAGTGAAATAATTATGTTTTAGTTCACTGTACTAGTTTTCTGATGTTTTGGTCAAATTGCCTGTTTTATATGATCTTACTTACAGATGGTGGGAATGGCAGTATACAGTTTCCTAGTGGCTTCATTCTATTGCTTTCTAGGATTCTTTCTTGGCAATCGAATTGCGGAAATTGTAGTCATTTCAGTATATTCTTCAGTGGTAAAACCCTTGAAAATTTGCATACTTCTAAATTGAAAGTTAAAAGTTTGAGTTATAACATGTAGTGGGTGATAATCTTTTGTTAATTGTTTGGTTTGTACTTTGTATCAGGCAATCTCGGTTATGGTGTTATTTATTAGGTGCACGGGGACTGATCCGTCTGCGAAAAATAGACATAGTAATCACAAGAAAAAGAAAGTGAAGAAGAGTAAAGCAAAAACATTGACAAAGTTGAATTATGGTTTTATATTGAGACAGGTGGTTATGAGGTGTTTTAGGAGGTTTGAGAGAAAGATTCTTAAGACTTGTATAAGGAGGAAGTATTTACTAGATCCGCGCGTTGCTAATGGTCATGTTCACTTGGATCCCTTGCTTCCGTTTCCTTTGCCTCCCCTTGTTACTAAAGAAGATGATGACTCCGTTTCGCCTGATGTTGATCCTAATGATAAGGATGAGGATTTCTCCTTTTGCTCCTTGTGTAATTTCCATGTTAAAAAACATAGCAAACATTGTAGGACATGTAATCGTTGTGTCGAGGGCTTTGATCACCATTGCCGGGTAAGAAAAGTACATGTTGTATGCCTATGTCGGCTGTATGTATGTGTGTGTGTGTATGAATGTATTGGATCTTCTCTAACTCGATCTTATGCTCCCTTATAGTGGCTCAACAATTGTGTGGGAAAAAGGAATTATACAACATTCATCCTCCTTATGATATTTGTCCTATTGATGGTGAGTTTTTAGCTTCTTGTTGCAAGTGTACTTCAATTTTGTGCACATCAATCATTCGTCCCATATTGAGTGTACAAGTTCTTTTATTGACCAAAGATAAACAATTGAAAAATATCTTTTCCCTAAATTCTTTCTGATGATTGCAGCTTACAATTGAAGGAGGAACAGCTATTGCTGTATTCGTTCGGTGCTTTGCTTATAAGAAAAACATGGATCAGGAATTAGCAAGGGTATTTCACACAGCCAAGTTTCCTAGGGGAGTTCTTGCTGCAATATCTGTAAGCTTCATCTGATTGCCCTTTGTATACCTAGCGTTTTTTTGTATGCCTTCTCGCTCATTGGTTGTTGATGATGATCTTGTAGGCAGTGTTGGTTTTGTTGACAGCTTATGGCTCAGCAGCACTTGGCCAACTCTTTTTCTTTCATGTTGTTCTCATTCGTAAGGTACTTCTGCTGGCTACTTTGTGTATAATTGATATTGAGCTCTCAAGAATTAGTATTTTTGATGCCTTCAATAAATTAGTATTTTTCTTACAAGAAACAAAGTTTTAGTTGTTAGCAGTGATCAAAAAGTTCAAACAGGTATCCTTATTAATCTTGCCAGGAGAAACTTCATACTGCCAGAGCCCATGTAGTGCACCGTGTGTTTGGATTTTGTCTGTGAGGAAAATATAAGTGTTTACGACTTGTATTTTGATTATGTTTCCTTAGTTCCTTATAGACACTATGGCCTGATTACTTTACATTGTGTCCGCGTATGAGCTGATTGATTTAGTATTCTAGATACAAGGAGCCAGCAATGATCATCTGTGAATAGAAAGTAATGCAAAGGGACATGACATAAGCAGTCACATGTTCACTAGTTATGCTGTCATAATTTAGGCATACTGTGTTGAACATTTCTTGCTTAAACTGCAGTCTGATCAGTTTGTTTAAATGTACCAAAAAGATGCCTCTATTGCCACAACCTGAATATGATATAGCCTGTTTGAAGTCTGAGTATGTCTTAATAAAATTGTTGCAGGGAATGAGAACATATGATTACATATTGGCTATGAGAGCAGAGCATCGATTTAGTGGATTGGAGTCATTGAATGATTCAGAATTTTCGTCAGATGATAGCAGTGAATCTGCTTCACCAAAAAGGATCATTTTGTCTCAGTTCATAGGACAGAAATCAAATCTGGTAAAGCATTTGCAGCGCGCCTTTACTTATACAAGCATTTACAATTTGCCTCTACATTATTGACTGTTTGAATATTTGCTATTCTCGACTTGCTAATTACCCTGCCATACTTTCAGAGTCCAGAACAATTATCTGTCAAAATCGATCCTCAATCAGGCACCTCCATCATTAACCAGAATCAACACTTCCATGCTAGCATTGATCCATGGAAGCTGATACAGATGAGTAAAGAAAAAGCTTTAAAAGCTGCTGAAAAGGCCAAAGAGAAGCAAATGGTTGAACACGAAAAACTTAATCCACTTCCTTTCGAGGTGAAAAAAGGCCCATTGGAGAAGCCAGAAAGTGATCAGAGCAAAACAACTCCTCTTGTTTCAATAGCAAGACATCCAGGCTCACCAGGAAGATTCTCAAGTCCAAGAAGACGAATTTCCGGTTCTCCAGCTACACTGTCCAATACAGCTGCACAGCCAAATCAGATATACAAAAGCAATTTCGACTTGAAACTGACAGGGGTGTCAAGGGAGCTAGAGGGGTATATATCAAAGCAAGTTCTGTGTTCCATTGTAAAAGACGGGGCTGAAGCATCCCCCAGATAATACTATCTGTGATACTTGTATTCTCAGTCTCTGAGAACTCATTTCTAACTTCATAGTACCGTGATTCGTTTATTATACCAGAGATCAATGGTTTGGCCCCTTTTGTTTCTTAAATTACATAATTCTTGTGTGATAACTCATTGCTTTCTCAGCATACAAATAGAAAATAGACAGATTTGTGGAGGTTGTGATAATCTTTGTTGCAAAGCAGAAGTTTAAGTACATAATGATGAAAATGCTTGATGTTTGGATGATTGTCTTCCAACCCCAGGAAAAAAAAAAGGAATTTTTATTATGCCTTGAGTCATAATAGCAAACAAATTATGGATAATGTACAGGAATGATATGGATTGTATTGTACTGTACTTTGACTATTAAGCTATTGACTTTATTGAGTATATTATTGATAGCCAATAGACATGCATAGAGTTCACTCAAGTTTGAACTTGTTTTGCTTTATAGTAGTACTTCATATTAAATTGCTATTATGTGAAAGCTTTTTTCTCAAACATGGTACTTAATAACTTTGAAGTATGTTTTTAAAAATGTAATTATATTATAATTTTACTAATTTGCTTATAATTTTGTTCTCTTAAAGTAAATGCATTTTACGGATTAAAACGTATTTTTACTAAACTAATATTATTTCTACTAAATATTATATTTAAGGTAAATAGAACCAGGCTTTAGTTCGTTGTAGTGTATGAAGTTATATTATGTATTAGTATTTTGGATGATATCTTTAGAAATTGAAGAAATTCTATCGGACGAGTATGGGTGAAAATGAGATAAAAGAAGTGGGGGGAATCAAAAGAAGAAGAAAAAGTTAGGAATCACACATACTTCGTAAATTTTTCAAGGGCGTTCATGATAGATACAAATAAAGTTGTATTCAAATGCGTTCATGATAAATACAAATAAAGTTACATGAATCATTAGTGCTAGTGATGTCAATTTCTAATCCGGTAAAACTATCTAAAATCGACTTGTATCTACCTAACTCAACCAAAAGTCAACCGTACTCGATAGTCAATACGATTCATATGTTTATAAAGTTTGGCAGGGTTGGAGTGGATTATGATATTATGTTGTCATACGTTGCCACGCGTAGATTATCATAAAACAAAGTGCATTTATACAAAGTAATCTCACATGGTAAGGGTGAGAACGGAATTGTTATCCTCTACAACTAATTCAAGTTGGTTCGTGTAGCTTTAATGCTTTTATGATATTTATAGGCGATACTTTGTATTAATTACAATCTTTATATTAGTATTATTTAATAAATTAATACCCAACAACCAAAACATTTCTTGCAATTTTGGTTGATCCCACTTTTGGATCTCATAGATTTGGATTTAAATAAATTCAGCATTAAATAGACCTCAAAGCTCAAAGCATACTTTTTCTCATCTTCCTCCACCTATTTTTCTCACCAAAAAAAAGGAAAAAAAAAAAAAAAAAAACTTCTTTTAATTTATTTAATTTTATTTTCGTCATAAATTTTCCCAATCACTTCACCAAACCAAACTCTTCCTTCTTTGGAGTCTCCACCAAAGAGAGAGAGAAAAAAGCCACTTCTGAACTTCATCCTTAATCTCATCTGGAGATGCGAAAATGGTACGATCTCTTTCTTTCTCTTCAAAGATCAAAACTTTATTAATATTTGGGTTTTATTTTTAATAATTTGTTCTTAAATTCATCAACAGTCTTTGGTAGCCAACGTAGATTTCCAGCACATTTTGCGTTTCTTGAATCCCAACGTTAATGAAAAGCAAAATATCATGCTTCCTATCAATGGATTTGGTCGCCGTTTCTCCAACATTTGTTGTAAGAAACCCGACATTGATGTCAATTCAAGGTAATTTGTGCTTGTAAATTGTAATATAATCTTTAGCTTTGTGAAGTAGATTTTGCTGCAACTTTGTTGATTATAATGTTTTGGGTTTAATTGTTTTGTTGCAAATTTTGGAAGAAACTTGCTATGAATTACAAGTTAGGGTGATTTTTGTGGAAATTTTTTCAGGGTTTTGGTATTTTGTAATTTTTGATTGTTGGTTTAGATAATTCTTCGTTGGGCTGAATTTAATTTGATTTTGTGAGAATGTGAGATAAAGCCATAGAGGTTAAGTCTTGTGCTGATTATCATTGAGCTGGTTTTGCTATCAATTCTGATTCTCTACTAGGTTTTCAGCTTATTATAGGGGGTCAAAAACTCAAATCTAGTGAACAACAATTAATGTTGTACGTATACTATATTAGATTTTGAGTAGTGTTTTATCTTTTAGGACTTGAATAACCAGCCAAGGTAAATGAGTCAATGGATTGTGTTTCTTATATTGCATTGTTAGTCAATATGGCTTAAAATCTGGATGGAGGTAAATTGGTACTCCGTATTAGAATTTTAATTTTTGCAATAGTTCTAGCACCGTCATGCAAGGGACATTGTGTCAGAGTTATCAGATAGTTGAGTTTGAAGCTTGTCTTTGCTGAATTATATGTCCGATTGCATGGTTTGGCTACAGAATCCTGATACATGTAAATAGATCGTGTTACTTTGAAGAAAAAAAATATGAATTTCAGATCAAGATGGGATATACTCCTTTTGGAATTCTGTGTGATGGCTTGCTAGTCACTAGTCAGTACTCATCCTAATGTTAAGATTGCTGGGGTTGTTTAATTTTTAAATGTTTTTGTCTTGTCTTAGGTTCTTTTTATTGTGACAAAAAAACATATATCCAGAATTGATTTTTAATGAAAAACTATATTCAAGAATAAGTTGTGGATATATTTTCCTTTGTATGTTTCCTTTCTAGAAAAATTTGATAGGAAGTGGAAAATGGGAGTGAAAGGGAGAAGAGGGATGGGAGGAGTGGAAAGATATGTTAGGAATAGGGAGGAAACTGTGGAAACTCTTTGAAAAACTATTACCTTTTGGAAATTTTGTTTTCTAATCTGTACAAAACAAACAATTGAAAAAGGGAAAATTACTGTCAAATCAAACGTAAAATTTCTTCCGTGCGCATCTTTTCTTCCCAGTACATGGAGCTTGGGCTTTTTATTCTCCATCCATTTTTACTCCTTCAAATAAACTTGGCTTTTTATTTACCAAGCTCTGATTGAATATGCTATTATATTGACGGTTCCTCATGCAGGCTAGTAAATAGGGGATGTAAGCTAGTAGGTTGTGGTTCTGCTGTACCAAAGCTGCAGATCTCCAATGATGATCTTTCTAAATTTGTTGAAACTTCGGATGAATGGATATCTACTCGAACAGGGATTCGCAATCGACGTGTCCTTTCAGGTTAGTGTGTCTGTCTTGTATATGGAACTTTAGAGAGGGTTGCTTGACTCTTTTGTTGATCCCTGTTACTTCAAACTCTCATACTCTCATAGTGACCTTCCTCGTAAGTCTGGTATGTGTGTCCAATCTTGATAATGCTGGCCCAGCAAGACCCATGATCTGACATAAATTGGCTATGTTGTTCAAGCTATACATGTCTATCAAATTTTAACATTTTATATCCTATAAATTAAACCAAACCAACTGAGATTAAGCCAACAAATGAGCTTGGGTATTTGTAATAATGGATTCTGGTTTTCTGTAAGATCTTTTCCTTAACTTTGACTGCATGCCTGTGTCTCACACAGATGTCGATCTCAGGTTTTGTTGCTCTATTACAGGTAACGATAGCTTGGTAGGCTTAGCTGCCGAAGCAGCTAGGAATGCTCTACAGATGGCCAATGTTGGCCCAGATGATATTGACCTTATCTTGATGTGCACTTCTACAGCCGAGGACCTCTTTGGCAGTGCTCCTCAGGTATTTTTTTTTTTTTCTTAATGTTGGCTACTCATGAGTTGAATTATTACAGCTTCTTGAATATGCTATTCCCTTCACCGGCTCACCCAGGCTTGAATCTTCTGCTTAGTGTTTTTATTCTTCTAAAATATAAATGAGTATGTTAATTTAAATATGTCTATTTTGCTTGTTCGTTTTGTAAATTCCCTAAAGGAACAGTAATATGTGGACCATTTGCTTTTCTGAAAACAGCCTCAGTGTGAGGCTTGACCCAGGGACGTGTGTATGCCTATATATTTTATCAGTACACCTTTGATGAACTCAATATTGATTTTTGTGTCAAGAGCTGTTTTTCTTACCGTCAGTTTCTTAAAGCTTTAATCTTGGCTATAGAATGGAGGCATTAGAAAGTTTAGTATGGAATGCTTAGGAATTTAGAATATAAACAAATGTTTACTTACACATTCTACTTAGATGAGATCAACCAAATACAGTTGTGCCTGATGCCTGTTGCTCATATATATTAATGAGTGAAACTGTTGAATTCTGACAACAAATGTAGTCTAGGTAACTAAGCAGTCAATATTAAAGAAAGGCAAAAAGTAGTGATGGTGAAATCTAGTAATAAGTAATGGTTGATTTCTCCACAGGGATGCATATTTTGCATATAGACTTGCGGCCGTTCTTTGTCCTTTCATATTTATACAAGCATCTTGAATCATGCTATTAAGTTATTATTATACAGGTACAAAAAGCATTAGGATGCAGCCGAAGTCCCTTGTCTTATGATATTACTGCTGCTTGCAGTGGATTTTTGCTGGGTCTGGTGTCTGCTGCTTGTCACGTAAGGGGTAGTGACTTTGATTTCTTTTCTCTAGTAATTTCTTTTTATCCCTCAAATTTCAAAAATGCTAATCTTTTGCTTTGTAAATTCCAGGTGGTGGATTCAAGAATGTCCTAGTTATAGGTGCTGATGCTCTTTCTCGTTTTGTTGACTGGACTGATAGAGGAACCTGCATACTGTTTGGTGATGCTGCTGGAGCTGTAGTAGTGCAGGTAAGGTGTCAATCTCCTTTGGATTTTCTGTCTTATTTGTCGGCTCCTTTTGGCTCTCTCAACCTCTCAAATCTCTCTCTTTTTTTTTTTTTTTTTTTTTTTTTTTTTTAACTGGTGGGAAGTTGCCTGTAGTAGTATTTACCTCACTACTTAAGAGCTAAAGATGTAGGAAAAGGTGCAGGGATAAGGTGTTAGTTTCCCACTAAACAAGTGCAGCTTCTTTTCTTAGTGACCCCTATTAATATGATTATGTACATGTGGGCTGTTAAAAACATTCTTTTTCAGTTGAGATAACCTACGCTGTTTCTAAGCAGTACTCTCTTAATATCAACTTTTCCATTTGGCACATTTTTTTTTTTTGGTACACATGGTCCTTGATAAAAGGACGGAGTAGATTAATTAGTCATGATGCCCTTAAATTATGCTGTACAACTGCTGTAACTTTGTATAATTGACTGCCCTTATCCACGTACCACTGTACAAACTATCTCATTCTCTGTCTCTGGCTTTGGTGTCTAGCATTGACTTTGAGCTGTATGTCACTATGTTCTACATACGCTCTCCACTCCATCAAATATTGTCCTCTAATTCAAGAGGAGGGAAAGGGGAAGAAGAAAACAGGCATCTGTATAAGAAAATAGGGTATTTGATATATTTGCATATGACCTGATCTTTGAGTGGCATTTACCGGATTACTGCTTATCCTTTTATTACGTTGATGTGTAGATGCACAAATTCATTTGGTGTTTTTAATTGGACCAGGCTTGTGACAGTGAAGAAGACGGCATGTTTGCTTTTGACCTGCATAGTGATGGTGAGGGTGCAAGGTATGCATTCGAGTTTCATTGAACTAGAGGTGATATATCTTCGAGTCTTTGGGGTGGGCTGACAGTCTCTTTAATTAGATTTATTCTGGATGGAAGTAAGGCTATGTGCAGATGGGCAACTAAGGACCCTGCCAACAGCAGAATCAATATTCAGTTGTTATGGTTGGACTATATGTGATGTCTCCGCAAATCATGTTTCTTATGTACTTCTCTTACATGTAGGCATTTAAATGCATCCCTGAGACCTGATGAAGTGGATGAAGCAATAAGCAACAATTGTGCCATGGCAGGTTTCCCCCCAAGGCGCCCATCCTATTCATGTATTAATATGAATGGAAAAGAGGTCTTTCGCTTTGCTGTAAGATGTGTGCCCCAGTCAATTGAGGCTGCACTTCAAAAGGCTGGTCTAAATAGTTCCAATGTTGATTGGTTATTATTGCATCAGGTATCGTGCTTAATCAACATCTTTTACTTTTGTTTCTGAAATAAGCTATGAAGCAGTGCGTTTTAAAGTATTCATGAAGTTAGGAATAATCTGCTCTCATTTTCAGTTCCTAATTTTCAAGGAAATCTTGGTGCTTTATATAGCTGTACATTAAAGATCTAAAATTGTGAGCGCAGGCAAACCAGAGGATTATTGATTCAGTTGCAACACGTTTGGAAGTTCCTACAGAACGCGTCTTGTCTAATTTGGCAAATTATGGTAACACCAGTGCCGCATCAATCCCCTTGGCATTGGATGAAGCTGTTCGGAGTGGAAAAGTTCAGCCAGGACATATCATTGCAACATCTGGATTTGGTGCTGGTCTTACATGGGGATCTTCCATTATCAGATGGGGATAAAGAAAGAAAATATTGTTCATCATCATCCTCCTGTTTGCAACATCATATTGTTGGTTAAAGAGGAGGGCGTTGGGGGAAGCGTTGTTTAACACTTGCAGTTCTTTCTTGAAGAATCTCACTTCCCCTGGTTACAGATGATTCAGGAGCAACACCTCTCATAATTCACAGAAGCTCCATCAGAGTGGCCCCTTCGCGTGTTATATATATTTCCCTTTATTGCCTGAATAAGTTCTATTTATTCAAATCAGGTGAATTTATTCACACCTAGTTAAAAAAAATCTCCAAGCTGTCATTCATAGTTTTTTTTTGCAGTCAGTACGCAGAGCTAGGAATTTTTTCAGGTGAGTGATTCAAACAGCTTCTCTAGGCCTGTTCATCCTGTCTGCTAGACCGTTTATTTTGAATTGTGTTTAGTATTTTCATCTTTATTGATTTACTGAAGAGGTTATCGCGATTACAGATTTATGTAGAAAACTGTTTTTTTGAAAGGGAGAAATAATCAATTTTTTTACTGAATTGTTGTTAGGAAGGATTTGGTAAGGGTGTCTTAGCTGAAGATGGGTATATGTTGCAAAATGATAATCCTCATTTGGTTTCATTTGACTTCAATTTAATTTTTGAGAATGATTTTATTGAATGTGTTTTTTGCTAATATGATCCGAGACTATGTGCTGTGCAGCAATCTCCTGCTGTAAAGCCAGTGACCTATTTTGGATGATAATAGCACAATATATTTTGGAAAATTTGCAAATTGCAGTCATTTAAACTTCGTATTTTGCAAATTGCAGACATTTAAATTTTTTTTGTAAATTGCAGCCCAAAAGTTCGTATAAATTGTAAATTGCAGCCTGATTCAATTTTTTCATCGGTTTACATGTTGAAAAATCTTTGGTTAAGGTTTTAGGGGTAATTTTAGCCCTTAGGGACCAGAATTGAGCTCGGAATCAGCACAAAAATAACGTAGGTGTCTCATATTAACAGTTTCCCACAAATCGATACATTTTTGTTACGCAAAATGAGATACTTGCGTTATTTTTTTGCTAATTCCGAGCTCAATTCGGAACCCTAAGGGCTAAAATAGTCCCTAAAACCTTAATCGAAGATTTTTCAACTTGTAAACCGATGAAAAAGTTGAATTGGGCTGCAATTTACAATTTATATGAACTTTTGGGCTGCAATTTACAATTTTTTATTTAAATGTCTGCAATTTGCAAAATATGAACTTTAAATGGCTGTAATTTGCAAATTTTCCATATATTTTAGAGATTATGTGACAGTGACATTTTGCCGTCCTGTGTTATTAGGTCATCCCCCTCTTCTGTTTTCGTGTTTTTATAAGGAGTCTGGCATCTTTCACGGTTCAGTTAGTCCATTTATGAAGTTACTAATGTTATGCATTTTGTTGATGTGATGATCCATGTTGATGCGAGAGTTATATTAATCACGATACTAGCTAGTCAAATGACTACTCATTAATAAATAAGTACGGCTTATGAGGACTTAAAAGTCTTAAACATGCATGTACAAAGATTATGCGTAGATGCATGATTATGATTAGAAAATAATGCATCACATAACGACTGAAACTGGTCCATTAGCCCATTATTTAAGCTATTTTTTTGGGTGTGGAAGAAAATATAATTTGATAATTAAGCTGATCAAGTGTTGTTGGCCGGATAGTAGAAATTATTGTAGAAATATAGTGATACAACTCCCCTTCTCAGAAGAGTTGAAAATCCTTTTTAATTCTCAAGCATGGTGGATTCTTCAGATCCGCCTGATCCACCCCATCTGCTTGATCAAGAAATGGTTGATTCCATCCATAAGACTTCTCCGGTAGTGAGTTTTCGAGAGGTTGTTGCTAGTTCTTCTCAGTGGTTTGAGGAGGCAAGGAAGATTGTGGCTACTTCAACTGAATGGACTCAAGAGGAGGATTTAGGACCTGATTCAAGCTTGTCTGTCAAGTTTGATAAGATAACTCTGGATCGATTGCGAAAACCATGGGGTTTAATTCTAATGGGTAAATGTTTAGGAACAACAATTCGTCCTGCTTTCATGCTCAATCGAGCAAAACTTATGTGGAAAGTTAGAGGTGGTCTAGAAGCAATTGATTTAGGTCATAATGTTTTTTTATTTCGATTTACAATGGAGGATGATTATGAAAGAGCCTTGTTTGGAGGTCCTTGGTTTGTTTTCGATGATTATTTAATGATGACTAAATGGAGGCCAAATTTCAGAGTTTCCGAAAATCCGTTTGATAAAATGACTGTGTGGATTAGATTTACAGAATTATCAGTTGAATATTTTGACAAATCGGCTTTGTTTGAAATAGCAAAGCTGGCTGGAACACCGATTCGGGTGGATTATGCAACGGATAGACTTACTAGAGGGAGGTACGCAAGGGTGTGCATTGAGATTGACTTAACCAAACCTCTAGTGACTAAGGTCTGGGCGCGTGGCAATTAATCTCCTATGAAAACATCACTACCTTGTGTTTTACATGTGGCAAGGTGGGGCATATTCAATCTCAATGCATGTTGAATAAATCGAATGAGGTGGAACTTAAGTCAGCCTCTTTTGGACAGCAAGATATGGAGAAGGGTAAATTCAATTTGAACTCCTCTTCTTCTGATGGTGGACCTCAAATCAATGAACCCAGTGGGTTAAAGCCCATCAAATTGGTTGGATCTTTTTCTAAGTCCAACCCATTTCAGTTGTTGGCTGAAAATGAGTCTCATGGGGATTTTGGCCCATGGACTTTAGTTACTAATAAAAGGAAATAGTTTTCTAAACCCGTTGATAATAATTTTAGGAAGGGTAATAATAAGTTTAGTTCTAATAATAAGGTTGATAATAACAACCAAAAATATAATAAGCAATCTGTAGTTGATAATAACAATAATAAGAAGGAATTATTTTATAAAAATAATAATAATAATCTTGTTTATATAAAAAAGGAATGTATTAGTACTGATATTTCTAATTCTACTTTTATAAAGGATAATCCTATTTTGTTCCCTAATAAGGTGATTAATAATTCTCCTAGGCCTGATAATGATCTAATTAGTGGAGAGAAAAGGGTTATTGAATTTGATCCAAATTTAAGTTTGGAGGAGAATATTAAAGATAATCAAGAGTTAGAGGTAATGATGGTGGATGAATCTTCAAGCGTGGCTTTGGATACAACAATTGGCATTAATGCTCATGTGTCAATTTCAAAAGGACACATGGAGGATATGCAATTAGATGTAATACCAGATCCGTTGATTTCCACTCCTCTAAAGTCTAACAGTGAGGTTGTCATAGAGAATAACTCCTCTATTTCTACTATATTAGATATCAATTCTGCTTGTCAATTAAACAATTCAGACTTTTCAAATTCTAGCCATGCAAGAACAGAACCAATCTCCATCTCCACAAAGGTTACCCATAATAACTTATCAGAGAAGGAAGATAACGGATCAAGAATTCAACTCTCAGGATCGAGGGAAGGAGCCGTTTCTTCAAGGTATTCCAGTTCACGAATTACAACATGGATCGGGGTCGAAGTTGAAAACGTTGCAATTATTTCCAACTTCACCGATGATAAAAACTCTGCTGATCAAGAAAAGGCCGGGATCTCCAACGGAACTCACAGGAGCGGTGAGACTGTTGGATGCTCTGAAAAGGAGGCAGGAAGCTCTGTCAATTCTAAGAGCGGAGGAAAGGGATCGCACATCCCCTTTCAAATTCCAAGAAGAATCCCTGTATTTCACTTGCGGTTAGAAACAGAGGTCAAAACATGGCAGATCGCCTTATCGCAACCTTCATCTCTCAGGAAGCGGTGGTGGGAATGCAATTGCAAATCAGATTTTACCGATTCCTGCAGGGACCGAGGGAGATTGTTGCTCAGATGACCCCATTGTCTCTAGAGGATGTGCTGCCGATAGGGATGAGTGCGTTTTGGAGGGATTGGGAAGTGTATTATCTGCCCCCAAATCCACAGCCGACTGATCGTCCTTCTGTTTCTTTGCAACGGCCGTTACCTAATTTGAAAATGAAGTTTATTCTTTGGAATGTTAGGGGAGCTTGTCGAGATGAATTCATTCCACATGCTCGTCATTTAATTAATCTCCATCGGCCTGCGGTTTTTGTTTTTCTTGAAACGAAATCTGATGATATGAGAGTTAGGCAAGTTATGTTACAATTAGGTTTTCATGATTTCAAAGCTATTGAAGCCAATGATAAAAGGGGTGGAATATGGCTTTTCTGGAAGAATGTGGTTGATGTTGCTGATTTTAAAGAGGATTTTTCCTTTTTTCACGCTTTGTTCCATTTTAAAAATATGAACAGAGAAGCGTTGATCACCGGAATGCATGCTCCGGCTTCTCCTAAGGAAAGACATGAAATGTGGAGAGACATGCAATCAGACCTTCCTCCTCCTAATACTCCTTGGCTTCTATTTGGGGATTTGAATGAGGTAACTTCACAAAATGAAAAGTTTGGAGGGCGTGGTTTTAGACATGCTCAATGCAGAGATATGAATAATTTTACAAATGCTGCTGGGTTGTTTGATATAGGGTACAATGGTAACCCTTTCACTTGGAGTAATGCGAGAGATGGTGCAACTCTAATCAAGCAGCGTCTTGATCGAGCTCTAGGTAATGCTGCTTGGGAGGAGCAATTTCCGCACACTAAGGTATTCCATTTACCGTTTACTTATTCAGATCACTCTCCTATTTTAATTGATTGCTCCAACCCTAGATTGAATGGCCCTTTTCCCCTTCGATGTAAGGAGGTTTGGTTATCTCATCCTAATTTTAAGAATTTTTTTGTTACCAATTGGACTGCTCCTTATGATGATTATATGATAGGAATGCATAATTTTCAAAATAAAATAAAAGATTGGAATCATAATATTTTTGGGAATCTTAAGTATAAAAAAGATAGACTTTTAACTAGAATAGGAGGAATACAAAATTATTTGGCTAAAAATCATTCGAGTTTTTTGATTAATTTAGAAAAGGATCTTTTGAAGGAATTAAAAGATATTTATGATAAGGAGCGTATTATTTGGGCTCAAAAGGCAGGTCTTAATTGGCGCAAATATGGTGACCTTAATACTAAATATTTTCACATTGTTGCCAAAATTAAAAAAAGTAGAGGTAAAATTTTATGCCTTTAGGACTCTAATGATAATTGGATTACAGATGATTCAATTTTAAAAAATATGGCAACAGAATTTTACAAAAATATTTTTCAATCGAAAATTCTTAATAAAGGAGGTTCTGGTAATTTTGTTCCTATTAATAAGCTCTCGAATTGTGAAAATATTTTGTTAGCTACCTTTATCCCTAATATAGAGGAGGTTAGGACTTGCTTATTTAATATGGAACCTATGAAATGTCCGGGTCCGGATGGAGTGCAACCTAGGTTTTTTCAAGCTAACTGGGTGTCTTTAGATAAAATTTTACACAAGGTCTGTGCTAATAGTTTTGTTAATAGTTCTTTTAATTCGGATATTAATAGGTCATACATATCTTTAATTCCAAAAGTTGAAAATCCAGAAAATTTAACTCAATTTAGGCCAATAGGGCTGTGTAATACAGTTTATAAATTGATTACTAAGCTTATTTCCACAAAGCTTAGATTTTTTTTGAATAATTTAATTAGTCCCTTACAATCAAGTTTTATTCAAGGGAGGGGGATTGAGGATAATGTTATCATTATTAAAGAAATATCTCATATGTTCCATAAGGCTAGGGTAGGGAAGAATATTATGGCTCTCAAACTTGATTTAACTAAGGCTTATGATAGCCTTGAATGGAATTTCATTGAAGAAATCCTCATTGGGTTTAATTTCCCTACTAATTTTGTTAAGTTGATTATGTTTTGCATCACTTCGCCACAAATTTCGGTTTTATGGAATGGGGAAATAACTACAGAGTTTAAGCCATCAAGGGGGATTAGACAAGGTGACCCCATGTCATCTTATATCTTTGTTTTGTGCTTAGAAAGATTATCTCTTATGATAGAAGACAAAGTTAATCGGAAACTCTGGAAGCCAATTAAGGTAACTAAATCCATCTCTTTGTCTCACATTTTTTATGCGGATGATGTGTTCCTTTTTGGCCAAGCTTCTAAGAATAATATTAAAATCATCATGCAATTTTTACAGGAGTTTGGGGATATCTCGGGTTTAAGAGTCAATCAAAGTAAATCTACTGTTATATTCCCTAAGAAAATGAGTCATAATATAAGAAAAGATTTAATTACAGAGTTTGATTTCACTTCCACTACTTCCTTTGGTAAATATTTAGGAGTTGAAATTCATCCCAATAAATTAAAAAAATGTGATTATTTTGGGTTGCTTGATAAAACTTTTAATCGGATTAAAGGTTGGCAATCCAAGCTATTGAATATGGCAGGAAGATGTACTTTGGTTAAATCCGTGCTATCTTCCTTCCCTGTTTATTTAATGCAGACTAGCATCCTTCCAATGTCGATTTGTGAGGATATTGAGAGAAATTGTCGTAAATTTTTGTGGAATAAAGTTGATAAAACCAAATATTCACCTAGGTTAGGTTGGAGTCATATAACTAAGCCTATGGAAATTGGAGGGCTAGGGATAAGGAGATTAAAATTGTGGAACATAGCTTTTATGGCTAAGTTAGGATGGAATATTCTCACTAAGCCAAATAAGTTATGGGTAAGGATTTTTAATGAAAAATATTTAAAGAGGAAGGGTCTTTTTGAATGTCATGCTAGTGCTAATCATTCTCAAATTTGGAAGGATATTTTGAAGGGGAGAGAATTATTAGCCTCGGGTCTAAGGGTGGGTATAGGAAATGGAATTTCTACTTTGCTATGGCATCATCATTGGGTTGGAAGTTCTCCATTGAAAGATGTAATTAATTGTTCTATCCCACCTCATATGAATCACTGGATGGTTTCAAATATAATAAGGAATAGGGCTTGGTATTTAAAGGATATTGAGCACCTTCTTCCTCACTATGTGATCAATATGATCAAGGCTACTCCCTTGCCTAAATATAGTGATATGGAAGATTTTTTTACTTGGGATTTAAGCAAGGATGGTATTTTCAATGTTAAATCAGCTTATCACTTCCTCTTGAAAGGAAAATGTATTGTTTCCTCTAACATAAATTCCTGGAAAAGTATTTGGAAGATTCATGTTCCTTTCAAATATAGAATGTTCTTGTGGAATTGTGCTCATACTATTCTGCCAGTAGCTGAAACTCTAGCCAATTTTATGCCTTTGATTTCTCCCATATGCTCTAGATGCAATCTTTATTCGGAATCTCACATTCATATCTTTAGAGATTGCTTCTCCTCTTCGATCTTATGGAATGATATATTTGCAAAGGTTTATCTTCCAAAAAATTTTGATTTCAATATTTTTAAAAATTCTTCGTGGGATATGGATAAATTATAATCTTGGTTTGGATAAAGGATGGAAATTGATTTTTGTTACAGCCTTGTGGCATCTTTGGCTACATAGAAATTCCACGATCTTTGATGGAAAACAAATAGGTCCAGTTTCTCTCTTCACTAAATTCTTCTTTGACTTTAAAATTTCAAACTCAATCTTACAGGAAACAAGGAACAGGAAAGGGAAGGACAAAGTTTCTTCAGGCTCTCAGTGGGAGCCTCCAAAGGAAGGCTACTTCAAAATTAATTCAGATGGTGCTTGGTTAAATTCTGTTGTTTCATCGGGAGGAGGGGTGATAAGGCGTTCTGATGGCTCTTGGTATGTTGGATTCTCCTGCAAGTATGATGCTGTTTCTCCATTATTGGCTGAATTATATGCCATAAATGATGGATTATCTATTGCGGAAGATTTGAGGTTAAAAAAGGTTATTGTGGAAACTGATGCAAAGGTTCTTCGTGATATGCTTCTGACTGCTGGTCCGAATCCTCATCATGAACTTGCTGCAGCTATTTGCGATGTTGCTGTTGTTTTATCTAACTTTGATGTGGCCGTGGTTACCCATATTCCAAGAGAGAGAAATGAGTTGGCTCACAGATTGGCTATTCATGGTAGAGAGATGGCGGCTAGTTACAAGACTCATTATCTTGTTCCAGATTGTGTTTCAGATCTTTATGAAGCCGAGAAGGCTCGTGTTGCAGCAGGTACTAATCAACAAAACTGATGTTAAGGTTGTCTTAGTAATGGATGTTAGCAGCTTTTGGTTACAAGGCATGGATGTTAATAGCTTTTGGGTTACCTTATGATGTATATATTTCTCTCATTAGGAGAGTTAGTTCGGTGCTATGGTTAGCCAATTATACTGGCAACTTTTGTAAGTACATCAATTTTCAGTGTACAATGTTTTGGATGTATTATGTAAATACTAAGGCTTTAGCCTTTTAATCTAATATACCTTCTAGTTGTGGTAAAAAAAAAAGTGTTGTTGGCCGGCAAGAAAAGTCAAGTTTAAGCGCATATTCTTTCGAGATTGTCTTGTTCTTCGGTTAATTACCGTTCTATACCGACTAATTTATATTTTAATGTTATAAGTTTCTTGACTTTATTCTATAGCTTGTTGTGTATGGAATGTAATGGATAGAATAATAACTGTGTAGGTAACTTACTAACATGCTAACTTAGAATAGTTGATGGAAGATATGTACTATTATTAGGAAGCACAAAAAAAAAAGAGACTAGCTCTCAATAGACTATAAGTACAATATTGGGAATGACTAATTCCTTCATATACGCTAGCCATAAGATGCTTAGAGCTTGTTCCTTTGCGTTTTGGACCTACAAAAACGATACCAATAATACATTTTACCTTTCTTGTTCTTCGCCCTAAAAGAGGGGGTAAAGATTGCACTTGGTCGGATTCAAAAGCCATGGGTTCATCTTTATTAAACCTACTCATTCCATTGATCAACGGTGTCAGTAGTAAGTGATATTCACTCTCCTCTTTTATGCTTGAACCTTTATCGTTATTATTAGCTAGACATGGAGATATATGCTCAACTTTCTTCTCAACACCGGTAGAGATGGGTTTCCAAACCCAACAATATGTTTGACTAATTGAGAATCAGAAGAGATCTTGACCTTTTCCTTTTGAGTCTTTGTGGCGTCTCTTCTCAATTGGACACACCATCATATTATACACGGACAAGGTTTTTGGACCTTTTGGGCCCTTTGCCTTGTAATTATCACAGTGTCTATTATGTGTAGTCTTGTTTTTATTCTTACGGTCATTCATGAGTTAACACAACGATTGAATGAGCTCTAAGACAAAAGTTACATTATTTTAAGAAGAAACTTTTGTCTAAATAAATTAAAGTTAAAACAAGCATCTCTTTATACCTAAGTGCATTCTCAAAACCACTCAACTCTCCGGCCTAAGATTATAATCATCTAGTTATTAACCACCAATCACACTAATCTAACTCAATGAAAAGATTTCAACTTGTATTATGAACATAGAGATATTAATTCATCATAACTCAAAATTCAAAATAAACCCGACCTGATTTTACTGAATCTAACTCAAATTCCCGGCCTAATCTCACCGAACGCAACTCGGACACTCGAATTTACCCCTCTAACATGTCCATATTTTAAAATTCAATCCGTATATGGACTGTAGACATGCCTCATGGGTAGCCGTTGACACGTCACCCAAAAAACAACGTATAAAAAATGTACTTTTTTGGCCGTCAGCAAAAATATGCGCACTCTGACACGTTTTCCTCAAACTCCAATAAGACATTCACACCAAAAACACCATTACTCTATTTTACTCTCTTTTTCTTTTTTTTGTGTGTGTCGTCCTCTCGTTATTATCCAAATCCATTTTATTATTAATTCTATTTCAGTAAAATAAAATTAATTATTTTGTCTTCTTTTTATGTCCCCATTTTATCCATTTCATTTCAAAAAATTTCATTTTTTGATTTTATTCCTTTAATTTTGGTATCTGGGATTTCATTCATTTTTAGAAAATGGGTTTGAGCTAAATTTTTGGGAGACCTTAATTTGATTTGATGTCCAATAATTTGACCCCTTAATTTTCGGCTTCTTTTTATTTTTAAAAGATCTTTCATTTTTCTCTCTCTGCTCCTTTCGCCTGTGATCTAGGGTTTTTATTCCCTGCTTCTCTATCAGGTTCGTACATTCATTTATTTTAATTCTTCATATTTATTAATTATTGGATACATTTTATTAAATGTTTATTATGTCATGTTTCTGGGTTTTTAAAATTGATTTCTGGGTGTCATTTTGATTTTTGATCAATTATATAATGTTCTGGGTTTGATTATCGATATTTTTATATTATTTTTAGCAGAAAAAAATCAAATCTTTTGGTGCTAATTGATTGTTAATGTGAAAAATGATGCAGGTAAATTGGGTAGTTAGAGGTGCAGGGTTCTCTTTCCCAATCATCAGCCAAAGTTTGAGGTGGATCTCTCAAAATTCTTTGTTTTTATTTTATTTAATTTGTTGGGAAAAAAAAATAATTTAAAGGTAGTTAGGCTTGAACATCAAGTGAGAGGATTACCACTCTTTCAAGTCATTTGGCTGTCAATTGACCAATTCACGTTTTTATTGGAATTATAAGCCTTTAATTTTTGTAGTATTTTTGTAGATTTTTATGATAAATAAGAGGAAGATTGTAGGTGGTAAACAACATTATACTATATACTATAATTGTAATATAGCGCCTTATGGCTTCTCGAGAAGGAGAGTTTTTGGTTGATCTTGAATGTGGTGGTACTACCTCTGAGGAAGATAGTGGGGATGGTGTTTCTGGGAATGGAAGAGGGAGAAAATCGTTGAGTCGAGGGGCCCTTAATGGGGGTTTAAGTTATAATGGATTGGCAAATGGTGCCATTGATATTGATTCGAGTGATGGTTTTCCAAAGTCGAATGATGGAGTTGATTTACTCATTGAAAAAAGCTCAGGAAGTGAAGATGGTAGAGACCTTGCTGCTGTTTTTGAAAAGAGGAGTTCGAATGAGTCACGAAAAAAGCTGGGCTTGAAAAAGGCCTCCAAACCACCCCGGCCTCCTAATGGTCCATTGTTGACTGCATCGGACCTGAAATTGGTGAAGGAGCTTTCTGAGCTGGCTGCTAGGAAGAGGGCGAGAGTTGAACGGATTAAGGCCTTTAGGAAGATGAAAGATGCTAAGCGGTCGTCTTCAAGCAGCAGCGTAACTGCTATGGTGATAACTGTTTTGTTCTTCCTTATTATAGTGTTTCAAGGTATGGACATAGTTCCAATCAGAGTTTGAGCCATCTCTATTTTCTTAGTTATGCAGCATGCTCTCCTATATTCTAGCTAACAAATGCATTAGTTATGTTGGCTCAATCATAATTAACTATTTGCTTCCCGGTAGAGGAGATTGCTCCTGGAAGCTTGTTTATAGAAAACCAGTTTGTGACAAATGTATTACTAATTGACTGACTAATCTGAGAGATTGAACCAAGCTGATATCAGGCAATTCTAGGGTGTAAAAAGAGATTTGAACTATGCCGAACCCATGTTTCCAAAAAATTTACTTTAGATTTAGAAGATTATAAAGGTCCTTAAATGCTTATAGTGATTACTGATTCACTTCCTTGCTTGTTGTCTGTATGTTGCATCAGAAACTGAGCATGGAAATAGTACTCATCCTTGAGAGAACCCTCACGCTTCATCTTTGGATCATATGTAGATTGTAGAGTCACATATATATGTAATCTGAACAAATTCTGAAAAAGTTTTGTCCCAAATTGTTTGTCTTTAGAAAAGAAATATGTTGAAGCTTCAATAATATACCAGTAGATATTGGAAAACGGTGAACTTTGTCTTCTGTCAAGTCATGATAACATCATACGTGCATCTTGATGTTTGTTTAGAGGATGTATCATGAATTCATGATGCATTATTCTAATTTTACTTGGGAAACTTGATTTTTTAACTGAAATTTTTATTTGGGCCAAGAAAGTAAAAGTGCAGTTGTCAAAAGTTCTTGCATGCATTAATGTAGCTGCCCATAAAATTCTGTTTTTGTTATGCCTCTATTCCAATCATACCACTCCTAGTTTTTGTTTGATTTAAAAGTAACTTTCATCTACTTTACTGGTTCAATTATTTTGCATTAAAATGCATGTGTTTTAGCTTTAAGCCATGTGTAATTTCTTTTAATTTTCAGGTTACTTGAGTTCTCATATATGATTCCACAGGCACATCTATGTGACAGATGATCCTGTGTATCCTCGCCAACTCTAACTTCCAGCTTCTTCTACCTCCTATGTCATCCTCGTTCCTGTATTTGAGAGTTTCTCTTCATTATTTGGCTGATGTATCATGTATTATATTGGTTCTGCCACTAACCCCCAAATTATGAACGATTAAGATATGTATAGCTATTGAAATTATACAAATTTATTTTCTTCCATTTACTATCTGCTGTTCTTGTTTATCCTTATCTGGGGTGCTTTTGGGCCGCATTGTTTATTCTCTGATATAGGAACTTTACCTTGGAAGAATTCTTCTGATGACTACAATGTTTAGTCACCTGAGGCAACTCATAACTGTTCTTAAACATCATTAGGACTTGATCTTGCAGGCATATACTCCGGAAGTAGCTTTACTAGGAAATTACAGGGGTCTCCTGCACCAGCTACAGCAGGTGAAGGTTTGATTTCGATCCAATTCTTCCACAATGCTCCCACATATGAAACGAATCAGCCCATATATCTGTCTCCTAAGTGAGTAGTCAATTCTGTTATTTTCACAATATATATTCCGTTTATTAGATAATGCTCAAATGCTGATATTAGGAAATTCAACTCTTTATGTAGTTCTTTGGATGCGACTTCTAGTTCAAGTCCCCAGGAGCAAGAAGGCAGGGATGCTCGGTAAAAATTCTTTGATAGAAACATCTGGATAACCCAACGCTTCACTTAAATGGATTTTTCAACTTCTGATACATTTTTCTAAAGAGAAATCCAATTTATAAACGGCTGTTCGTTTGTAAATATTCATAGAGCCTCATCTATGGGAGATTGTATAGATATTTGCATCTCTCAAATAGCCACCTTGTCCTGACTCTGATTCCCGGTACGAGGAGCAAATTTTTTGGTTCTTTGGTTTAAACTTCAAGTTGTGTTTTCCACCTAGTTTAGTATGCAGTTAGATCTAAGTTAAATTTTTCGAAGACATTACTAGCTTATATTGACATCTTAGGATTATCAAGCCGTCGTATGTAGTTTGTACTCTTTATTAAATGTCAACCTCTCGCTCTTTGTGGCTATGCTCTTGTTGGCCCAAGGGTGACACATTTTATTTAGCTAATGCAAGAATGCAACACAATGCTGTTGTTTGCTTGTTTGTCAAGCTGATACACAATTTCTATCAAACGCTCTTTTTTTGGCCTAAAATAAACGTGTTGCTGCATATGATGCTGTTGTGTGTAAGATTTATATGAATTGTTGTGTGTTTAGCTTGTCAAACAAGTACCAGCAAAGAGGCTGTTTTTGCTACCCTCGATCTATTTTCCAAGAAAAAGTAAATAGATTCCATATACTTCACGGTATCATAACCTTTGAACCATTCTTAAATCTAATTTTAGAAATGATTTACACGTTTTATACTTTTGACTTGGAACTCTTTTCTAGAGGCAGTAAACAATACAGAGTGTTTGGGTCTAAGTATTTTGGGCTGTTCAATTAAATAACCCAAAAGCTAAATCAGTCCATTAGACTCTTCAAACCTAATCCAAAGCATGTCCTTTGTATATGAGGACAAGTCCAGCTCATCCATTGTGGGGCTCATACTTACTATCCCATGAGTATAAAACTATGAAGTGATCAATCTTTACTACGCTAGCATGTATTGAATTCTCTCTTTGATCTTCAATCACATGTACCAATTTAGGCATCGGAGCGGTTATCTCAGATACACTTGTACTTATAAATCATACTATGTTCGAACCAGTCAACCCACATTCAAAGGTTAAAGTCTTAACTACACTGTTTTATTCCCAAACTCAAAATGTTATTCAAAAAGCAATAATTTAAAGGTAAAATAATTAATGTCTTTCACTATATTAAGAAGTATTCAAATTAACAAGGCAGAATGTACAAATTCCTAAACCGTGTTTGGAGGCTAAGGTGAAAAATGTGAAGGCGATAAGCAATGTGAAATAAATCAAGTCATGTACGTAAACCATATAAGCGGGACCTAGTAGTCCATATCTCACATTGAGGGTAGCTAGGACGTGTTGACTTGATCAATATATAACTGGTAAAACAGACATAACAATGCATGCATGCTTTATAAGTACAACTGTATATGTACTTCCTAGAATGATACGAGTATGTCCATTTCTTGATCATAGATGAGACGATGACCATCTTTATTTATTTCTTCTTCCGGCCCATCCCTCTTTAGTCTTTATCCAAATATAGCAACTCCTTTACCTCTTTATTTGGTCACAATCATTATTTATGACCTCTAACCTAGGGATGGCTCTAATTCAATTGTGTCTCATCATATGTATATGCATGTATGCATATTGTTGTCGTTTTGAACAAGTCAAATAAGCTTGCTATAGGTTAGATGGATTGATAAGTTATGTATTCATCTATCGGAACTTTTTTATCAAAATATGATTTCATCCAAACTTTTTCCCACTCTTTGAAAGTCCTCTCTCTTTTTATTTCAATGTGTTTAATAAAATTCACTATACCTTTACTTTATTTCAATTTCGGCATAGAAAAATCATTATCTTTTACCTTATATAGTTATCATACAACCATGAGAGTGTTAGTGTTATACAAGTAATATACATTTATCAATTACTCCGCACATTCATGTCTCTAGATAACTTTTTCTTGTTCACATAATACTTAAAAATGTAAAGGGATTGATTCAATTTTCTTGGATTATGTCAAGGTGATCGGGGGTTTAGCCTCAGCCTATATAGGCCTAGTTTCTTTCGCTAGTTTTGAAAAACTTATAAGTAACATATCGACTGATAGTTGAAGTAACATATCGACTGATAGTTGATGAACAACGTTCAGCTTACTATTTGAATAGAACATTCATCTCAATCTCTCAACTTCCCTAGGTTGAGAGCGCATATTGACCATATAGTTGCTAAATACACAAGTAAAATCAATGGAAACGTAAGGAAATGTAATCATCCAAAACATTGGATGTTAACTCAATGAAGGATTATTTCAATTGTGAAAGTAGTAAAATCCAAATTTATTTAATAGTACGAAGTACAAAACATTGGATTTGATACTCTATTAAGAACTATTTCCATTGTGAAAGTGAAGCGTATAAATCCCCTAAATCCAAGTTATTTTGACTTGCTTGCTACTTTAACTACCAAGGTACCAAATTCCTTTCACAAGTCGAAACTGCCCTTAATTTTTTATTTTATTTATTTATTTTATTTTTAATAGCGAAACTGCCCTTAATTGATTCCTGAAAGTATAGCGAGTGGGGCAGGAAGAATAGAACGAGTAAAATAAAGTTTTACAAGAGGAAAAGCCCCAATAAGGTATGGGAATATTATGGGAATGAAGGATAATTTAATGCACATTTCATAAGATGCATTGCTTCAAGCTGTATACTCTTTCTTGACTTGATGATTTATTCAAACTCAATATACTTTATTCAACTTAATAACTTATCCATCCATCATGAACATGCATTACCAGAGACAAGGCATTATAATGCTACTACGTACTACTCCATCGACTAGTTTGGAGCACATGGATATATAATTGCACAACTGTTGTGCTTCTATTCGATTTTTTTTATCTATTTCATTATTAGCTCGGATCTCTTTTCAAATTAGTTCAATGTAAAGGTCCAACTTATTTTATAGTAACATTCAATTTGTCTCATACAGATTTTAAAATTTCAAGATGTACATGTTAATAGTCTATCATATAGTAAAAAATAAAATAACACGACTTTATTGAAGAGTACAACTCCAAAGATACGAAGTTATATAGTAACATTCATATAAAATTCTAGATTGCATTAAATTGCATATAATTGGTACATATATACATTCGTGTATCTAGCAAAGTTTATCAAGGCATAAAATGTTTTAATAATCCATTAATCCTCCACCTACATTTAATTATATTTTAAAAAAGGTGAGCAACATGTATGTTTAGTGTCAATATACTACAAGTTTGTCTGGGGTTACATTGACCAATTGACCTTATTAATAGATACAGTATCATGTATCGTCCAATAAAACGAATTATTCTAAATGACCAAATTAATTATAGTATACGAAGAGTAGTAATTAATTGATTGATAGATGGAGTACTAAATTTGTTGCATAACTGACTACGTACATAGCCGACATCGGAAATTGATGGATGATGCAAAATGATGTACGCGGATTCCTTCATTCTCCATGAGATGCGGGTGATAATTCTGAGAATTCGATCTTGATAGAGAAATCGATCTAATATTATTATTATTAGACTAACGGTTTTTGTGATTGTGACATTAGACCATGGGCGATGCATAAGTCTATGTACTGTACATTATATGTTGTGGACCCGTGCCGCATAGTACGGTACCTCTTGTAGTTTACGCTTTCAATTACAATGTAATACAACAATTATTTCCTCTGTTTTACAATGTGTTGCATTATTCATTTATAATTTTTAATTGAATCTTATTTGTTGATGTATAGTCAAGTATATTTTTATTATATATTTGGTCATTTGGTGTCATTTATCTTTTATAAAATTTTGGAGGCCTTCAAATAGGTAAAGCATAGGCATGTCGGAGTCAAGATTGTGTCGATCATTCTCAAACTAGTATACTTGTATTCGAACTCAAGTCAAATCTCAAGCTTAGATAAATTTCTCACCAAAATTATTTCACTTTTAGTTTACTAATAATATAAGTAAATTAATATAACATGATAGAATAAATTAATTAGATAAAAACAATACTTCAATCTTATTCACAACCTTCCTAGGTCAAACTTTGCTATGTAGAATATAATTCAACATGATAATTTCAAGTCAAACTAGAATAAATTGATGAATTAGCGTAGCTAGCTACACTTATTAACGCTTCTACATATTGGTTACCGTAGTCAGGGGCGAATCTATTAAGGAGCCTGGGTAGCACCGACCTCGCCAAAAATTATTATTATTTTTTCATTTAGGTAAAGTATAAATTTATAGGTTAAATACAATTTTAATGCAATAAATAAGATTTAATTAGCTTTGTCATATAGATAATGCATTGAGTTGTGCTTGAAGTCTTGGGTTCAATTCCTCGTATAAGAATTTTTTTATATTTAAAATTTAGTGCCCCTCCACACTAAATATTCTACATCCGCCACTGTGTCCGTAGTGTCATGTATTTACGAGTACATTACTTTATAAGTATACCCGAGAATACCTAAGATTTGGTAGTGGTAGTGGTATTGCCGTACTAGCGTTGGCTTCCCAAATCCCACTTGTAAGTTCTCACTGAAATTGACAGAGCAAGATAATAGAAGGCCTTAAGTAAAGCATTGACCAAATCAACTAGTGACTAGTAGTTGTATTCCAAAACAGAGCACCTTAAGGAAATTCACCGAGTAAATTTAATAGCAACTCTGACCAACACAATGCTATTCTTATTCAAATTGATTTATTGGATGGCACACCGCCATACAGCTGGACCTAATCCCATTTTCGTAAATAACTTCAATAAATATACTAAGGCCCAATATCTTCAACCCTATAAATACTAGGACAATCCCTTTGAATTCTGACAAGAAAAACACAAGTTATTAAAAAAAAAATGGTGAAGTATACATCCTTTTTTAGCTCTATTATTTTCTTCTTTTCTAGAATTCTTCAACAACATTACAAAACTCCAACGTATCTTCATAGAAAAGTAAGCAATATTCGTAATAATTCTCAAATCAAGCTTCAAAAATACCCTTCTTTTATTGGATCAAATGAACTATTAGATGATCAAACTTTGATCTTTAATGTGGAGGAAACTTTGTTAAGATCATCATCTATGTTCCCTTACTTCATGCTTGTCGCGTTTGAAGCCGGGAGTCTCTTAAGGGCATTGCTGCTCCTTATATTGTACCCATTCATTTGCATGTTTAGCAAGGAAATGGGGTTAAAGATGATGGTTATGGTTAGCTTTTGTGGGATCAAGAAAGATGGTTTTGTCGTCGGAAGGGCGGTTTTGCCTAAGTTTTTCCTTGAAGATGTAGGGTTACAAGGGTTTGAAGTGGTGAAAATGTGTAAGAGGAAAATGGGTGTAAGTAACTTACCTCATGTGATGGTTGAGAGTTTTGTGAAAGAGTATTTAGAGGTTGACTATGTTGTTGGAAAAGAGCTTAAAGTTTATAATGGATATTTTATTGGTTTAATGGAAGATAAAAATAAGAAGAAGATAGATAATGTGCACGATCTTAAGCACATGTTAGGAGAAGGTGAAATTAAGGGTTCTAAGGTTTTTGGTATTAGTGGCACCAAATCATCCCTAGCTCATCCATTTTTCCGCTTTTGCAAGGTAACTAATTTCTAACTTTTTTTTTTTTTTCTGTCAATAATTAATATTATCATTCCATATATACTTTATATGTCTTGTTGAGTAGTAGTTAAGTTTGCTTCAAATAAAAAAAAAAAAGAGTTATGTAATAGTAGTACTAATGTAAATATCAAGTAAAAATAACGTGGTTTATTTGTTAAAAAAAAGTAAAAGTAAAAGTAACATGGTAATTAAAAATGTTATGCAAAGTCAACGATATTCACTCTGATTGACCATTATTGTCACTAGTTAAAAAAGCTTTTTGTAGCAATTGTATGTAACCTTGATCTTGCTCGATCTTCCTCTCAGTTGGCTTGGGTTGACTACCCTCATGGTCAACTGAGGAAGTCTCTGATCATGCATGCATATTGGACACAAGAGACCCCTATTGGTATTATATTTATATATTATCTTAGGCAAAAAGATTATATTAGTATCGACAAAACGTCAAATCCTAAAATCATATTAATTAATACCGATAAAGAAATATATTGATATTTTAATAGGTACCAAATGTGCACTATCTTAGTATTAAAATGGACAAGAACAAAAATGGACGCAAACAATTAAATTACTATAATAATCTAATTAAGCCTAAGCGGTAATTACTTTCATAGCTCCCTCAGAAAACCCTGTAAAAAAAGCTTGTAGGATCTCCTATCTCATTCCTTTAACCCCACTGTGTGTAATGCTAAATTGCTAAGAATGGAATATATTGTCATGTGTATACAGTTTATTACGAGTACTATATAAATATACAATATAAAGATCAGAAAATTTGCTATTGTCATGAAAATATACAAATATATAAAGATATATTTCCATATATGCTGATCAAAATTTCAGTTTAATATAACTAACATCATTTCCAAGAGTTCAGGTATGACCTAAGGGCTAAGATTTTATGGATGTCACTTTGATAGAAAGTTGAGCAATTTGTTATAGCTTTTGCCGCAATTTTATGGACATGCACTTACATACGTATACACTGATACTGGGCATGAGGTATACACTGATACTGGGCATGAGATATGAGACCGATTGATTTGAAGAGCTAAAACAGACCAACTTAAATCCCGTAATCATACATACTAAGCAATGAATTTCACAACCAACTTAAACCGCTTTAAAAGAAAAATTTGCACCTAATTGTTTTTATGGTGTATTGAATTCACACTCTTATTGACTTGTAATTTTAATCTTTTATATCTATATACATAAAGTTTTATAGTTTGGGCCGTCAACAATGACAAGATAGTTTAATTAGTCGTATTTAATATTAAATGCTTAATATTTTGCTTTGAATAATTTGCAGGAAATTTATTTAACGAATGAAGAAATGAAGAGGAAATGGCAGGCACTGCCAAGTGAAAACTACCCAAAACCATTGATATTTCATGATGGAAGATTGGCTCTTAGACCAACACCAATATCCACTTTAGCCCTATTTATGTGGCTACCTTTTGGAATTATCCTTGCCATTTTTAGAGGTGTAATTGCTTTAACCCTTCCACAAAAAGTAGCTACTCCAATCCTAACATTCACTGGCATGAGGCTCCTAACAAGTGCAACAACCCCGAACCCGAAATCATCTTCCAAAGGTGAAAAGGGTCAGCTCTATGTTTGCAACCATAAAACATTGTTAGACCCACTTTTCCTCTCCTATGCACTTAGCAAGCCACTAACCGCGGTTACTTACAGCCTAAGTAGGCTATCTGAGATCCTAGCACCAATCAAGACCGTCCGATTGACTCGTGATCGCGATCAAGACGGGAACATGATGGAGAAGCTCCTAAATGAAGGGGATCTAGTTGTTTGCCCTGAAGGGACAACATGTAGAGAACCATTTCTCTTAAGGTTTAGTCCCTTGTTTGCTGAAATGAATGACAAAATTGCCCCTGTGGCAATGGATTGTCATGTGACCATGTTTTATGGAACAACTGCTAGTGGTCTCAAATGTTTGGACCCTATTTTCTTCCTAATGAACCCACGTCCTAGCTACACCGTCCAATTACTTGAACCCGTTTCCGGCTTGTCTACGTGTCAAGATCGTAGCCAATTGAGGTTCGACGTGGCCAATCGCGTACAAAGAGAGATAGGAGAGTCTCTCAATTTCCAGTGCACTAAACTTACAAGGAAGGACAAGTACTTGATTTTGGCCGGTAACAACGGAGTTGTATGATTAGAGAGTTGTAGCTAGTATTTGTATATTGTTAATTACTTATTATAAGTTTATTTCTTTATTAATTTTGATAGTATTAGTATGTTACTTACAAGCTACAAGCAAAGCTTATACTAGGATTAGTTTTTCTACTTAATTATCAAGATCACATTAGTTTATTCACAACTCTGCATGGACTATATGCAATTAATGATAAATAAATAATTGTATCCATAACATTGTTAATCTCGCATCAACACCTAAAAATGAAACCTTTAATTAATTATTACAAATTTATACACCCAAATTATTCTAAAACAATACATTCTCACTAGCTAGTAGCTAGAATTTTCCGATAGTCTCAACCACCTTGGTCTTGATGTAAATCACATAAAACCGAAATATATGTTTTCCTCACATCTTAGGGCCTATTCTCATAGACTGAACTCAGCTGAACTGAACTGAGCTGAACTGAACTGAAATGAGCTGAGCTGAACTGAATATTTATAAGAGAAGGAAATTAGGATCTGAACTGAACTGAGTTGAGCTGAGCTGAACTGAACTGAAATGAGCTGAGTTGAGCTGAACTGAACTGAACTGAAAATAAACGTATGAGAACAGGCCTTAAATCTATCACTTAATTTAAATCTAGTATATTCAAATAAATAAATTAAAATGATGAAAGGCTAATATGTTCATTTTATAACTTAAAGGAAACAATTTAATGTTAATATATTCAAATAATTATGATAAAATAAGGGCAAGGGAGATAAGCCTTCTTGAAAATTCGACTCACAAAAGTACAGGACTGTAACTTGGTCTTTCATGTACATTCTTGACCATTATATAGTATAATATTATCTTCAATTGTGCATATTTTGTATGGAGTATTTAATAGTAAAAATCTAGAAGAAATACTTAGCAACGAATATACATCTATCAATACCCAATTACACTATAATCGCAATACTTTCTCCTGATTCATAAAATACGAGCAAAGTTATTATGTTTTAATCACATATACTTCCTAGTAATTAGTAAGTGAGTCTCTTAAGAACGAAAGTAATATTATTGAAAAGTTTACAATAAATAGGGTATAGAATAAATAATGTACATCAATTGTAAAGTCTTCCTAAAATGCTACTAAAAAAAAATCTTCCTATAATGAGTAAAAGTAACCGTAACATATATAAAAGTTAAAAATTGATTCAGCCAATTAGATTTTATCCAACAAAACATCTAAATATAATTCAATTTGAAATAAACCCGACCTAATCCAACCCGTTCTAATCCAACCTGTCTTCAATAAATTTGAGGCAAGTATCCGAATTGAGTCAATTGACACCTCTATATTTTGCGAAGTAGGGGTAAAGAAAGTTTAATAACCGACGTATACAAAATACAAGGACGAAACTAGAAGTTGCGAATATTGATATTTCTACTCCACCCTTTTTCACCCCACAGATATATATCAACGGCTGCAAGCTTTCCTTTTTCCTTCTTTCTTCCTCACTTTCTCTCTCCTAGGGTTTCCTCAACCCATAGCACACTCAAAACCCTCTATTTCTCCCCCAAATTTAATTAAAAATTATTTGGGAGGTTTTCGGATCCGATAATCCGGGCTTAAATTAGGGTTTCGTAAATTGAATTGATGGGGACAGAGAGAAAGAGGAAGGTTAGCTTGTTCGACGTTGTTGACGACAACTCCATTAACAAGCTTCCCAAATCTAACGGTGCTGCTGCTCCGATGATGATGAACAATGGAATCGCTAATCTTTCGATTAATCGATGGAATGGAAGGCCCTATTCTCAGCGGTTTTTCGATATTCTGGAGAAGCGTAAATCTCTTCCTGTTTGGCAGCAGAAAGAGGAGTTTTTGAAGGTTCTTCATACTAATCAGACCATTGTTTTAGTCGGTGAAACTGGTAGTGGTAAAACTACCCAGGTTAGTTTTTTTTTTCAATTTAGTTTTAATGAAATTTGGGGTTTTTTTTTTTTTTATCGAAAACCCTAGATAGTTTGTTTGTTTATAATTGTTTTTTCGTTTGATTTTTGGGTATTTTCCCTATGTTTTTAATGTGTAGAAATTAGGGTTTGATTTGTTTGTGTATACGTTCGTATTGATTTGAGCTTGATATTTTGGTAATCATAGCTAGAGTTATTTGTTGGGATTAAATGTCTCTTGCTGAAATTGTAAACCATTGTTTTGCTTACATTAGGTTCTAGGCTATGTAATTGCTATTGCGTATTTATCTATGATATTTTACTTGATACACATTCGCTATCTATAAATACAGATTATTTACTTATTTTGGGATTCAAATTTTCCTAGAATTACAAAAGGGGTTAGAGATATCGTAAGAATATGGCTTTTGTTTAGAATAATATAATCTGAAGGTGGTTTAGTGTGAAGTAGCTGTAAAAGGGAGGCATTTGTTATTAAACATTTGATGGTTGTACGATTGACTTGTGGGTGGAGTAAAACAGAGTCTAGGATGTCGAACATTTATCTGTATTATGGTCTAGGTGTGTTGTCTAGGAATTTTAACTTGCAGAGGGTTGGTTTTATTGTCGTTGCATTTTTTTGGCATGAATTATTGAGAAAATGTTAACATGCTTGTATATCTTTGGTAAGGGAAATTAAATGTGACAAATTTTTTTTTCTGACTTGCTATGTATGTCTTGATCAGATTCCGCAATTTGTTTTGGAGGCTGTGGAATTAGAGTCTTCTGATAAACGAAAAAAGATGATGGTTGGTTGTACTCAGCCACGTAGGGTGGCAGCAATGTCAGTCTCACGTAGAGTTGCAGAGGAAATGGATGTGACTTTGGGAGAAGAAGTTGGTTACAGCATTCGTTTTGAAGACTGTAGTAATTCAAGAACGGTTTTGAAGTATGCATGTCCTTTTATGATTCAATTTGTGCCTTTTCTTGAAAATGATTATTTACAATTGTGCGGTTACTAAGTTCCATGTATTCTGTATTGCAGGTATCTGACAGATGGTATGTTGTTGAGAGAAGCAATGACAGATCCTCTTTTGGAGAGGTATAAAGTTATAATTCTTGATGAAGCTCATGAAAGGACATTGGCAACAGATGTGCTATTTGGGCTTTTGAAGGAAGTGTTACGAAACAGACCAGACTTAAAGTTAGTTGTTATGAGTGCTACTCTTGAGGCTGAGAAATTTCAGGATTATTTTAATGGTGCTCCTCTTATGAAAGTTCCTGGAAGGCTGCATCCTGTGGAAATTTTTTACACCCAGGATCCTGAAAGAGACTACCTTGAGGCTGCTATTCGAACCGTTGTACAAATACACATGTGTGAACCTCCTGGTGATATACTTGTTTTCCTCACTGGAGAGGAGGAGATTGAGGATGCTTGTCGTAAAATTAATAAAGAAGTGGGAAATTTAGGTGACCAAGTTGGACCTGTGAAAGTTGTTCCATTGTATTCTACTCTTCCTCCTGCTATGCAGCAGAAGATATTTGAAACTGCTCCTCCTCCAACAAAAGAGGGAGGTCCTCCTGGGAGGAAAATTGTGGTGTCTACTAACATTGCTGAAACATCTTTGACCATTGATGGTATAGTATTTGTGATTGATCCTGGATTTGCTAAACAGAAAGTCTATAATCCCCGAGTTCGTGTTGAATCACTATTGGTTTCTCCTATATCGAAGGCAAGTGCACACCAGAGGGCTGGTCGTGCTGGAAGAACACAACCTGGTAAATGCTTTAGGCTATACACAGAAAAAAGTTTCCATAATGATCTCCAGCCGCAGACTTATCCAGAAATTCTGCGGTCAAATCTCGCGAATACTGTACTTACTCTGAAGAAGCTTGGTATTGATGATTTGGTACATTTTGACTTTATGGACCCCCCAGCTCCAGAGACTCTGATGCGAGCTTTAGAGGTGTTGAATTATCTTGGTGCATTGGATGATGAAGGTAATTTGACTAGGCTTGGAGAGATTATGAGTGAATTTCCTTTGGATCCCCAAATGGGAAAGATGCTTGTCGTGAGTCCTGAGTTCAACTGTTCAAATGAAATCCTTTCAATATCAGCAATGCTTTCAGGTAATCTTTTGTCTCTTGTCTATTTGCATGTTAGTTTAATTATTGAGTCTCATGTCACATTTTAAAAACTTGTTTTGGCTGTCTGTGAGGGGCAAGGATTGTCCCTGACAGCATCCCTGTCCATTATTTCCAAGTCGTCTATACATGCATAGGCTACGTCTATGCATGTGTCAATTGTTTTTAAGTCGTCTATACATGCATAGACGATTAGACGTCTATGCATGAATTGCATTGCATGTCTGTGAGTCGGTATAGGTCACTGTCTATGCATGAATTGCATTGCATGTCTGTGAGTCGGTATAGGTCACCATCAGCAACTATCTAGTCTGGGTTCCATGCCCCTGGTGGCATGTGCCATAGATTTTCTAAGTAAGTGCTGATGCAGATAGATCCAATTTCTCAGTTTTTTCTCATCAAGCAAATGGTCTGGTCTCGCCTCTATGCATCTGCTGACCTTCCGTGGGCCTCGTCTGTGATAACAATTACTTTATCTAGTTCCCAATTGCTTTGTGAGGCCTAGGGAGGCCCAGAAAGCTGCAGATGAAGCAAAAGCTAGGTTTGGACACATTGATGGAGATCACCTTACGCTGTTGAACGTCTATCATGCCTACAAGCAGAATCGTGAGTGCCTATTTTTCTCATTTTCTTGTCCTTTTTGCTTATGGTTAATATTTTTTTTTCTTGGTTGGTCCTGCTCACCTTTTCTTTCCTGTACTTCACAGAAGAAGACCCAAACTGGTGTTACGAGAATTTTATCAACCAGAGGACATTAAAGGCTGCAGATAATGTGAGACAGCAACTTGTGCGCATTATGGCAAGGTTCAACCTGAAGTTATGCAGTACCGATTTCAACAGCAGGGATTACTATGTCAACATACGGAAGGCAATGCTGTCAGGATATTTCATGCAAGTGGCTCATCTGGAAAAAACAGGACACTATCTGACAGTGAAAGATAACCAAGTGAGTACATAATTTTTTTGCTCCCCACTCTGTACTAGTGTCTTCAGAAGTTCATATTATGACACTGTAGCTAGCAAAAAAATAAAATCCAAATGCTCATGTTTATTTCATTCATGCATTCCAATTGTTTGTTGATGAATGGATGTTTGGATCCCTTCCCCCCATTCCCCTCCGAAATAATGACTTTATTTATAACTTCATGCTCAAACATCTGGTATCTCCCTATAGGTGGTTCACTTGCATCCTTCAAATTGCTTGGATCATAAACCAGAGTGGGTTATATACAATGAATACGTGTTGACCAGCCGGAATTTCATTCGTACTGTCACTGATGTCCGTGGAGAATGGTTAGATCATCCTGTCCTTGAAATACCACAGCTTGGCTATTATCAATGATCTTTTGTTATAAGGCCTTTTTTTTTAAAATATATATATATATATATATATATATTTTTTTTTTTTTTTTTTTTTTTTTTTTTTTTCTGAACAGGCTTGTTGATATTGCACCACACTACTATGACCTTGAAAACTTCCCCAATTGTGAAGCAAAGCGGGTTCTGGAGAAGCTTTACAAGAAGCGTGAGAGGGATGGGGAAGAGAGCAAGAACAGGAGGTAGGAGATATATTATTCAGAATATTCACCTCATAGTTCTTCCTGTACTTCTGGGACATGGAGAGCTTTGGAAATGCACCTTGTTGAGGAGTTTTTGTTCTTGCTATTTCATCATTTCAAGGTGGGATTCGTGACGCTCCCAAAGGCTGCAGTCATGTCCTGTTCTGATTAATTTTAGAATTCTAGTGGTTGGCCTTTTGTAATGGAAGTTGCTTTTACTTGGAGTGTAACTTAGTTATAATTACAATGTCGTGCAAATTGTTACCTTCTGTCTTTTATTTATTTAAATAATACCATCTTAGTTTATAAAATTGTTTGGAATAGTATTTTCTTGCTTGATACTTGCTGCAATATTTCTATTTACTTGCGTGAATGACGAATCTATCTTTGATTTGAAAAAAGAAAACTTTTTTGGAAGGTAAAGAATTAGAGTTAGGCCTGTAGAAAACTATTTTGAGTATTCTGTGGCATCTAATTTTTTAGAAATCCAATCCAAAATTTCATTTTGTTGTTTTTTCAAATGTATAGCACTTTCGGGGTTGGCCTTTGGTTTTGTGTGGCTGGAGCAGAGGTACTAGCAAAAGGGATTAGAAATGATATGGCAAAATAAACATTATCTAATAGTTGATCCGGACTCCACTGATGTAAACAAATAATGGCTTTCTGGCCTTGGAACATTCCTTGGAGAATTTTGGAATCCGAAAACATGGTGTGAGCATATCAGTTATTCCTAATGTGTTTCCTCATTACTCATTCGAGCATGGGAGTTGAAGACTTGAGAATTTAAATAGATATATAGTTCCCCTTCTAGGTTCAGGCTTCACTTGCATCTTCGTGCGAGCTCCCAAAACTGACCCCCTGAACCTTTTGATCATTGGGTTTTTATCCATCGTGGCCTTGTGGGTAAGGTCTTAGATACAGTGTAATAATGGATTTGAAGTACCAAAGTTCCCTTCTAGTAATTCATTCTAATCAGGTAATTCGTGTCTGCAAGACAACTGGGGCTGGTGACTAAGTGCAGAAGAAGTAGGAAAGAAGCCATCTCAGCCAGCCAAATGGTGGCATATCATTCAATTCTGTATGACCATAGCAGAGCCCCAAGTTTCTTTCTGGTTTCATTGTGAAAGAATCAGTACTTCAATGAAGCGATTTTCTGTCTCCTTGACATCCACAGGGAACTGAAAACTCCAATCTCCTGCTGCTTTCAGATGTATAAACCAAATTACATGGATTTTGACTTCAAGCATCTTTGAGAGAGCAAATATCAACTTGGATCTCTTAATGACTGAAGTTTGATGATTCTGTGCCTGAAGATCAATGGATGACAAACAGTGCATGCTTGTTCAAATGAAATTACTTGATTTTGACACAGTATGCTCTCCAGGCATTATTCAATCGTCTTAATATGTGGGTGTGCAATAAAGATATGGTCATACCAAGTATGCTGTCTACTTTCAGAATTCAGATCGGTTTCCAGCTCTATTTAACCAATCCAACTGCCAGCCTTTTGCTTTTTCATGTGTTCATATTCCATCTGTTTAATATCTGTCAAAGAGCTCCACATTCCTCTTTCACCAAGGATCTTTGAAAGCACCATATATGCAGCAGGGTGATTTCCTGCCAAGTCGTGGAGTGCATCTGCAGCATTACTGCCAAATTCAAAATCTGAATGCAAGCCACACGCTGCAAGCAATGCACCCCATATAACAGTATCCGGCTCGAATGGCATGTGGTCAATTAAGCTCTTTGCCTTGTCAAGGTGACCTGCTCTTCCATAGAGATCTACCATGCAAGCATAATGCTCTTTTTCTGGATGTATGCCATGAGTTTTTTCCATGCAAGAAAAGACTTTTTCCCCTTCTTCAACTAGACCTCCATGGGCACAAGCAGATAAAATGTTGGTAAATGTTATGTTATTTGGCTTCACCCCACTGCTAATCATTTTCTCAAATTCATCCAGTGCTGTTCGTGCTCGCCCATGCCTGGCATGACAGCCTATTATAGTATTCCAAGACACCAAATTCTTGCCAGGCATTTGCTCAAATATACAATACGCTGCTTCAATGTCTCCACATTTGGCATACATATTGATAAAGGCAGTCACCAAGACATTATCAACAAGTATACCCTGCTTCACTATGGTTGCATGAATTTGCTGTCCTGTACGAAGTTCAGAATGCTTAGCACAGGCAGTTAAAATGCTTGCAAATGTGTGCGGATTTGGCTGAGGGCCGGATTTCATCATCAGAATAAACAGCTCTAATGCATCCAAACACTTGTCTACTCCCACATACCCAGAGATCATAGCAGTCCATGAAACGACATTCTTTTCGTTCATCTTATCAAAAACATACCTAGCTCTTTCAACCTCATTATTCTTCAAATAACCATCAACCATGGTAGTCCAAGAAACCACATCTTTCTGAGGCATCTTGTTGAAAGCTCTCTGAGCTTCATCAGTAAAACCCAAGTTCATATAACCCAAAATCAACGCGTTCCATACACTATTATCTTTGTCTAATATATCATCAAACAACCCACATAAAGCAGAATGATCCTCCAAATCTGTATAACCCCTCATCAATGCTGATCCAACATAAACACTAGAATAATGACCAAACGAAATAATCTGAGCATGAAGCTGAGGAATCAATACATTGGATACACTACCCAAAATCGAACTAATCACTATCGAAAAGGTGTACGGAGTTGGCCGAAAACCAGAACTCTGTATCTGAAAGTAACACTGGTAGATACTCTTGTGATCTTTCTTCTTCTGAAGACCAGAAATCCAGGTATTCCAAGAGACAATATCTCTTTGAGGCATTTCATCGAACATTTGGCGGGCAACATCAATATGATTCTTTTTAATATGACCGGCAATCATCATATTCCATGAAACAACATCTCGAGAACTGGGATTGTCATCAAAGAGCATTTGAGCATCGTTAAGTTGGGAATTTTGAAGGGAAATCTTTATCATTTGGTTTAAAGTAGCCGGTTGAAGGGTAGTTATTTGGCGGTAAAATTTGAGTGAATATTTTCTGTTTGCTATGCTTAACAACATTATAACTTTATTATTTTTGGTGTAACGAAAAATTATTATAAAGTTTTTATGTTGTGACCTAAGTTGGGGGTGTTAATGAGCTAAACAGACCCAACCGTTCAACCCAAATAGGCATATATTGCATACAGCCAAGCTCTATCTTATTGGAGTTTGAGCTTTTAGTTGCGCTAAAAAAAAATTAGGATGTTTAATCTAACTCGCTTTTAAAAGTATTTAAGTTGAGGATATGGAGTTTTTAAATGAGTTTTAATCTTTTATACAAGTATATTGTTTGATATGATTGGCTATTTAGTTTCAAGAATTTTCACAATTTCAATTTTATTTCATCTTTAAAGTAATTAGGCTGAGAATATCAAGCTCGTGAATAACGTGGTTGCACGATCTTAATGATGAAAGTTCGAGTTTAACTCTTTTTAGGTGGATTCTATTAAAACTCTCTAATTAAAAACCAAACAACAGATTTGAATCATGTTATCATCTCGTATTAATTAAGTTGTGCTATTATCCAACTTCAATTCTTAATTTTAAGTCAATTATCATATACTGAGTAAGAATTGAAGTACAAGCAGTAACATTATGCAGCATCATGAAACGTTACAAAACAAAGAAATCAATCTAATTGATGATAAAACTCAGTGACTTTCCATTTTCTTCAAACTCTGGCCTCAAATACAAACTTTATACAGAAAGTTAGAAAATGCTCCTAGCCTTCTTCACTGTTTATTCTTCTTAAACAGCTGCACACGAAAACATTATATCGAATTTGCATTTGTCGTTCAGCACTTCCCTTTAGCCAAAGTGTTGTACAAGTCATCAATTTCGGCCTGTACATGGTTTGAAAGATAAATCAGGAAATATCGCGTGAAATCAAAGCTACTTGTGGAATGAATAAAGTGTTTAGTTTGTTACCTGATAGTGTTTTAACATTTTATCCCTTCTCTTCTTCATAGTTGGTGTCATTAAGCTTGGTATTAATTCAAAGGTCTGAGGTTCTATAACAACTCCCTTGACATGCTCGAAACCTCTAAGCTGTTACAAGAATGATTGACATGTTCAGAGATCTACTCGTGTTAGATAAGTTTAGTATATATAAGAAGGTTGTATGCACCTTGTTTCTTTCCGCAGCAACTGTAAGCTCAGAGAGGACATAATTTCTGAACTCCTTAAGGGAGCAGAAGTCAGTGAATGTGCCTTTACATCCATTTTGAGCTGCCCATTTCTTCGTATTATCTTCATTTGGCACCACAACAGCAACCAACATCGACTTAAAGCTATCTCCATAGACCCAAATCTTCATAAAGACACCAAAAAAATTAGTTCCTAGAATAAGAAAGACCTTAGACTATTAACTGTGATGAGATTTAATTACATATATCAAATAGATAAGCACAGAAGAAGAGGTTATAAGTTATCTCAGAAGAGGCTTTACATCTTCAACAATGGGAGTAATGCTGTATACTTTCTCCAAGTACTCAAGCGCGACATACTCTCCTTGTGAGAGTTTTATCAGATTCTTCTTTCTATCAATGATCTTTATTGTTCCATTAGGAAGCATCTCACCAATGTCACCTGACAATTTATAAAGAAAGAATTTATGTAAATTTTTAAGCTAAGGAAAGAAATCTGACAGAAGCAGGAACCAGGCAGACGCTTAACCTGAATGAAACCACCCATCTCTGATAGACTCTGTAGTTAACTCAGGGTTTTTGTAGTATTCAGAAAACAGTGTTTTTCCCCTCAAGCATATCTCCCCGCGTGGGGGATCAGCCAGTGGGTGGTACCCCATCTCCGGAACCTCTTCAAGGCGCATTTCTGTGTATACAGATGGAGCACCGACAGCTCCTAGCATCGACATTTCATCAGGGTAGCAAACTGTGGACAATCCACAGGTTTCTGTCAATCCTGCACAAAAACCAGAAATTTGATCAATGCAATGCCTATCTATAAGAAAAACTTAAAATGAAGTTTACAAGTCAAATTATATTACAGATGAAGGAATAAGCAGGCTAAAGTTTTCCTTTACCATAGCCTTGAAGTACAAAACAACAGCAAGTAACCCGCAAAAACTCCTCCACTTCTTCGCTCCAAGGTGCAGCTCCACATACCATAAGCCGAACCCTACCACCTAGCTTGTTCTTCACCTAAATTAGTTGCAGACATTGTACTATGAGTAGAGCATTGCAGTACAAATAATAATAAGTGTCACACTCAGTTATAAATATAATTGTTCAGCTGAAAATAACACATGAAGCACTGAAATCAGTAAACAAGAGCTGATAAAAGTTATATTCTGAAGAATATTAAAGCACAAAGTAGATCAGAATGTGAAATCAGATCAAAGGCAATAACCTTTCTGAAAGCTAGTAAATCTGCTAAAGGAGATGCATGCTTGTGCTTGTATCCTCGATTCATCCAGAATAATTTGCTGCACATTATAAACCACTTATCATAAGTATTTTGTTTGTGCTAGGGAACTAAAATGTAAACAGAACATTAGCAACTTACTATTTGTAAAGAAGGTGAAAAATCTTCCTCCTCCTCGGAATAAGATCTTCAATTGCCTTCTGTATGCCTGGTGAACACACAATTAATTAGTAAACTTCCATCGGTACAAGCCTGATCAAAGAGGGAGGACCGAGTATAAGAACATGCCTTCATACACACGGTCAAAAACTCTAGGTACACCAGCAAAAAAAGTTGGCTTTAACTCCATGAGGTCGTCACTGATTTCTTTTACATTCTGTATTGCAAGTCAACAACACTCATAAAACACGATATAAGCTGAGGAAACTTTTGTAGCAGAGTATTCTGTTTCTTGGTGGTACGTGTTATAAGATATGATATAATAGAGTAGCAAGAGTTCAAGAATACCCCGTGAAAGAAGCCAACAGAAGCACCCTTATGAAAAAAATATTCTTCTATCACGCGATCTAATATGTGAGCCAGGGGAAGGAAGGAAAGATACACATCATTTACTGTCATCTGTTCAAGAATACGTAATTAATCATATTATTGCATGATAAAGAGCCAAAGATCACAGAACTATGTATGCACGAGGTTGGTTAATGGTTACCTTGTCATCAAATTGTTCCAAGAAAAGATCCAACCCGCTTAAAAACATAGCCATGTTGTCATGTGTTAGAACAACACCTTTAGGATCTCCACTGGTGCCGCTGGTGTACATAATCGTACAAATATTGATTGGTTGTGGCGGAACAGTCTCTGATGGATTCTCCTTGCCCTATTAGAACATTATGACCAGATATATTGAAAGCCGATAAGGTTAACAGCCAACTACTAACTTAGAACACAAGTTAAAAACAAAGCACACAGTCTGACCATTTGGAGATACTGATTCCAAGAGTACGCCTCAATTCCTGCATTACGAGCCTTGAGATTTTCTTCCTCAGTGAACGATGTAAAACAAACAATGGCTGCAATAATAATAATAATAATAATGTCATTAAAAATCCAACTTGTTAATTCAGTTCGTTTAAACAAACCAATTCTAAGGTTAAAGCATTTACACTTACATTTCAGCCTAGTAGTGGAAGAACAATCAGGGTTAAGTAGCTGTACACAACACAAGCACAACAGCGAATCAAGCCATACGAAATTAAACCTCTAAACGAAGCAAAAACCCGTACGAGTATAGAAATATAGAGTTGTTGTACACATACTTCGTTAACCTTAAGGGAATGGACGAAAACATAATCAATCTCAGCATGATCAATTATGTAATTTATAGCACCAGGACCTGATTAGACAATATAACAACAGTAGTTTAGATGAAATAATCTCATTAATCTTGTTTCAACAAATTAGTTTAGAGTTAATTAATTAATTCTTACCTAAGGTATCATAGAGAGGCACACATATCAAACTGTGAGCGTTACAAGCCTATACACAAAACAAAATTTTTTAAGGTACTATAATGTACTTAACATAGTATACGTATTAATTTATTCTTATAAAAATTTATGAAGCAAACTAAACTAACCTCCATTGCCATAATCCATTGAGGACAATTAACACCATATATTCCGACCTTTGCACCCTGTATTAATTTATGGTCAGCAAGAATATTGATCATGTAAGAATATATAACCGACAAAATATTATTAAAAATAATAATAATTATAATTCTTACAGGTTGAGCCCCACATGCCCGTAATGCTGAACCAATGTTTAGAACTTCTTCATAAACTTCCTTGTAAGTTTTCCAGACATAAGGCCCCCACTATTTAACATTTTCACCCAAAACTAATTAGCTAATACGAGTATTTACTAATATACTATGATCAAAATTACAGAAATTAAAATTAACCCTTTTTATTTATTTTTTTAAATTACTTTTGTAAGTTATTACCTTGCCACTGACCATTTCACGCCAACCCAACATATTATTTCCTGCATACTTTTCAGCTGATAGCCTACAAAATTAAAGATAAATTCGAATATATATTAGACGGAAATTGTCACGTCATTACTCAATAAAAGTCATCTCATTATCAGTGCAGTGTACTACGAAGGTGCAACCTTAGCTGATTACCATGAAAGGAACAAAAAAATCACTCATTTAACCAAACACAAAATCCTACCCTAGAGAAACTTAAAGGTGAAAAAACAATTTACCTGAAGGAATCCCAAGCAGTAGAAACATCAGGAAGAGGTGGTGGGAATTCATTCTTGGCGAGAAGATTCCGATAAATTGGACCGACGGCGGGGCGGCCGTCTTGTCCATCTCTTCCACTACCTACTTGTACTGAGAATCTCTTGGTGGTCATAGCTTATATATATGATTCACTGTGGTTCACCAACCTTAATTATGTTAATATTTGACCTCAAAAGAAGCATAGAATACAGAATCAAAAATATAGCCACATGTTGGTACGTACAATATTAACCATGATAGGTCAATTTTGTTTTCGTTGTTTTATTACTTTCTTTACAACATATACGTTAAAGATAAAGTTGATGAGGTCAGTTGGTAATAAATAAGTGGTGAATTCAAGCTAACTTTTTAAGGTCATTTAATAAAGCTGGTGAAAACTTCGTAAATAATGTGTGTGTTTCTACTTTATAACAATGCAACTTTGCATTGTGCATTGATCAATCACACTAATTTTGCTCAACCCTAATTTCCTCCTTGGTTATTTGCCTTACGGTTTTTGCAATACTAGTATGATCAAAACTAGCCAGTCAGTTGTTCACACGTAACAAATACATAAAAACGAACCATTTCTATCTAACACGCAAAAAGAAAGAAAAGAAAAACACTACCTAATTAATTAATAAATACCAAGTATAATTTAAAAGAAGCAATTTTTTTAAAAAAAGGAACAAAATTTACAAGGAAAAAAGGAGAGTGTAATGTATGAAGTAATGAGTTGGAGGCTGGTTGAACGTTGCGAAAGGCCGAATTATAATGTAATGATGAGTATAGCTGAGGGATGTATGATATCTACTACTCGTACATAAGATGATGAATTTATAAGATGAATTTATAAGATGAATTGATGACCCAAACAAAATGGGGTGTTTGGAATTAGATGGATGAAATTAGGGAGTTGAGGAAGAAAAGGACAGGTTAGTTGAGAAGGCATTTAAAGTGCTTTGTGTAGTTAATAAAAAAGAGGATATGTACACCATCTCCTCAGACTTCTCAATAAGTTCTCATCAATGTGACGTTCCTTTTTTCTTTTCGACGTTGATCATTTTTTTGTTGGAAACCAAACTTCCAAATACAAGTGCGTTTTTATTTTTATGTTATCGATCATTTCAAAGTATTCGTACATGAGATGATTTTTACTTTCATGTTTTTAGTAATGTACTACGAGTATAGGTTTTTAATAGTGTGTCTATAGAAGGCTACAAGTTTGGTTTGGCCATATGTTGAATATTATTGTTTGATTGTTTGTAATTATGCACTAATCCAATATCCTAATCTTTCTTAATTAGCCAGTTTGAAATTAGTTGTCGCACTTTCTAGTGTTACTATATTATCAATTCCATATTAAGTTTTTGAAATGTAATTAATGTGAGGATTTAAATGTTTGGTGAAATGTCATGCACTTAGTAATTGCATTATAACTACTTGACAATGCAAAGTATCTACCTTGTACTAATTAAGCTACACAAATTTAAATTAGTATGTAGGACTATTAGGGCACATCAATGGACTTGCATTGCATTTCGATCACCTAAACTCTTTTATGATCAAACAATCAACAGCATTAATAAATGTTGTAGGAACAGATTGATCGAGCAATTCCTTTCACATACATATGGTTCTTTAATTTGATTATATAGAAAAGCATTGATTATATATTATTGATCGTTTGATATAGCTAGGTGTGCTATGATATATGGCCAAAGAAGCTACGGGTTTAAATTGGTAGATATGGTATTGTTATGAAATGGACTGCTGATTTTGATTTGGATTGCCATTTTGCTGTGTTTTAATTTGTTTGATTGCTATCCAATTCAATGTTGATTGTAATATCTATATATCTATCTATCTATCTTATTAGCTTGCACGTTGCTGCGCTGGTTGAAGCCCTTCTAGGATAGGCTTCCATTAATTCGCCGCTAATTTTTCAAACATTAAAGTTATTACTTAATTCTAATAGACTAAGTTTAATGATAATAAGGTAGCACAAGCTAAGCTAGATTATGACATGAGTTAAGTGTGCTCCGCAGATGCTGCCACACAGAATATGTGTGAAAGAATTCCCAATTGTAATCACAAATTTAGGGAAGTTAACAAGTCTAATACAGTTAATTAGCCTTCTTAGCGATATACGTTATTGTAGTATGGGTTGTTGAGTAATGAATACGGAGTACTATTTTCTCTATTAACAACTAATGATATGATAAAATTTCTAGTACAAATGCACTTAACAATTAACTTGCACAACTCTACTTAATTAGTTCAAATTCATGTAAATTCAACATACCAATCAATTCAGCATAAGCAAATCTTTAGCAGTTCCGCATGCAAGTCTTTAATTAACTAATTTAGTTGACATCTGCCAAGGGTTATGTGTCTCATACGGTCGTACCCCATACGTTACAATTCAACAAATATTTATTAGCATGCAGTTTTCATCTTTCAATTAACAAAATATTGTAATGCATATCTACTTTTCAATGATTAATTGCGCCAAAAATAGCAGTATAGTGGAAAATGAGTGAGAGGGACCAACTTAAGGGTTTTAGACTTTTAGTAGGTTACTTATTAATTTTGTATTAAATTATTACACCAAAAACATGTGTATTAAAATAAATATGATTTTTTTGTAGATGCATAATTTTTTAGTAATAATAATGAAATATCCTTTGTTAAACATCTAAAAACAACAAAAATAGCCTTTTTTTTTTTTTTTTTTAATTTTCTTACAACAAATAGTTAGTTGCACTCTCTCATTCCTCAATTTACATATTGCTTGCTAAAGTAAGGTATTTATATTAAATTCAAGAAATAAGGAGTGTAGATGTCTAGGGGTAAATTAAATAGTTAAAGGAATTTCTAAAAACCTGTTGATAGTGGGAGAGAAAATGTAAGGGAGATAACTAGTAAAAAGGATTCACATCACATGCATGTTGCATAATATAATATATATGTTATTTGAGGATGTGAAAAGCATTAATCTTGATTTCAAAATATCAGCAAATGAATTCAACGATTATACGAACTAGTGTGTGTTTTCCAAGGGATTGTGTGAACCCTTCTCTTCCACGTAAGTAGTCACCAATTGTTGTCTGGTACGATATACTGTATATGTTATGATTGGAATTTGGAAGGATTAAATTCTTTTTATGCTGTATTTGATTATTTGAACTATTTCCATCAAAGGTTATATTTGGCCTACGTGCTACCTTAGCATCTTTTAATGTGTTCATACTTTGGATCGGTACAAGCACCTAATTATTAGTAGATTGTAGATGGATTGGATACATGTTGCTTTCAATGCTATTAACAACTTTAACGTGTCTAATGGGTACATGTTGTGAACTACATCAAAAGAAAAACACTTTTTCTACTTTTGTGCTTGATAGTTGATACTGTGATTCTATCATTGTTACTATACACTATAAACATGCAAGAATATTCAATTCCATCCCCCACATAAACTCTTACGATTAGATTACTTCATTGTTACTAGCTCTTTTAGCTTATTTATATGCTTAAACATATAATCAACACTTGCTTGCTTGGTTCGTTGTTCTACGTATAAACTTACTTGGTCGTCACATTTTTTGTCTTTTAACAGTGTTTTTTAATTGCTCTATTATTGTCTTTAGTCATATTAACAAATAATAAGGTTGTGTTCATTAAAATAATTCAATGTGAAATTGTGATACATAGAGATGTTTTGGTCTCCACCTCATCAAGTTTATATTTAAATGAGGTCTGTCTGATACACTAAATATGAAAGATACCTTTGACATTAAACTCCGACTAAATTAATTTGATACGAATGGAGCACATAAAACCTTCCCATTAGACGTCCCCTTCAATAACAGATTTATTATGACTCATCATTCTCATAACCAAAAGATTTTCAATAATAATTATGAATATTGTCATCACACATCCCTATAAATATATAGAAAGGCAATCTCATTATCTGATAATACTCGTCACTTATTATACACAAAACTCTTCTACTTATTATTTTCTTTTGGTTCTCCACCTTATGCTAAAGATAATGAGATAGTTGTTCTCGAGAACACCCCTAGGGTAGCTCACGTTCTTTCTTTTGCAAGTCATATAAGGTAACGACTTTAATTTGGTAAGACTCCTAAACTTTTCTTCGTTAATCTCTTCACATAAATCAGAATTAAATACTAAAGAGGAAATTTTTCTTGTTTTTTTTTTTTTACTTGGAATTTATGAGTTACAATAATGTATTACTTGGTTCTTCATTCTGACATATTACAAGTTACTTAGTGTTATACGAGGTGTGGATTCGATCTATAGATAACTTGAGGTTGGTGGCTTCAATTACTGAGATCAGTTATATCGCCAACGACTCTATCACAACATGCATGTGTAATGTGTAATTGCGTATGTATCACCAATCAAATTCTGAAAATGTGTGTAAAAAAATACTAGTGTAATTTGGCCCCCAATATAGAAAGTCTGAAAGCAGAATACAAGTATAAAAATATAAGATCTGTCTAATATCTTCACTTAACAAAATTACATTTTCTTTACAGGAAAATTAAATTTAAAACTTAAGTGATTATATATCTAATTTCCACGCTATTACAAACTGTATTAGATTAATTTAAGCATGCGACATTAATACAAGCAAAGACATTCAGTCATAAACTATTACTATATTAAGTTTTACCGAAATTCTTAATTACAACATGCTTGTATCATCTCATTTGTATGTTGTTTAAGACGAGATTGACGGCCACCATGCTACTTTTGATTGCTTCATATTTCAAGTGGAGTGCATAGTGCATTAATTGAGGAATGTTCAATTAGTCCTTCTACTATTGCGTGGGAAGGAGGGGAATTGAACAAGTGCAATAATGCAATAAAAACAATTGAATAGTATGATTTTTTAGGTACTTCAGTTGGTTGGTTGCTCACTTATATACATACACATATGTAAGTTATTACTCCCTCCGTCCCATAATACTTGGGACGTTAGGATGAACACATAGTTTAAGAAAATTATAAGTGCATCCATTTAAAACATTTTTTACGAGTATTATATGAAGGATTATCTTTTATTATATTTAAATATTGTAAGAAAACAAATGTAGGGAAGGTGGGGGTAGTGAGGACTATGAGGAGAGAAAAAAAATGTAGGAACTAATTGGTTTTTTGGGTTTGTTGTCTCAAAAAGAGTATTAGAAAATATTTTATATTAAGTAATGTATTAAGTATTTTGAGATGGACGAAAATGAAAATTGTGTTAAGTATTATGTGACGGATAGAGTATTATATGAACTGCTGAAAAAAGAGAAATTACTATGCTTGATTGTTAAAAAGGAACTCAACTAATATAATAGTCTAATCACAAAGTACGTTAGTGTGCTCGAATTATGTATTAACATGTATCACCTTTGCAATGTGTTTATACTTTATTGGTCAATAAATGAACGAAACATGTTGTACATTGCTTACGATCTGATCACTCTGCTAGCTAGCTCCATGTTAATTGGACCATTTTAATTAAGACAATCCATGCATATTGCCGTCTACATGCATTCTCTGATTTGTTGCCTTCTTGGCTGGCAACGGTGGCGTAATTGTAACAATACTGTGGTGAAAGTCAAATTGTTACAAATAATATTACGTTCTCGATCTTATCTTAATTAATATAGTTGAATTATATGGATTGAAATGAAGTAAATGATAGTACGTAATAATGTACTACGTACGTTCATACGCAAGATTAAATGAATAAGTACTTTGTCAAAACCTCCATAAGCATGGCTGCATGGGTGTAACAAATTGATTGCACAAAAATAGCATAAAACTCTATTCTTCTTCAAGGTACAGCTTGTCTTTGGATCTCTCTCATCAATCAATATAATCACTATCCATTGCAATCAACTATTAATTCAGTAACTAGTCCTAACAGCTTACTTTACTTAACTTGTTCATGCATGGTTGTATGATTTCTTATAATAACCGTGTTTGTGCCTTCAATTTAATTTGGTAAATTCTTTATGTATAAATACGGATGTAAGGCAAACAAGTGAGTTGAGTTAAATAAAAATTCCCCTGTAAAATGTTTGCATTATCCACCCTGATAGTGATACATACTTTCCCTACTAGCTGTACGGTGGATGGACCATAATGAGTAAGAATGTTATGGACTTAAATATATATTTAGTTGATGGGGGGTTTTGATTGTAACTACTAACTAGTGAGGTGGTTCGAATTTCCCTTGGTAACTAACTAACTGTGTTTCTATAAATACCAGTACTAAATATTGATACATGCCAATTGCCAATTGGCCATATTTCATGTGGACCATTATTATGTTGACACCGCTGAGACGTTATTGATAGTCTTGTAGAAATTATGTACTTCTTCCGATTCTATTTAGTTGGCACGTTCAATTTAGACACACATATTAAGGAGAGGAGAGAGAGTGAGAGAGAATGATAAAACAAGTGGGGTACACTTAAAAAGCAAAGTAAAACTTACCCAAAAAGGAAATGTGACAACTAAAAAAAACTTGCTAAAAAGAAATACGTGTCAATGAATAAAAAACGGAGGTAGTATTATATAACATTCATTTTGAAGAATTTTCGAATTTTAGATGCGAAAAGGAAAGGAGCCAATATGTTTCCCATGGACCTCGAAAACCTCCGAATACCAATTGTATGGTTAAAACTGCTCACTTTGCCTCTTAACTATTTACTAATCTAGCTTGTTATGAAAACATATTTTCTCATTAGCTTATTGTCACAATGGGCCTTTATATGGCCAAGACAAAGGATGGATGTATATAAAGTCAAACAAGTGTAACAACTTTATATGACCCTTAGTGGCCTTAGATGCATCCCAAACCATTACTTGATTTTTCAGCACCCAGTCTCAAAATCTCTAATAACATTCATTTCAAACAACCTTCTGTGAATCTCATGTGCATACATTTCCATTACTTGATTTTTCAATGTTATTATGTGTTAAAATATCAGAAAAGATTCCAAGTATAATTGTATGAATGATCTGAGAAAGGAACAAAATGGGCTACAAGCCTGGCCTCATTGTTCCACCATCCATAGATTCCACACAATAATTCTTTGTGCATCATAAAGTATATATGCCCTACAATGTACTTGAATAAGTTACGCGGAAAGCGCAAGTGGATTGGTTGCGCTGCTATAGGCAGCACAATTGATTGTGTTGCACGCGGTATTATGGTAAGTCATATTTTTATGAAATTCTGAATATTCCACAAGCGCTTCATTAGTAGTTAATTAACCTAATCGAGTCTACTCAATGAAACTTTAGACTATAGTCCATGACCGTGCAACTAACCTGGTGTGAAAATTCAGACTGTGATCCACATATAACTGAAGCTTACCACGGAACTTTATGATAATATATAACAATCATATATGGTTGCAAACGTCATTATATGACCCTGAGATGTATCCTCCAATATCTTAAGAATTTTTGACACCGGGTCCCGGTATCATCAAAATTGCTCAAAAAACGTGGATAATAGCCTTTAATTTTTGAATTTTTTTACTTTTATTGGCCCGAAAAAAAATTGCCGAGATGTTTACCATGGACCTTAATACCCTCCGAAAGTCCAATTGAATGGAACCATCTAATTTGCCTCTATACGTTCAATATACCCGTTTACAACTTACACCGATTTCATAAACTCCAACCTACCACGGACATTTATGACGACATATAATGGAGATATATAGTTCCAGACGGTATTATATTACCTCGAGATGTATCCCCTATATCTCAAGGCTTTTCAACACCAGGTCCCGAAGCCTACAAAATTGCTCAAAAATCGTGGATAATAGCCTACAATTTTGTACATTTTTTTTTATTTTTGTTGGCCAAGAAATAAAAATTGCCAACATGTTTACCATTTACACTAATATCCTTCGTTCGGGAGTCAAATTGGGTGTGTGAAACCATCCAATTTTCCTTTAAACGGTCAATTTACTCGTTTACAACGTAACTTGCACCGATTTCAATTATAAACTCATGCTTATCACATACATTGGTGACAACATATAATAATCATATATGGTTCCAAACAACATTATATGACTCCGGGATGTATCCCCTAGAATCTTAAAACTTTTCGACACCGAGTCCCGATACCTCTAAAATTGCTCAAAAAAACGTGGACAATAGCCTTCAATTTTTTAATATTTTGACTTTTATCAGTTCGGAAATAAAAATTGCCGAGATGTTTACCAAGGATCCTAATACCCTCCGGGAATCTAAATGGGTGGGTGGAACCATCCAATTTGTCTTTAAACGGTCACTTTATCCATTAGCAACTTGCACTGATTTCATAACCTCTAACCTTCCAAAGACATTTGTGACAACATATAAATGATATAATGTTCATATATGGTTTCGAACGACACTATATGACCCCGATATATATCCCCTAGTATCTCAAGAATTTTCGACACTAGGTTCCGAAACCTCCAAAAAATTGCTCAAAAAGCGTGGATAATAGCCTTCAATTTGAAAACATTTGACTTTTTTTTTCCCAAAAATAAAAATTTCCAAGATGTTTAGCATGAACCCAAATACCCTTTCAAAATCAAATTAGGTGTGTGGAATCATCCCATTTACCTTTAAACGATCAAATTACCTGTTTACAACTTACATTGATTTCATAAATTAAAGTTTAAAACAGACATATATAACAACATATAATAATCGTATATGGTTCCAAATGACATTATATAACCCCGAGATGTATCCCGGGGCCCCTACTATCTTAAGACTTTTCAATACCGGATCCAAATACCTCTAAAATTGCTCAAAAAACGTGGATAATAGGCTTTAATTTTTGAATTTTTTGACTTTTATCGGCCCGGAAATAAAAATTGTTGAGATGTTTACTAAGGACCCTAATACCCTTTGGGAGTCTAATAGGGTTGGTGAAACCATCCAATTTGACTTTAATCGGTCAATTTACCCGTTTAAAACTTGTACCGATTTCATAAACTCTAACCTACCACGAACATTCATGACAACATATAATGGTCATATATAGTTCTAAACATTATTATATGACCCTGAGATATATCCCCTACTATCTCAAGAATTTTCGACAGCAACGGGGCGCGAAACCTCCAAAATTGCTCAAAAAACGTGGATAATAGCCTTCAATTTTTGAATTTTTTACTAAAATCGATCCGGAAATAAAAACTGCCGAAATGTTTACCGAGGACCCTAATACCCTCTGGGAATTTAACTGAATGGGTAAAACCATCCAATTTGCCTTGAAACGGTCACTTTATCCATTAGCAACTTGCACTGATTTCATAAACTCTAACCTTCCACATAGTGAAAAAATATATTGGTCATATATGGTTTCAAACGGCACTATATGACCCCGATATATATACCACTAGTATCTCAAAACTTTTCGACACCAGGTTCCAAAGCCTTTAAAATTGATCAAAAATCGTGGATAATAGCCTTCAATTAAAATTTTTTTGACTTTTTTTATACCAAAAATTAAAATTGCCAAGATGTTTAACATGAACCCTAATACCCTTTCAAAGTCAAATTAGGTGTGTAGAATCATCCAATTTGCTTTTAAACGGTTTATTTACCCATTTACAACTTGCACCGATTTCATAAACTAAAGGTTAAAACAGACATATATGACAACGTATAATAATCATATTCTTTTAGTTTTTCTTTCTATCTACTCTCTATCAATTTTATTATTTTGTTTTTTCCTTGTTACTTAATACTACTATTCTCTCTCTCTTAATTATTGTTCTTTATCATGTCTCCTTTAATTGCTTTGTTTAGTTTATATTTAATTATGTGTGAGTAGTTTAATTTCTAGGGTTTTGGGGATCCATAAATAATATGAAGGGTAATTTACTGTTGTTAATTGTCAATGATAGATTAATTTTCTATTGATTGATTTAATGCTCTGTGACTAGATTAGGCCTGATCTTTTATGCATGAGTTTGACAATATTGATTCGATATTCGACAGATGAGAATTGATGTTTAGGTCTAGTTTTAATAGGCAGGTTAATTTATAAATGGTTAAGTCGAGATTCGAAAGATGATATTTAATACCGGTAAATTAATTATGTGATTGTAATACATAGCAAAAGCCCTTTATGATCTGATTAATTTATGCATTGATGATTGATTATTATGTTTTACCCTGAAATATTATTTATTGGTGAACCTATGCCCTAGTCCTTTTATTCATTGTTTCTCCTCCTACTTTTATTCTTTCCCACTTTTACTCTTAGTAGTTTAGTTTCCTTCGATTATTATATTTTGGTTACTTAATAATCTAGATTATATTAATTAATTAGGAATAGAAAGACTCGTTTCTCTGTGGATTCGACCCTACTTCCCTATCTACATTAGTTAGAGGATTTAGGAATTACTTTTGATTAGGGGATACGACTTTACCCTGTCATTTACCAAGGACCCTAATACCCTTTTGGAGTCCAATTGGATTAGTGAAACCATCGAATTTGACTTTAAACGGTCAATTTACCCGTTTACAACTTGTACCGATTTCATAAACTCTAACCTATCACGAACATTTGTGACAACATATAACGGTCATATTTAGTTCTAAGAAATAATATATGATCCTGAGATATATCCCCTAGTATATCAAGAATTTTCTTAAAACCTCTAAAATTGTTTTAAAAACGTGGATAATAGCCTTCAATATTTGAATTTTTTTACTCTAATTGGTCTGAAAATAAAAATTTTCGAGATGTTTAACAAGGAACCTAATACCCTCTGGGAATCTAAATGGGTGGGTGGAACCATTCAATTTGCTTTTAAATGGTTACTTTATCCATTAGCAACTTGCACTGATTTCATAAACTCTAACCTTCCATAGACGGTTGTGACAACATATAATGGTCATATATGGCTTCAAACGGCACTAATTGAAACCAATATATATCCCCTAGTATCTTAAAAATTTTCGACACCAGGTCCCAAAACCTTCAATACTAATTTTGACTTTTTATTTCTCAAAAATAAAAATTACCAAGATGTTTAGCATGAACCCTAATACCCTTTCAAAGTCAAATTAGGTCTATGGAATCGTCTAATTTTCCTTTAAACGGTCTATTGACCCCTTTACAACTTGCACCAATTTCATAAATTAAAGCTTAAAACAGACATATATGACAACATATAATAATCATATATATGGATCCAAACGACATTATATCATCCCGGGATGCATCCCCTACTATCTTAAAACTTTTCGACACCAGGTCTCGATACCTCTAAAATTTCTTAAAAAACGTGAATAAAATATTTAACCTAGGGTCTTAACACTTTTCGCCACCGGGCCCCTTAACCTCAAAAATTCCACAAAAAGCGTGGATAGCCTTCAATTTTGGAATTTTTGACTTTTTTTCGCCCGGAAATAAAAATTGCCGAGATGTTGACCATGGTCCCTAATATCCTCCGGGAGTCCAATTAGGTGGGTGGAACCATCCAATTTGCCTTAAAACGATCAATTTACCAATCCGCAACTTGCACCGATTTTGTGAACTCAAGCCTACCACAGACATTTATGACATCATTTAATGATCATATATAGTTCCAAACGGCATTATATGACCCTAAGATGTATCCCCTAGGGCCTCAACACTTTTCTCCACCGAGCCCCGTAACCTCAAAAATTCCTCAAAAAGCATGGGTAATAGCCTTCAAATTTGGAATTTTTTGACCTTTTTTCGCCCAAAAATAAAAATTGCCGAGATGTTTACCATGGTCTCTAATATTCTCCGGGATTCCAATTGAGTGGGTGGAACCATCCAATTTTCCTTAAAACGATCAATTTACCAATTCGCAACTTGCACCGATTTTGTGAACTCAAGCCTACCACGGACATTTATGACATTATATAATGGTCATATATGGTTCCAAACGGCATTATATGATCCTAAGATGTATCGCCTAGGGTCTTAATACTTTTCGCCACTAGGCCCCGTAACCTCAAAAATTCCTCAAAAAGCATGGATAACAACCTTCTATTTTGGAATTTTTTGACCTTTTTTTGCCGGAAATAAAAATTTTCGAGTTGTTTACCACGGTCCCTAATATCCTACGAGAGTCCAATTGAGTAGGTGGAACCATCCAATTTGCCTTAAAACGGTCAATTTATTAATTCGCAACTTGCACCTATTTTGTGAACTCAAGCCTACCACGGACATTTGTGACATCATTTAATGGTTATATTTGGTTCCAAACGGCATTATATGACCCTAAGATGTATCCCCTAGGGTCTCAACACTTTATGACCCCGGGCCCTGTAACCTCAAAAATTCCTTAAAAGGTGTGGATAATAGCTTTCAATTTTGGAAATTTTTGACATTTTTTCGCCAGAAAATAAAAATTACCGAGATTTTTATAATGGTCCCTAATACCCTTTGGGAGTCTAAATGGGTGGGTGGAACCATCCAATTTGCCTTATAACGATCAATTTACACGTTTTCGTACACTCCTCCTGTACTGGCTTTAAGCTTTCACGGGTCTTGTACGTAGTCGAATAATGGTCATATATGGGTCGAAACAATATTATATGTCCCCGGGATGCATCCCGTAATGTTCCGTGAAATTCCCACACCAGGTCCCGACACATCCTAAATTGTTCCGATTTCGTGTTTTATAGCCTTCATATTTGGCTTCCATATATCATTTTTTCACCCGACAAGATTATGCATCTAAGTACTTCCTTGGGTTCCCAAAGGCCCTTGGGAGTCATAAACAGTGTCCGGAACCATCTAATTCATCCTTAAACTTCATGTCTTAAGGGCCTTCGGAGTCGTAAATAGTGCTCAGAACCCGATACGCCTTGTCCTTGGGTGCACATGTCTTATGCACATGCCACACGGCCCCTTGCCCACTTGTACCATCCAACATCCCAACACTTAGGCTTTGTGACACCTCTTAATCCCGCACTTAGCCTTTTTTAACATACGAGATGCATTGCTAACCTCGTTTTCTAAAATATAGGTGTTTTTAGGGAATAGTGTGGGGGGAGGGGCGAATCGAAGTGACATAGGGCTGAATCTCAATATCTACCACGCGACCTTAGCCTACTGCACGTGCCGAAACCCCTATTGTAGGATGGCATCGGGCGGTGGGCGTATGCGTCGCTTCTGGCCCGGATTTTGACTTAGAGGCGTTCAGTCATAATCCAGCACACGGTAGTTTCGCGCCACTGGCTTTTCAACCAGGCGACGCATGCGCCACACGGCCCCTTGCCCACGCCCAAAGAAGAAACCCGACGCCGAAGCTCAAACCCCACGCCCAAGGAAGAAACCCATGCCCATCATGAAACCCCACACCGAAGCTCAAACCCCACGCCGAAGCTCAAACCCCACGCCCTAGGAGAAATCCCACGCCTACTATATCAACCCTACGCCCAAAACTCAAACCCCACGCCTACTGTATCAACCCCACGCCCAATGAAGAACCCCATGGCCTAGAAAGAAACCCCACTCCCAATGAAGAAACTCCACGCCCAAGGTCAAATCCCACGCCCAAGATGAAACCCCACGCCATAAGAGAAACCCAACGCCGAAGCTGAAACCCCACGCCCATCATGAAACCCCACGCCCTAGGAGAAATCCCACACCTAATGTATCAACCCTACGCCCAAAAATCAAACCCCACACCTATGTCGCCTACTGTATCAACCCCATGCCCAATGAAGAACCCCACGCCCTAGAAAGAAACCCCACGCCCAATGAAGAAACTCCACGCCCAAGGTCAAACCCCACGCCCAAGCTCAAACTCCACGCCCAAGCTCAAACTCCACGCCCAAGATGAAACCCCACGCCCAAACTCTAACCCCATGCCTAAACTCATACCCCATTCCCTAGGAAGAAACCCCACGCCGTTACTCAAACCCCAAGCCTAAAGAGAGGACCCTGAAGGTTCAATGGGCACTCAAGAGGGGGGGGGTGAATTGAGTGTTAAGTAATCGTTAGCGATTTTTGCTTCTTTTCGGATTATGTGTAAGGAACCAGTTGTGCTGGTTCCCTTATGCAGCGGAATAAAACAAAGCAATAAAGAACACCACAGATTTAACGAGGTTCAGCCAACTCTGGCCTACGTCCTCCTATCCTAAGTCCTTTATTAGTCTACTCCGAAAAATAAAGACAAAGAACACTCTACTGTTTCCCTACTCCGGGAACCAGTAAACCCCACACTCTACTCCGAATGTGCTCTAAACTTACCCTCGTAAGTTCCTAGTGTGTTTGAACTCACAAACACTCACCAAGTCTTCAACCCCTCTGTCAAAGACTTAATACAAGATCAAGAACTCTCTAATGATCTAACTCTCAAAAGTCAAATAGAGAAAAACGTTAAAACACTATTATGCTCTTGTGTATCACTTAATAATTGAATTAGTGCTTTTAGCTCTCAAAAATAAAACTCTATTAAAATGCGTGAGAGCCGTATCTGATTATTCAGAATAAGATGTATTTTATAGGTTAGTTAGCTAAACCCTAGTTACCTTAAATCATGCATATAAGATATATACGATTTATGGTAAGTATTTATCTTAATTGATTTGATCACAAGATAAAATCAATTTAAGATAAAATACTTCCTAGTTTTTAGCTAACCAAAAATATCATCTTTATTCTTAGCTGCTTGGATATATTTTAAATCAATATTTTTCGGAAAATATCTTTTTATAAAATCTTTGTAAAAACGGCAGCTTGAATAATCTGTTCAGTTAACCTGGTTCCCTGGCCTGGTTCCCTGAACTGAATATGTTATGAAATTTGTTCCAAACCTTGTACCAAATTTCATAACGATATTTAATATACTAAAAGCACTTTATATACTCAATTATATAAGTTATACTACGGAGCATTTACATGAAGTTCCTAAATAACTCTTTGAGTGTAGTCTTCCTTCATGCATTCGTTAAGTCTTGAAAGCTTCCATGAATGAACTCAATTATTGACCAAAGGACCTTCCTTTAAGTTGATCGAAAATTCTTTCAAGCTTCCAGTCTTAGAAATCAACTTAGATACTGCACATTCAACAAAGTTAATGTACAATACTAAATAAGTAACTGCCTTTCATAAAAGCAGTTTGAGAAAACAGTTTATACTGGTTTCCTACCAGTGCATAGCTCATTAATCATCTAACTGTTCCCTGTATAAAGATAAGTTAGTTCAACAAATATCTCATATAAGTAATAACTTATCTAGGGAAACAGTGTTCTATTTTAGCTGGTTCCCCCAACTGTATTGAACACTTTCAAAGACCTGTTTCCCTTAGCTGTTTGTCATCATTCAAAACTATCAATCAAAACCTAAGGGACTCAACAAATTCCCCCTTTTTGATGATGACAAACATTTGAAGTTTCTGCACCTGTGAACATATTCAAAAGAAAGTAGTCAAAAACTTCAAGGACTCAAGACTCAATGGAACAAGTCAGTTAAGCCAACTGGTTCCCTAAACAGAAACAGAAAATAAAATAAAGTCAAAGTAAAAGTAAAAAGACTCAAAAACGACTCAATCTAAACTAGTAAAGACTATAGGCTTCAACTTCAACTATTTTCCCCCTTTTGGCATCATTAAAAAGATATGCAAAAGTAGCCTCTTATGCATAAAGTAACGTGCTAAACCATCCAATGGCATCAACCATTATACAAATAAAGTGCTGCAAAAGAAGGTCAGATTAGTCAAAGTAAAGCCATGCCAACAATAAAGATCATAGTTTAATACAAACCATCAAAAGTAAACGATAGAGCCCAAATCCATATCAAAACAAATTCATGGATTGGGAGGAATAAAAACAGTCCAACAGAATCAGTTATTCATAATATAATATAATAAAGGTAGGCTAAATGAAAAAGAAAACAGATTCAATCATCATCATCATTTTCATCATCTTCTTCCTCTTCTTCAGTGTCAGCCTCCTCAACTGCTTCATCCTGATTCTCCTCCTCTTCATTGTCATCTTCCTGCTGGTCTGTTTGCTGGTCCTCCTCAACTTGTTCCTTCTCAATTCCAGAACTACTAGCAACCTGTTTCTCTAACTTGCTCATCCTCATAATAAACGAAGTAGATAAACTTTCCACTAAGGTCACTAACTTGCTAAGCTGATCCCCTACAGCACTCATCTTCTCTTCCTGACTCTCCAGCCTCTTAAGAATAACCTTCTGACCTGCTGGTTCCTCTGCCTTCTGTTTCTTCTTGGCAGGCTTAGGAGTCTCTACTGGTTCCTCCTCCCTAAACTTCAACACCCCAGCACTTATGATCAACCCCTTTTGTTTCAGAATACCTTTGGTAAACACTATTACAGGAGTAGTTGATCCACTAAGAGAAACATTATTCTCTTTAAGAAGCTTAGTTATGTAAGAACCATAAGGAAGAGAATGGTGGGAGGAATTATAGCAATTCATCATATGGTTTATCATTAGGGAAGGGAGATTTATCTTAATCTTATTCATCAGCAAATATATAAGCACCATTTCCATGATGCGCACAAAACCCCTACCTTGTGCTCGAGGAATAATCATCTTGTTACACAGAGAATGAAGAACCAGCATCACTGGTTCCTTCAAGCTACCAGTTTTAAAAGTTCCAGCTTTCTTTGGAACTTTCCCTCCAAACACAAAGTCATGCACTTCATCTGGACTGACCCCAATAAGTGTGGGCCATCCATCTCCAGAATACTCATCAAAACCATCTCTGGGTATATTCAACAACCCAGCCAAACTTGCAACAGACACATTTACTTCAACATCATTCACAGCTGATCCTAACGACCTATCCACCATTTGTTTCAAATTTATATAAAACTTTCTAACACCATCAATATTAGCATCACAGACATCAAACAAAGCCATCCAACCTTGATATTCTAACAACTCTTTCACATCACTTAAGGCACTTTCATCAAAATAACCAACTTCTGTTTTACAACCAGATAGCACAACCCTAGAACCTAAATCAGTCATACCAACAGATGGAGATTCTACTGACATACCTGTTGTAGACTTCCGTGCTGTTCTCTTTCGTTTGGTACTAGCAGAATCCATCGATTGTTCCTCCACTACTACTTCGCCAATGTTTTTCAGGGAAGACCTAGTCACTCTGCTGTGAACCAAGGGTTTTGAAGTCCCCTTTTTCTGCCCAATAATCTGTAGATCCGCTTCTTCACTTCTAACTTCCTCCTCTTCCCTTTCTCCAACAGTATTGAAGAATTCTTCAGCGCTTTTGGGCTGGTCCCCCTGAGATGAGGCAGGTTCTTTGATGATGGAATCATCAGCCTCAGGGGTTTTGGGTAAAGGTGAATTTTTGGGAGGTGAAGGTGAGGGAGATGTAGAAGATGGAGACGGAGTTGGTGATGGGTTCTTTGTGGTAGTAAGAAGTGAATTGCTCGATAAAGTCGGAGCAGGGTTAGTTTCAGTGATGGTGGTCTCCTTTAATTGAGTGGACTCACTTGCTTGAGTCTTCTCCTTTCCTTTCTTAGCTGAAGCCTTGGCTGATTTCCTTACCATTGTAGCAAACAAGCTTCAAAATTTAGTAGGAATTTGAGAGAGATGAAAACGGAGTGAACAGTGATTAGGGTACCACTGTTGAACGAGAGAGAGGATGAATTCAATGATGATGTGATGTGAAACTGTATCAATGTGTTTAGTGTGTATTTATATTAATTGCACAACATATGAATTCCAAAAACTAGCCGGTTGAGAATCAAAATAAACGGAAAAGATAATTTCAAAAATTGAAAATTTAAAATATGGTAATTATCTTTTTACCAAAAAAAAAATCAACCAACTATAAATTAGGCAATTAAATATATTTGCCTCTTTGTAGGATAAGAATAACTGAAATAAGATAATTCTTTGCAAAAAGAAATTATCTTATAGTAATCTTCCAAAAATAAAATATTTTCGGATGACATATCAGAGCTGAACTGCTGTTTCCTCTTGCTGGTACCTGTACTGAACCAGTCATTCTATTCTCAGCATGTTTTCAAAATAACTTCTCCTGTTCTTATACAACAATAATCCACTTAGGTTATTTACACAATATTTGTAAGTAAGCAACATAGTTATATACACAATCAGTACAAAAGCATACCTATTCTAGCCAATCATTGAAGGAAATAATTGAAGCCAACTCCTAAAATCTAACTAGACCTAAAAGGACTCTTAACCTACAAAAGGACTCTCTACATAAAGGCTTTGTGAAGATATCAGCTATTTGATCCTCACTTTTACAAAACAACATCTCCACCAATCCTTTTTCCACATTGTCTCTTAGAAAATGGTGTCTTATCTCAATGTGTTTGGTCTTGGAGTGTTGCACGGGGTTCTTTGAAAATATTGATTGCACTAGTGTTATCACAAAAAATAGGAACACTTTTATAAATAACACCAAAATCTTTCAGCTGGTTCCTTATCCACAGTAGCTGGGAACAGCATGAAGCTGCAGCTATATATTCTGACTCTGCTGTGGATAGGGCCACTGAATTTTGCTTTTTAGAACCCCATGATATAAGACAAGAGCCAAGGAAGTGTGCCATACCTGATGTGCTCTTTCTATCAACTAGGAAACCAGCATAATCTGCATCTGTATATCCAATGAGATCAATGGTACTGCCTTTGGGGTACCACAAAAACAGATCTGCTGTTCCCACAAGATACCTAAGTATCCTTCTAACAGCCTTCAAGTGAGATTCCTTTGGATTGCTTTGAAACCTAGCACACAAACCAACAGAAAACACAATGTCAGGTCTACTAGCTGTTAGGTAAAGTAGAGAACCAATCATTCCTCTATAAAGCGTAGCTTCAACATTTTTTCCCTTAAGATCAGCATCCAACTTTGTGGATGTGGGAACAGGTGTATCATAAGCTTTGCTGTTCTCCATGCCAAACTTTTTCAGCAGCTCTTTTAAGTACTTTTGTTGATGAATCATTATACCATCATTTGTTTGCTTAATCTGCAGCCCTAGGAAGAACCCTAGTTCTCCCATCATACTCATTTCGAATTCACTCTGCATAAGATTTGCAAATTCATCACACAAAGTTTGATTAGTAGCACCAAATAAAATATCATCAACATAAATTTGTACTACAATCAAGTGTTTCCCCCTGGTTTTTATGAACAAGGTCTTGTCTACTGTTCCCCTCTTGTAATCATTTGCCATCAAGAAATTGGACAGTCTTTCATACCAAGCCCTTGGAGCTTGTTTTAAGCCATATAATGCTTTATCCAACTTGTATACATGCTGGGGAAACAGTGCATCTTCAAAACCAGGTGGCTGCTCCACATATACTTCTTCCTTCAAATAGCCATTAAGGAAGGCAGTCTTCACATCCATCTGAAACAGCTTAAAATTCATGTGAGCAGCATAAGCAATTAAAATCCTAATAGCCTCTAGCCTAGCTACTGGTGCAAACGTCTCATCATAGTCAATTCCTTCTTGTTGATTGTACCCTTGCACCACTAGCCTTGCTTTGTTTCTGACTATAGTACCAAGGTCATCTAACTTGTTTCTAAAGACCCATCTAGTACCAATGACTGATCTTTCCTTTGGACGGGGAACCAGGTGCCAAACCTGGTTCCTCTGAAACTGATTTAGCTCATCTTGCATAGCTAGTACCCAATCAGGATCAGTCAATGCCATTTCATAGTCAGTAGACTCTACATTAGACAGGAAAGAATAGAAGGCACAAAAGTTTTGAAAAACACTTCTTCTCGTTTGAATCCCCTTATTTATATCACTAATTATTTGATCAGTGGGATGAGAAGATTTATATCTAAAACTTTTGAAATTAAGATTGTTTTGTGCTTTCTCATTAAGTTGGGAACCAGCATGTTCATGAATCTCTTCTTCTTCTGAGGAGCCAGGAGGATTCACATTCATGCTGTTTCCTCTATCATTACTTACCTCAGGTTCAGGGGTGGTACCTTCTTCTGTTCCCCCTGAACTCATTACCTGTCTATTATTTGAGGAACCATCAGGACTTGGTTCCCCTTCAGAGTCCTCATTATCTTCATTTTCTTCTCTAGGCACTTCATCATTATCATCTGGTGGAGTATTTGGTAGGCCTAGATCTTCTTGCACTTCATCTGTGGGACAGTATACTGGTTCCCCGTGAAATCCATCAATCCAATCACTTCATCAGGTTGTACCTGCGCAATCTCAGAAGACATGTTAAATTCATCAAAAATGACATGGACACTCTCCTCAACACAAAGAGTCCTTTTATTGAAGATTCTATATGCTTTGCTGTGAGAAGAGTATCCAAGAAAGATTCCCTCATCACTTCTAGGATCAAACTTATCAAGTTGATTTTTCCCATTATTATGCACATAACATTTACATCCAAAGACACTAAAGTATGTGATGTTGGGCTTTCGACTTTAAGAAGTTCATAGGGAGTCTTATTTAACTTTGGTCTAATGAGACCTCTATTCAATATATAGCAAGCAGTGTCAACAGCTTCTCCCAAAAACTCTTTGGGAGACACTCTCAATGAGCATCGTCCTCGCCATCTCCTCAAGAGTTTATTCTTCTTTCTACAACACCATTTTGTTGAGGTGTTCTAGGGCTGAGAAGTTGTGATTAACTCCATGTTCCCTACAA